>NW_020955209.1:1729812-1731271 GCF_003031625.1 Empidonax traillii
TGATAAGAAAGATTTCTGTTTCGTATTTAAAGTGCTTCATCAACAAACCTGCCTGCAAAGTTCTCAAAGCTTTTCTTCCTTTATAACACAGAATAAAAAGCTTTTTTTTCCCAGACTAGAGAAATGAAAAGTTTTGACTGTGTTTTCTTGTCATGCTACGTAAAATACATGTGTCTGAAAGTAAAGAACAGACTTTTTTCTAACAGCTAAAGTGACAGCAAAGGCTGAGGTGGCTGTTTTGAAGTCTCCAACATAAATAGGAAGGGATGGGTTTTGCTTTGATATGCAGGAGCTTTGTATTCTTGATACAATTTTCTTGGTATGCATTCTGGCTTTTCCCAGGGAACAGACAGGTCCCCTTATCTGAGTATTGTGTGTGTTGTCCTTGGAGTGGGGTTCATAAATGAGAGAGCAGGAATTGAAGTGTGGGTCTGTTCATATCTCTGTGCCATATCTGCATTTGAGAGAGATGTGCTGACCTCTTCCCAAAGCAGGAGATGGAGCAGTTTATAGGGACACTTCTGAGGTATGGTCACTGAGCTGCTGCTGGAATGGTCACTCCAGGAGCAGACAGATGAGAGGTAGGGATTACAGAAAAAGAGAAGTACCAGGACGTGAAGGACGTAATGTTTTGGTTATGGAAGTATTAGGCAGGACCAGCAGGATTCCAGGCTTCCTTTATGAAAAGGTGAATAAATTGTATTTGCTCTCCTTGGAATAAGAAAAAGGGAGGCTATAAAAGAAAACCATTAAGTGCAAGCAATTTTGAAATAACTATTGAGAATGAATGTTCCAAATGCACGGAGATAATGCCAGAATAAATAAGAGCAAATCAACATAGCAAAAGAAGTTTGGTGGAATACTTTCTTCTTACCACACTAGCTAAAACAAGGAATAAAGAGCCATATAATAACAATTTGATTTTCCTAATATATATATCACATTACATATCTATTATATCATATATATAAACATTACATATAAATGCATATATACATACATGCACACACACACACACATATATATCTCATATACCATATCATATAATAAAAATTTTGTTTTGTTGTGAACGCCTCATCTTTCAGGGACTGTAATGGGACTTAGAGGTAGACATCCGTTTCTGGAAAAGTCAGGTCAGCCTGTTAGAAGGCAGGCTGAAGCCAGTAGGAAGCTTGAGCTGAGTGGCAGTAAGTGATAAGCATTTGGCTTACATGTTTTTAAACAGGAGGAATGGATAAAGCATGTACTCCTGAATCATTTATGTATGATTTTTTTTTTTTTTGTGGGGTAGAGGACACGTAAGGTAGTCTTCAGGCCTGTGTAAACAGTCTGATGCATCACATGAGAAGGAGTGCCAGTGAAAGAGATGTGCAGTGCCCTTTCAGAGTCAGGGAGAAGGTAATATAAGTGATAGGAGGCTAATTTTGGAGAATTCCTTTTTGCAAGAAATCGCTGCTGC
>NW_020955209.1:1731608-1903198 GCF_003031625.1 Empidonax traillii
TTGTGGGGTAGAGGACACGTAAGGTAGTCTTCAGGCCTGTGTAAACAGTCTGATGCATCACATGAGAAGGAGTGCCAGTGAAAGAGATGTGCAGTGCCCTTTCAGAGTCAGGGAGAAGGTAATATAAGTGATAGGAGGCTAATTTTGGAGAATTCCTTTTTGCAAGAAATCGCTGCTGCCAGTTCAGAAAGAGCTGGCAAACCCACAGCAGTCTGATATCCAGGATTCATCTATTCCTAATCTCTCCACTCATTTGTATTCCTAAAATGGCTCTGACACAGAACTAGTTAGGGCAGAAATAACCTCCTGGAGGTCATCCAGGCATTTCCCTACAATGCAAGAGGGTTTGCTTATTTAATCCCAGTCTATCCTCGTGGCATTATTGGACAAAAGCATATAAAAAAGAGTCCGAGATTCTGTAAAAGGGTACTTTCTCTTTTGATGTATTTCAATAGCTTTCCTCAACTCCTTGAAGTCCAGAAATATAGAATATATTTTATATATAGAATATAACAGAATATATAAAAATACACAAACTTTCCCAGATTGTGTACAGTATTAACTGTGTTGGCTGTGGGGTTGAATTCTGGTCATTCTAATCAGTTTGTCTTGAGTGATTTCAATAGAATAAGGTTGTTTTTTTTTTTTGGAACAACTGTATTCACAAGTTGACCATTGCTTTAAGTGTGGACCTGTTAATATGAAGGATGTTGCTGGTATTCTTGGCTAGAAGCACCATACAATTTTGGATAAACAACAGGTGAGAACTGTCTAACTAAAAGCTTGGGACAGTTTTCTAGTCAGCTGGGATAAAGGAAGATCCAGGTGATTTCAGTTTAGACAGATACAGCTTGTTCTGAGGCCATTTGGTTAGGACCCAGTTTCCATATCCTCCATAGCTTGTATTATCCTTCAGGCCTAATGTGTTTTGGGGGAAGAGGAGTCATTCTGCTGTTGTCTGTTTCTCAAAAATTCCTTCTTCTGAAAGCCCAATTCTTTTGACTTTTCTTGGAAGCATTTCCATTAGTCTTGATTTCCTTTGCCCATCCTTCCCTCTCTCCTGCCAACAGCTTCTGCTTACTCCCTTAAATTTTCTGTCATACCTGCTCTCTGTATCTGCCCTCATGGATCCTGGCACTTTCCATATGCCACTGACACTGTGAACTCCATAAGAAATCACAGGAAAACTGTTTCTAAATTCCATATAACTGAGACTTTTTTTCCCCCAGAAGCACTACATTGTCTTTAAACATATATTTATACGTATTCCTTGTGCTAGGAAGTTATAGTATCTGTGTCCCTCTTATTGCCCCAGCATTGCCAGTAGATATGATGGCAAAACAACATGGCTCTGCCTCAGGAGCTGACTGCCACTGCAGATGGAAAGGGGCAAATGCCAAATAGGTAATGTTTTTATATATTTGTTTTCAACAGATTTTTAGTACCTTTTTCCTATATTTCTGCATCAAACATCGTCCCCATGAGGAACAAAGAGTGACTCCAGGGAAAATTTTGGTTTATGAGTTTAATCTGTGGATTGCCATGCCCCTCTTGCTCTCCAGCTGTCCCTTCTGCTTCCCATGTGCCATCCCTTTCCTTTTCACAGCTCCCTGCAGTCTAAATCTTGGCCCCTTTGAAAGTCGAAGGTAAAACTCATTTGGTTACAGAAGGGCAGGATTTTAGCCCAGCCACTCTCACTGAGCAGATGCCTGTCCCACACTGTGCGTGTGTGTGTGTGTTTCTCTGCTGGGATGAGGCAGCAGCGTAGCAGGCTCAGTCAAGGAAGAGCACGGCAGTGAGAGCCAGAGGAGAGGCTGAGGACACTAACCCAAGATGTCTCAATGCTATTATCTCTGCCTTTCTGAGCTGCTTACAACACTGCACGCTTCTCTGTCAATTCCACTCAGATTAAAAACCATGGTGAAATGTTCCTTTTTGTGCTTCTGAATGGGAAATCAGAGATAACTTAGGTACCTAATATGTATCTGAAAAGATAAGTGAGGTATTTTTTCCCCCTCCTTTGAGGAGTGTGACAAAAAGAAACAGTTGTCATGAACTATCTATAAGATGGTTCTCTTCTCCAGAGAGTTTATTACCCTTCATCTTTCATTACCCTAAGATATTTACAGGTAGCATATTCATTACCTTGAACACTCCTGCATGCTTGTATGAGCACATAGTGTACAGATGCTTAAGAGACAGGCTCCTTAGTGCCCAAAGACAGGGTATTCTCATGTACCGTGTTCATTTCACTGCACCAAACTGTGGAGCTGCAACATAAGCAGCTTCGGACTTATTTACTCAGCCTGCAAGACTCAGCGACACAGGGAGGTTTGACTGGTCACATTACGCATCATGTTAAAGAGCCTTTTGTCTCCATTCAAGCTTTCTGAAACAAGACAAATTATGATATTTTCCTGTTAATTTCTGTTAATTTCTTTCCTTAATGAGTTTCATTAAAATCAAAGCTTCCGGAAGACTGAGCCATGACAGCTGTCTAAAGACAGTTTCACTTGCTATGGGCTGTTTGGGCTGAATAATTATTTCAGCTTTGTGAGGATTATTTCTTTAAATAAGAACAATGATGCTCTGTTTGGGAAGAGAAACATGCTTGGAGTGGTGCAACATAATTTCATAGCACTGACTTGTAATACTCAATGGCTTTCAGGAATACCTGGGAAAAACAGATCTCTCTGTCTGACGCGTTTCTTAATGATTTCATTTAAGGATACAAAGGCAGCTATTTCAGCTGGCAAGAGAAAGAGGGCTTTGGCTTTTAATGAAGCAAATCAATTCTCTGAAAGAGAGAGAGGCTTATTCTTTACTCTTGCATTGCCGTGAGTGTGACCCAAGAATGAAAAAGCAAATCTCTCTAGCTTGCCATTCATAAAATATTCCTGTGAGTTGCAGTCCTGATACTTTCATAAGATAATGTGAAATATTTCAGTTCTTCTATATTACCAGCACTGTAAAATCTTAAAGATGCATTGTGTATTTCACAGCTATTGCAATTAATAGAAACAAGGCGGTTCAGTCTGTTTGCTGAGCTGACCATTTTCTTTTGACACGGAAATTCTTAAATCAAGGGGTGGGAAGATGGGTATTTTGCAGTAGTAGAGTGCTTCCCAGTCTGAACTGGACACTCACCACCTGTTTTCACGAGCTGTTGCACCGAATTCCTTGTCAGAGTTGCAGAAAACCCGGCTGGTTTGACGGAGCTCATGTTCCTATTGTGAGTCTCATATTTCAAGACCCGAATAGTAGATTTTTGTTTAAGGAAAGTGAGCATTTTCTGAGATTTAGGGACACCTTCTCAACTTCCTAAATCCTTGTTCCCCGGCCCCTGTCTCTAATCCTGTGTCCTTCCTGGTGCTGATTTTATCACACTACTCTTATTCCTTGAAGAATAGAGGCCGGTGACCTCTGCTTAAAATGAGATTGTAGTTAAGAAAGTGCTTATTTAGAAACGGCACCTTCTTGTTTAACAAAGAGACTCTGCGTGCTCAGTATGCTTCCTATGTTGACTCAGATGTATCTTGTCCCTGTCAGTGTGGCTGGAGAATGACTGGACAACTTCCCACATCAGTAAGCATCATCAGGGTTACGGTCAAGAAAGCCTGACACACAGATTTTTCATTACCAGGAGTGACAAAACACCAAAAGAACACAGCTTAATTTTTGAGTTACAGGTTGATTTTATAAGACAGACAGAAAAGCACAGCCCTATCTGCCCTCAGAAAGCCACTGCTGTAATGAAAAACAAAGCCGAGCATATCTGATGTAGTAACTGTCAAAAGGGAAGTCTTTCAGGACTAGTCTGAGACAGCAGCTGCTGCTTGATGGATACTCGGGACACAGCATGGGTCAAAGTGTTTAAGGTAATTGTGAACTGGCCACTGACAGCTGAAGATCTGAGGTGAATTTAAAGCTTGGACAGAGTTTCACAGGGAAGAGCCTCTCCCACCAACAAACAGCTACATATCATGAAAAGATGGGCTTCTGCCATTTTATTTTCCTCGTTGACAGCTGTAGCAGTCAGAGAGAGGTGCATGCTCCCATCAGGAGAAGAAAGGGACCCACAAAGGTACAGTGCAAACCAGGTGGGTGCTCCTGCGCCTTGTGAGCCCTTTCCTTCATGGAGCACCCATGAAGGAGGGTGTCCTGCCACCATATGGGGAGCACTATGCCTGAGCAGCCCTGATGTAGCTGGGCATTTGTGCCCTGTCATCATCACTGCTCTGGAATGAGGGAAAACATTTCCTTTGCTCCTTTTGCCAAGGCTGAGAGTTCTGTAAGCACAGGGCAAAATTAAGCAACCGATTTCCCTGGAAAAAAGAAAACAATAGGCTTTGTTTGCTTAACCTATATCAGGTATTCAGAAAATCCAAGCTCAGGTGACCTTGTGAGAGGGAATTGCATGGGCCCTTGACTCTGAAACTGGTGCATAAATCCAGAACCCACATTGTAATCTCCTTTTGTCATGTCTTAATTACTGTTGTGACATACTTTTAATGGGAAACTTCGTCAAGAAATCAGTCCCTCTTAAAACTTTCCTCTAAGGAGAAATGAGAAACGCATGAATGAAAAATATTAGCGCCATAAAGTCAATCACATGTAAACACTTTTCCTGAGAGACGTGCTGCCTTCCCAGTCAGTTGTTGGTTTGTTTTGCTTCGGTTCAGTTCTTTGCTTCTCTGCCTTTGCTGTTTGATGAAGTTTCACTGCACAGACTTGAGCTCCAACCATGAAAGGTATTTCAGATTTGCTAAGAGCCCCACAGCTTCTGTGCCCTGGGAACCCATGGAATTAAAGCCTTAGCTCATACAGCGGGCTTGGCTCTGCCGCTTTCTGCTCTGCAGCTAAAAGTAGTTGGCATAGAAATTTGCTGCTTTTCTTATTGAGTGGCAGCTTTTAGAAATCAGCCCATCTCCTGAATGTTGGCTGTAATGAATATTAAGGAGGCGTGTGCTTCATTATCATAGAATTGTAGTATAGTTTGGGTTGGAAGGAACCTTCAAGGACATCTAGTTCCAACTCCCCTGCCATAGGCAGGGACACCCTCCACTAGACCAGGGTTGTTCAGGGTCCCAGTCCACTCTGACCTTGAACATGTCCAGGGATAAGTGTCCACGACTTCTCATGACAACGTGTTCCAGTGCCTTATCACCCTCATTGTGAAGAATTTCTTCCTAATATCCAGTCTAAACCTACCCTCTTTCAGTTAAAGACATTCCCCCTTTGCTTATGGAGCGAGGATGCCCTTGGAGGGATGTTTAGAGTTTAGCCTCTTTACAAAAGTGTTAGTCACTTTTCCAGGTTAATTGCCACTGGCCAATAGCCAGCCTGGCAGACAAACTCCAAAAGTCTGTGCTTACAGCCTCGTGGGTGAACCTGGAACCCAGGTAGTGTGTTGGCTGTTTAGCCGCCTCTCAGTGGTGTGAAAACACACAATTGAATATAATCCATGGAAGATTTATTCTCTTGATTAGCTTACTTGTGATTTTAGACTCATCAGATTCCAGCTGTTGCTTAAATCCATTGAGCCATCAAGCCTGACAGTTTTATTGTCAGTATGCCAGGTCTTTTCCCTGACAAGACCTAGACAAGAGTCTCCTGTTATTGTGCTTTCCATTTAAGTCAATCTGTAGAATAACACAGGCCATTCCTGGTGTGGTTTAGAAACCCCTTTTCAGTTTTGTTCTAGGGATCTTCTGCTTTCTGCAGTGATCTTTCTATGGTAACCATCACTTGGTGGCCAAGAGGAATGAAAAATGATTCAAAAAGAAAATAAAAACTGCATAGGCTTTTGTGAGCTCTTGCATCGTTTGATCAGCTTCAGCTATGTGTGACAGCTCCACCCTCTTGTGAAGTAACTTAGTTGTAGTTTTGGGATGTTAAGGATTGACTTTAAAGTTTCCAGTTACTTCTCATGAATGGTGGAACTAAACCTAGAGATTCATGATTATACACACTTCATGCACATAGTGAGGCCTCTGTATCTTTTCCTCAGAACCATCTAAAGAAAAATGCCATATCTCGGCACAACCGGTAGGTTTTACTTCTTTTCCATATACTACATTCTCCTTTCTGTTCCCAGAGCTAAACAAATTTTTCCATTCTGCCTGTTATCACAGCAAGTGACTGACAGTAGAAGGAGACTGGAATTTGTGATCTCACAGAAACTGATAGAACTACTGAAGGTTATGTTGAGAGTCCTTTACAGCTAGTAAAACTGTAGTATGAAAGATGGTTAAAAATGTGTACAAGGCTAGTATTACTTATTTATTTTCTTTATCCCACTTTTTAGTAAAGAAAATGTTAAAGGTCTTGCTGAGGATCTAGACAAAATCATTTCTTAACATCTCTAATTACCCTTTCCCTTCCTGTTCATGTGTTATAAGGAAAGTGTCTGAGTAGTTGGTAATACTTCAGCAAGCTCCCATTGCAGTAGTGGTATTCTCTAGGATGCTCATTTGTAATTGTCTGAATTCCTCTGAGCAGCTCTGCATTCCTTGGATTGGGAGAGAAAGATTTAAACTCCTGCTGAAAGCCATCACGAGAGTGATGACATTTCTGGTTACTTCGTGCATCTTTAGGAGTGCAATTGAAGTTGGTTTCCTGGATAACCATGTATTTGAACTCAAAAATGCAGGAGAAACAGAATAAAGAAGAATTAGGAGTCAAAGTGAATTTTTTCTCTGTTATACTTCTCATGTGTGCATGATTTCATGTGGATATTTACATGTTTCAAGTCCAGTTGTCTCATTTTGGCCCAAGTTAGGATATTCAAAGTTGTTTAATTTCAAGAGTAAATGTAAATGTTAAATTCAACTCCCATCACTAAAGTCTCATTTGCAGATGACACCAAGTTGGGGGGGAGTGTTGATCTGCTGGAAGGCAGGAGGGCTCTGCAGAGGGACCTGGACAGACTGGAGAGATGGTCTGATTCCAATGGGATAAGGTTCAACAAGGCCAAGTGCCGGGTCCTGCACTTTGGCCACAACAACCCCCTGCAGCGCTACAGGCTGGGCACAGAGTGGCTGGAGAGCAGCCAGGCAGAAAGGGACCTGGGGGTTTGGATTGACAGGAAGCTGAACATGAGCCAGCAGTGTGCCCAGGTGGCCAAGAAGGCCAATGGCATCCTGGCCTGCATCAAGAACAGTGTGGCCAGCAGAAGCAGGGAAGTGATCCTTCCCCTGTACTCAGCGCCGGTGAGGCCACACCTGGAGTGCTGTGTCCAGCTCTGGGCCCCTCAGTTCAGGAAGGACATTGAGGTGCTGGAGCAGGTCTGGAGAAGAGCAACAAAGTTGGTGAAAGGACTTGAGCACAAGTCCTATGAGGAGAGACTGAGAGAGCTGGGATTGTTTAGCCTGGAGGAGGCTCAGGGGAGACCTCATCACTCTCTACAACTACGTGAGAGCAGGTTGCAGACAGGTGGGCATCAATCTCTTCTCCCAGCAATAGGACAAGAGGGCATGATCTTAAGCTATGCCAGGGGAGGTTTAGGTTGGATATTAGGAACAAGTTTTTTACAGAGAGAGTAATCAGACAATGGAGTGCTCAGGGAGGTGGTGGATTCACTGTTCCTGGAGGTTTTTAAGATGAGGCTGGATGTGGCAGTCAGTCCCATGGTCTAGTAACCAGAGCAGTGTTGGATCAGTGGTTGGACTTGATGATCTCTGAGGTCTTTTCCAACCTGATTGATTCTATGAATCTATGATTCTATGATTCTCTCATCAGTCTAAGAAACAATTTAATTACCTTTTTCTGGAGGCAGAAATTATAGCCCAAATTAATTTCAATGAGTTACTTTCAAAGTTTGAAAGCAGATCCAGAGTTGCCACATCCAAAATCAATTCCTAGAGCTTGACTGCAGGGAGGCACAAATGTCCAAACACTCCAGCTGAGGTCAACCCTGCACCCTGCAGGCCAGACTCATGGCTCTTTACATCAAGATCATCTCTGTAATAGTTCCTTAGAACCACTCTACTGTGGGAGTGCTTGTATCATTGTTTTTAGTAGCTAATGACCATGTCTTTCCAGAAAGTATTCCTCTCCTCATGGATTCATGCATGGTTTTGGCCTGCAAACCACCCAGTTTGATGGCTTGTTCTGCAAAGAGTTATTTTCTTTCATTTGTTTTTGCACATTCACTAAACATTTATTGAGCCTTTCACATTGCAAGAAACAATGGATAGTTAATGGATAGCTAATAGCCAATTTTGTTTTGGTAACAAAAATATGGGAGATTTTTTTTTTTGGTAGCAAAAAATAGAACAGCTTACATAGACATAGACCACTATTATATTTATTCTCTCTTTTTTTTTTTTTTTTTTTTTTTTTTTTTTTTTTTTTTTTTTTTTTTTTTTTTTTTTTTTTTTTTTTTTTTTTTTTTTTTTTTTTTTTTTTTTTTTTTTTTTTTTTTTTTAAGTGGGTAAGTCCTTGTTATTTAATATCTTACATAAGGGCTGTTCTAAGCCTCTGATTGCCCTTCACTGATACTATTTCCTTTAGTGCAGACCATGGCCTGCCTGGTTTAAGGAGGAGTCTGCCATGTATTTAAAATAACTTTTGGAAAAGAAGGTTTATCCAGTGTGGAGATGCAATTAAAGTCAGTTGTTGAAAATGAACTAACATCAGCAGTAGTTGGTGCTTGAGGCAAGAACTTGCTATTTTCCTTTTTCCTTGCTTCTCTTTTATTTTCATATGTTTGGTAGGAGAGGTGACAAAATGTCTGTCTGAGCCTTAAATTGCTCTTTCTTATCTGTCTCCCCCCCAGAAGTGTGACAGCCACATTCCCCTTCCCCTTTGCCATGGAGTAGCCAGGGTGTCACCCCCAGGGCTAGGGAAGAAGGCAGTGGACACAGGGCAATGGCAAAGCCATGCAACTATGCTACCAAGAGACGAGGCAGATGAGCTGAACTTAGCTGGAGGTTGTATTCTCTCCCCCGTGGCAACACGCTGTGCTAGGCAGTCATCCTCCCAGGGGAGCCCCATGGGCACAGGGCTGTGGTCGGAGTAGGCTGAGAGCCAGTGCCCTGCTGCAAGACTCCTGTGATGCCTTTTGGGCAGCCCCAAGGAGCAGCTGAGTTTGGAGGTGCCATCGTGTTGGAGGAGGGAAAAGCCCATGTTGGACTGTGTTGGAGGAGGGAAGCCGCCCCTCACAGCTGGGGGTTGTGGTGCAGGCTAGAGGAAAGCTTCCTTGTGGGATGCCTTTCTTCCTCAGCTCTAGTTGACAGGATGGTTTAGCTCTCCTTTCCTCTTGGAATCAGGTGGGCTCCCGCCTGAGGAAATAAGTTTGTGTGAGGAGCAGAAGAGTGTGCAATTCCCCTTGCATCCTGTGGCATGCCAGTGTGCTCTCCCATCATAAGGTGCTCTCCACAACCTGTTTCTGTCAAGGAAGCTGCTGGACCCAGAAGGCAACTTTGAGACTTGATATCGTCTCAGGTAGCAGTGAGACTGGAAAGGAGGGATTTTTTTCTCTAGCTGAGGAGCCCTCACAGCGTGCATGGGAAGCAAACAGCTCAGCCCTGACAGATCTAGCACCCAGCTGCAAAAGGAGTTAATTCCTATTGAATCAGGGAGCAAATGTGATTTCTTCAGCCTTGTGCCATCCCACCTTGCATTTCCATTCTGTCTGGCTTACTCACCACACTTCCTCTGCCTACACATATATGCACTTATGGAGTCTATCAGTAGGTAGGGAAAGAGATGAACTACAATCTCACCTAGCTCAGTGCTGCACACTGAGGTATATGTAAAGAAGTCCAGGA
This sequence comes from Empidonax traillii, assembly GCF_003031625.1. NCBI lineage: Eukaryota > Metazoa > Chordata > Aves > Passeriformes > Tyrannidae > Empidonax > Empidonax traillii. Next base: position 1,741,382 of record NW_020955209.1, read on the forward strand.
ACCATGGACATACAGGACAAACTCACTTATCAAGACTCTTACACACCTGCTCCCACTGCCGCCAGGGCAGGTCTGTATCCCTGAAAGGACTGGTAGCCCATTGTTCCTCCAATATCTGCTCAAGAGGGTGATGCTTGCTGCTACTGGAGATAAGCCTGAGCTGGGGTACCTTAGATCTGACCTAGAGTGTCTGCTCTTACTCAGATTTAAATAAAGAGTCCCTGTTTCAAGATTGTGGTAAAAAAAAAATCTACCAGACATCTGCTCCAACCAGTGCAAGAGAGTTTCCTACCATGTGTTTCTAGTACCTTCAGCCCAGTTTGCTGCGGGAGTAGGGAATGCAGGACTGACCCCAGCTTGAAGGTTGCTGTGATGGGTGAGGAAGAGAGGCACAATCGCTTTTTGGCTCTTGCCCACCCCTTCCTTGAATCCCTTTCTAGTGCAGGCTGCCTGTGAGCACAGCGGGACACTAGGGGGATAGTTTGCCTGTTTACTTCAGTCGCTAGCTGGAAGCCATGTGCCGGGATTGGGAATCATTGTCCTACAACAAACCAGCAATACTATTTGTGACCCGTGGCAGTGAAAGTCCAAAACATGAAGTTAGGGCTGACACTCCCTCTTTAACTTGAGCCACTGTGCTTTTCATCACGATGCCAGGAGTTGTCAGCTGTAACTCCGGCTTTTTTTGGCTTGTGTCACAACCTAATAAGTTATAGGCCAGCTTCTCCTGTCGATGTTTTTGCTGCACAGAAGGCTTCACATTTTGTAAGCTTTTACAGCACAGCTGTGCTCAGAGATAAAACAGAATGTGTATACAGTACAGTATGCATTCAACTGATGCACTAGATTCTTCCCACCATATGTATGGAGTGGTGTGCATTTCACTCCGATACCTCACTGCCAAAACTGCCAGAAGCAAATAAACAAATGGCGGAAGAGAGACACCATATGATGCAGTGCCAGGCACATGACCTAGACTTTCAGAAGGAGACCCTGGCTGCTTTTAAAGGATTGAAGTGGTCCAATTTTTTTAAACCTCACCTCCTGCCATGTGAAATGTTCTACCGGTGTATGCTGAGAAGTGTGCCGGTTGTTAAAGAGCACTCATAGATTTCCCCTTCCTGCTAAGCAGCTGATGTTGCAGCTTCTTGTGTTCAATACTCATTTCACCTTTCTTCGATGCCAGTGATTCCCCATCAGGTTTCCAAACTGAGAGAAACGAACAATGGCGATGTGTGAAGCAGTCTAATTCTGGAAGGAATGCTACTGTAAGAAGACAGAACACATGTAATTAGGATAATGAGATTAATAATATTAGTAGCAATTTAACAATTAATATGTTAACAATGCAAGTGAGACAAATGTTTGTTCCATCTTGTTCCCCACAAAGAAAGTCACTAAGTTGCATTTCACAGCATGAATGGCGAAGATGCTTGTAATAAACTGACACAAACATTAATTACACAGTTAGATGGAATTAATTTAAATTGTAATTCTGTTCCTGGAACTCACACTCTGAGTATGAATAGACGATTCCTCAGCTTCTTTTCTCTCTGACCAGCCTATTGCTAATGAAGAGATGATGATGGCTACCATCACAGTGCTCTTCCTGCTACTAATACTGGGAAACAGTGATGGATTTTCCTGTCTACTGGCCTCAATCTTATGTTAGGCTGAACATCTGTCACCACCCCAGTGGTTATCTTGCTGGCTCTGGTCTTTGTCTAAGCTTAACTTCACTCGTGATTGTGTGAAGGGCAAGCAGGTGCTTTCTTTGCTTTAGAGGCACAGATGGAAAAAGTGCACTAAGAACAAAAGAGGTCAAAACCATTCATGCACTTTACAGAGCTGATGCCCAGTGCAAAGTGCCCTGGTTGCAGGCAAGAGAACTGGGTCTTGAATTTTGATGGAATCAGGTACAGAATAGAAAATTATGTGAAGCTTTTCAGAGAGCAGCAATATTCAGTAGAGGAAGAATGTGCTTAAAGTGTTTATTTAGAGCTGGTTGTTTGCTTGATGAGTTTGTACTTCCATGTAGCGGTAGTAATAAGAGCACCCGTTTCCTCCAAGCCTTGCTGCCTCCTGCTGCAGTGTACACTAGTGACCAAGACAAAGACCTCTACATCTTGGTCAAACAAGGGGGAATTTCTGGAGCTTTGCACAGTGGATGAAAGAACAAAGGCCACATTTCTACAGGTTTCTCCGGACTTTGCTTAGAGAGGGACATCCTTTCAGCTCCTCCCTAAACTGAGATAGCTAAGTCCCTGTGCTGGGGACAGAAGAGGCAAGCACTTGATTTACAGCCTGAGAGTGGAGAAACATGAGCAGTACTTTGCTCTTTGGATACTGAAAAAGCCCACCAGGCTGCTTTAAGCCCAACCCTTGACTGGAGGACCCAGGGTCACTCATTGTGCAGAGGTGTGATTTTGACAGCTCCCAGCTCTGTAGCCTTGGTACCAGCTTTGCAGAGGAATGTCATAGCTGTATCTTTTTTCTTCCCTGTGGAAACAATGGCTTCATCTTTGAGGAAAATGAGACAGAAAATGAGACAGGCCTTCATCAGGCCCAGCAACACAATGGGTGACACATTTGAGGTGACACTGAGTAGACCATTGAACTGTGAGGAAACATTGAAGAAGGCCAGAGCTGTAAGCAGGGTTATTGGCTAAGTATATGCAATATATATTGGTAAGCAGGAGCTGTATAAAGGGCAAGCACATAAGAGTCTGGAATAAACACATGGAAGTTTTAAAAAGTTGACAGTGCCTCCCTGAAATGGTAGGGGTGGCATGTAAGTACTCATGCATACACCTGAGGAGACAACAGTGTTCTCTGGGAGCTTGCAGGAGCCTGGACAAGCCTTAAAGGATGCTTTTCAAGACAGTAGCTGAGAGTGAGAAGTAGAAAAGAGAATCATAGAATCATTAAGGTTGGAAAAGACCTTTAAGATCATCAAGCTCCTTTTACTAGTGGAAGCATCTCCATTTTTTAAGTCTGTCTTCAGGAGCTAGAGTAGTATTGTTTTTGGTTTTTTTCTGTAATAACAGTGCACAGAGTTGAAAACAAAGGTGCAGTCTGATAAACCCTGAGGACTGAAGTAAACTGCTGTGAATGGTTAGAAGTGAATTCCTGTAGACTCAGAAACTTGGCCAAGGATCTATCCAGAACTGCTCCGCATGGAAGATGGTAGTGAAGGGAACTGGCAAGACAGAGGTGTTTTTCAGCACGTTTCATCTTATTGTGACAGAAAGGAGAAAACTCAGAATGGGACTTCTCAAATCCCAAGGCAAGTTGGGAAGATAAATTACAGTCAGTTGCCTCCAGTTGCCTGAAAAGATCTGTGCGCTCTGAACTTTCTTATGAGTTTGAACAGATAGTTTCCTGGTTTTGTACATGATATATGTTACTGGAATCCCTCCAAATGACAGAGGGTTGCAGTAGGCAGTAGAGAACATAGGCATGCCACTGTGATTTAGGAATAACTTTCTGGCAGCGTTGGGAGCAAGCTCAGAGGTGTTTGGATTAGATCCCATTTGTCAGTGAGAGCCTGGTATCCCCCATGGTCATGACTTCTTATTTAAAAAAGAGTGGAAATCCTGGAAAAGGAGAGCTACCTCACTTGGGCTATATCAGCCTGTTACTCTGTGAAATGTCTTCGAAAGTAAAACTTTTCATCAAAAAAGGTGTTGTGAGACGAGGGAGATACTGTACCTGGTATTAGACAAAAAGGCAGTGTCAGTATTGTGACCTCAGTCCCTGACCTCCAGCTGGGCTGTTGGGAATTGTAACGAATGCTTCCCACCACCAGCCAGGTTTTGCTTTTTTCCTGCTTGTATCTGCCACTATCCAACCTTTTATTGCAGCCATTCATCATTGGCAGAAAGACTGGGAGATGATATTAAGGTTGTAGGATGTGTCATTTGTATTAAAGCTTCCCCTCCCTTTCTTTTCACCCTCTCCTTGCCTGTTCTCCTGCCTACACTCCATTCCTATTGAGATTTGCCCCCCTCTCCAGACCAGCCATCCCTTGGCCCAGCTCATAAATGATTGCTTTAATAATATTACGGCCCCTCCATTTTCATGTGTGAATGGCACAAGTGACATGTCGCCTGTAACCGGAGCAGGAAAGAGATTTCTATTTTCACCCTTTAAAAGGTCACAGAAAATACAGAGAATGGGATCCTGCCTGTCTTGCGCTGACCCCAGACAAGCATTTGTTGCTGCGCGGTAGTGTCAGACACCGCCCATTTGAGGGAAAGCTTTACCAGCCAGAGCTGGTCATTGTTTCTCCTCCTCTGCGTTTATTCAAGGTGCAGAACTGTTTATATGCCACAGAGATGGGAACTGAAGAAAAACCGTAGATGTAGAATTTACCAGCTGTTTAAGTCTCATTGTTACCTTCTGTATCGATCAAATCTGTTGGCTCTTAATTGGATATTGACTGTTGTGAGGCAAATAAGGCAAGCTGTCGGAGAGGGGAGGGGTGGGGTGCGGGGTTTATCTTAATGGTATGTTGATCATGACTAGTCTATAAAAGCCAGTGGGAGAGGAGTTCATTAAACCAGCCTGCAATTGCTTTAAAAAAATATGCTCTGAGTCAAGATGATTAATCCTATATGTGACACCGCAATGAGAGAAAATCCGCATTGTTGCTGTGGTATTAACAACACCAAAGCTTGAAATAAGCAGATGCATTGAAACAAATTCACTAGGGACAGTGATTTGTTCGGTCTGTGAGCATTAGCTAACCCTAACCAACATTTGAGGGTCTTTTTTTCTGGTTTGTTTTGGGTTTTTTTCTCTTTTTATTTTTTCCTCCTCCTAGGTGTTGTGTTTTGTTTTTGTATCTGCATGCTTCTCTAGCAGGCTCATTGGAAATGTGTGCTTGCCCTGTGCCCAAGTCTTTCATCTGAGCTGGGGAATCCTTGTAGAAATGGCAGCAGTGAAAAGGGATAATTGAAACACATAAAATACTTTGGAAAACTCTTTTATTTCATAAATTATGGTAATCAGGGAATGTGAAGAGAGAGGGAAAGCATATCAATTACACTGGTGTGAGCTACCGATGACAAAAATGAAAGCTATCAGGAAGTCTGTAGTATATTTTAGTTTTCTTTCCTGGCCATATTTTAGGCTGGGTATTGACTATGTTGCAATAACTGTCAGGCACAGTCCATAAGTGTCTCTGGATCAGGCCTGTCGTTAATCAGGAGGGAGAATACTAGAATAGGTTCACTTTTATGAAGTTCCCACGTAGCTGTGACTTGTTGAAAAACCATTCAAGGGGGCAATAAACAAAGTTTATTTCAAATTATCTCGATGTTATGTGTTTGTTATCATATTTAATTTTTGACAATTCTGAATTGGCTGTTAAAAATTTATGATATGGCTAAGGGTTTGTACAGTTTGAAAAATTAGCTTTAGGGCAGCCACCTGAAGACTTCTCATTTATTACCGTGCCATGAACTGTCAGGGAAAGGGTAGCACAGTCATGTGGAAGGCAGGAAAGCTGCAGAAACTGCCTGGTTATTCGCTGATAGAGGAAGGAAAAGGCCTGTAAGTCTGGAATGCAACGGCAATAAGAGATTGAGTGCAGAGTTCTCACTTGAGAGCATTAGGTAGTTCCCTGCTTGAGCAACTGCATCAAGGCTGTACCACCTTCTCTTGCTTGTGAGCCTGAGTCATTTAACATCTCAATCCTTTTACTTCTCTTCCTATAAAAATTAGAAGAGTGATCCAGGGCAGGAGAGACTGCTATTTTTGCTTCAGTTGCTCTTTCTATATGTATGGGGAAACTGAAGGTGATCACCAGTTTTTCTCTCGGTATTTTATGACTGTGGTATAAATTTACAGCATTGCAAACAGTATAAAAAGAAAATCCTGATTTTTGCCTAGAAGAATGAGAAGTCCAGCAGGATTCTATAGAGTATATGAAACAAAACTGGGGGAAAGGGAGAAAAAGGTTTATAGAATCCAGAAAGCTGAATCTTTTTTGGTTTTTTTTGGTCTAAGTTTTAAATGCAATAGGATAGAAATTATTACTTTAGCAGGCACTAGAATAGTGCTGTTATTAGTATTTTTTTAAATTCACTTCTAATGTTCCTTACATTATAATAGAGTTTACAGTTTGCATTTTAAAATAAACTGCGTATAATTTTATACCATGAAATTCTGAGTGAAAAATTAGTCCGTAAAGGTGGACCAGTCAGAGCCATAGCCTCTGGAAGAAAGGCATTTAAAAAAACCCCACAAAAATCCTTAGATAACTGTTTTTCAGAATTGCAGGCACATTTGTTTGGATTTTTTAGTGTGCTTCAGTTATGCAAGAAAATGAACGTGACAGTCCTCAGTTGCTTTGACAAGTATAATTTCAGAAACATTGCCCTATCATTCCACAGATTGGCACCTTCTCCTTCTTTGTTGTAATGCATTTATTCCGGGTTGGCTTTTCTCAGCAAAACTGCCTGTTTGCCAGGAGATTTTACATGTATTCGGAAAGGGACAGTGAGTTGGTGTCGGTTGGGTTTAGTTAAAAGAGGAGGTTTGACCTGGTGACTTTATTTTTGAAGTCAGTAAGTATTTCTTCCATTAGCGTAATGGAGAAGTTTGCAGGAAATTCAGAACCGTGTATTTTCTCTGGGCTTAATCACAGTAGCCAGATCGCTGGCTCCTGAAGTCATTTCCACACCAAACCTTCTCTTAAATATATGGACTTGAGATTTTTTTTAGTCCGGTTGCTGTTAGTGGTTTAGTGTTCAGATTTTGTATTAGCTTTTGAAACAGCAACTAAAATTTGAACAAAGGTTGGAGTTTGGATCTAGATTCATCACTGTCTGTAATGGGTGGGTCACAATAAGGCAAGAGCAGCTGTGAGCAAGAGATATGGCAATGATGGGGACCCTTGCCTTGTTGAGGATGCCTGCAGGGATTTGAACCTCAGGCTCTGCTTAGGAACTGCACCTTTGCAGGGACAACTTTCATCTTTGCTCTTTCTTGGGGACCATGTAACTTCACTCTGTGAAAGGGACTCCACAGTTGTGGAGTCTGTACTGTAATATATAGGAGCCAGGAGCAGCTGAGTGCCAAGGAGAGATTTCATGGAAGTCTACGGATAGATCACAGTCAACAAAATGGCACAAACTTGTTGCCAGCGGTACACTCTCTTCTCAGGACCTGTGGAGAGTTGCACATGCAGTCCCAAGGTTTGGCTTGTCATGATGATACTGTTCTGCTGGTTTCTATCCACTGATGACTGCTTCCAGTATAAAGAAGATCTTCGTTCCTAACGTACATAGTGGGTAGAGATGTGCACGTGTGTGTTGGTGCACGTGTCCATGTGAGTATTAGGGTGGCATGTTTGGTGAGAGTAGAGGAAGTATCAAGTCAGCCAAAGCCGTTCTGGTTTTTCTTTGCATACTTAATAAAGAAGTTGTAAGAGGGCATATTCTCAATTTCTTTTTAACCTTGTAGATCACCTCCTGTAGACAAATTGTCTTGCGAACCACTTCCCCTCCCCTTGGTGATCGAATAACATTCCTGTGGCGACTACAGCAGTTGCTTACATGGAAAAATAACGTTAGGAAAGTATTTAATGTATTTTTAGCTGTCTTTAAATGCATTTTAGCAGCTGGAAACAAGGGGAGTTAGTAGCACATGACCTGCAAGCTCTCCATAGACCACCACCAAGCGTGCAGGGAGGCACTGCTGGTAAAGAGACCCCAGGCTGGAAAATGTTGGGTAGGGTGGTTACCTGTAACCTGGGCCAGTCACAAGAGGTCAGGCAAAAGGGAGAACTTCAACTTTCTTGGAATGTGAGTTATAATGATGTGATAAGCAACCAGTGTGATTTTAGGTCCTTTCTTTTCACTGATCTGATTCTTGGGAGATTTTATGAAATATTGTTTTGATGTGCTTCAAAATGCCTGGGACTTTTTCAAAATGCTCGAGAAGATTTTAGAGGCTTGGAGTGGCAAAATATTACAAGTGTAGAGATTAGTGAATAGAATGCAGCTAGAGAGGGGAAAAGCTAATAAATATGACTTATTGCATCACTCTGTGATTCAAGAAAATCCTGAAATTCTTGTGAAGAGCAGATCTGTCATCAAACATTAGTGGGAGCTTTCCCCAAGGGAAGACTTTCCCTGAGCTAAGAGTTCATTCATTCCTGTAACTACATGATCGCTGAACCAGGGGACGTCCTTTCTGGACCATCTTCCCTGGCCCTGCTCCATTCCCAGTGCAGAACCACCAGGCAGCACCCTGATGTTGGGCTCCCCCACCACCCAGCCCACAGCAAGTATGTTCATATTTCTGGGAAGAATACCAGCAGGTGGAAGTTTAGTATTATTTTTGCTGTTGCTGGTATAGTGAATGTAGAGAGCATGATAATTGATTATCTGGGACAACAGAAACGCACAGGAACTAAAATTTCAAGGATTAGGGTCTCCCCGAGGATTTCCTCCAAGTTTCAGTGAAGGGAGAGATAACCTTTGTGGTGGAAACGGAAACACAGCTTCCAGTTCCCATCTGCAGCCAGCCTCGAGAGACAACAGTATTAAGGGTGATGTGAACTTCCTCTGTTCATCGCTGTGGGACAGGAGCCTTGACGCAGTTATCTGCACTTCTATAGCAACGCTATTCAACTCCTTGCAGCTTATTTTTTTGTCCTACCAGAGACACTCAACTAATGCCTGCCTTTAGCGTGTCTGGGGGTAATGGTCTCATGTTTCATCTGTTTTAAAGGACATTTATGGAAAGTAGGTGGCAATTTTATCCCGAGTAAGCAGGCTAATATTCTGTCACTCTGCATTACTCAAGTGACTGTAGCTCTTAGAAAATAGATGTTAGGTGTTTTTGGTTAAGTGGCATTAAAGTTCTGTGGACTAAGCAGAAGGATTTCATTGCACATGCATTGTCCCATTTTAGTGGAAACTTTGCATTAACAAGTTCCATCTTAATAAATTATTTGGTTCAACCTGCATTGTGACTTATCCTATCATAAGATCTTGCCCTTAATATTAAAATGTAAGCACAGATTTCCTCTCCCAAGGCTAAAGCTGCATAAAAAGACTTACACTGGAGCTCTGAAATCCTCTGTCTGGATCAAGATAATTTTTCTCTGAGAACAAGGAGAAACAAATATCCACGCACTTTGGAGAGAAGGAAATTCTGCTGTAGATTGTTCTTCCTCTGTTGTGTTAAAAAAAGGAATCTTGACTGAATATATAGTTTGTTTCCAAACTATTGGCATCTTTCACAAATGTAGGCTGGCTGGCTTACAGACAAGTAGCACAGTTTCTGTAGCCAAAGATAGTTGTTATCATGCACTTATTAATGAGTACACATATCTCTGAACATCAAATGCTGTCCTATTTTCAGAGGTCCTTTCAGATCCTGTTTTCTGTTCTTTTTTTTTTTTTTTTTTTTTTTTTTTTTTTTTTTTTTTTTTTTTTTTTTTTTTTTTTTTTTTTTTTTTTTTTTTTAATTAATTTTTTTTCCCTTAACCTCCTGCCATTTTCTTTCAAAGCTCAGTGGTGGAAAGCAGAGAAGAAAGGGACCTAGGAAAGGAGATGTTCTCATCTGTCCAGCTTCCCCACATCAGGAGCTACTCAGTGCATGTCATTCTTGGCAGATGTTTGCCTAATCTGCTCTTAAGAGAATCCAGTGATGGGACTTTGACAGTCTCCTTAGGCAATCTGCCCTGGCGCTTTGCTATACCTGTCATTAAAAAGGGTTTCCTGATATCTAACCTGCAATTAAAGGCCATGATTTCCCTTGCAACCCATCATCAGGCTGACCTTACAGCCGAACCAGCTCCACCAAGTCAGTTGCGTTTTCCTCACTAGATCTTCCTTGCCCACGCTGCTTCTTGGGCAACGTCCTCTGCTCTGGCTGTAGTAGCTGAGGTGGTCTGTGTGCTGCTGCTTTTGTAAGTGTCCAGCCTGGTGTCCCAGGGGCTGGCAATGGGCAGGTTTCCCTCTCAGATCCCATGCAGCTGACAGGAAGGCGGCTGCCTGTCAGTAGAGGGTATTGAATTAGGAGATTCGGTAAATCCCAGGAGAGGCACTGCCACAGTGAAGTTGCAGCAGTTTTGCACTGATAAAACTAGCAGCACTAACCATGGCTCCAGGCCTCAGAACATGAGCTGAAGCCTTTTTTGTCCTGGAACAAAATGTGCTGTGAGAGCAATTGTACTACCTATTACATATATGCAATCAATCACATCTAGCAGTTTGGACATACATTTTTTGATAAGAGCATTTCTGTAATGATTTTAGCAGTTTTAAAGCATTTTAAAAAATCAGAGTGATCACAGATTTGGCTTGGGTTTTTTTGCAGTTGCTTCCTTTTAAACAATAGCATCCCATGGCAGCCAAGCCTGATGGCAAAGCTGTAGATGCCAGCCTGCTGTGAATGAGCTCGAGATGCTGGGGAACTGAGGCGGTCATGACTGAGAGTGGGTCAGTGTAGGCATAGGCATATCACAATATAACAATTGTGAGATAAACTTCAAGCCAGTTCTTTAATACGCGTAGAACAGTACTGAACATTGTAGAAGTGCTTTCTTCTACAAATTTTTTACAACTGGAAGACGGTAGGAATGAATTAATGTAAAGCAACTGAAGAATTTTCCCTGGCTGCTCAGAATAGGTGTTTTTTGCGATGGAAACTAGCTAGATAAATTAAGTGTATTTCTGCTGCCTGAGTAAATTATAGCAGTATGTAGCTAAACAGGTTTTGAGACTAGGAAATTTTAGTGACATCCAAAATAAATAAAGCAAGGTTTGGATCAGTAGGAACAGAGGCATGTTGCCATCAACAGGGTTGAATAACCTTTGTGTAAGTGGCAATTTTGGTAAGCGGGTCAAAGTCGGTGGGGTTTGTCTCTGTATTTTGACACATGCACTACAAACACCCTGATATCCATTTCATTTTACAAGGTGTGTGCATGCACCAAGATAATGCTCCAGAAGGTCACTGGCAGGGTACAATGTGCCAGCCGTCACATGCACAATGTCTAGCACGGAGCCAAGATAGAATTTCAGGGGTCTGGGAGCACCAACAGCATTTGGAGCCCTACACAACACCTGTGCCCCACCAATATCTCCCTAGCTGTCCATCAATGAGCCTCCCATTGGCATCTGTGATCCCGAGCTGACAGGTCTGTTTTTATTTGGGCAAGACGTTTTTAAGGCATTCATTCCCCAGTTGTCTTCTACGTGACCTGGAAAAGCTTCAGTGAGTTATCCATATTCCTTCATGGAGGAAAGGAAAGGACAAAGTTTGTTTTCAAAATGAGAATTTGAGGGTTTTTTTAATATAAAACACAGTCAGATTTAGACTTTGTGTTCCACACAGCATGGAGGTAGATTTATTGTGTAAGAGAGGTTTCAGTTTCAAATTAATAATTAGAAGAACACATTTAAACCTTTGTCAATATAAAAGTGATTTCAGGTGCTCAGGAATCCTCTGCCTCTTTCTTGTGGTTTTAAAGAAAAATTTTAAACATTTTCTAACTTGCAGCTATTGAGGGCAGTGAGAGAAAATATCTATAAACTGCTAGGAAACATACAGAAATAAACTGATAAAGTCTTCCACTTCCTGCTTCTTGTCAGTTGTAGGTGCTTCTTAAAACACACTTTTGGACAAATTTTGCACTGGCAAAAATGGTATTTTCTGTTGGGCAAACTGTGTTCATGCCCCATGACTGACAAGCAGAGGCCTGAGTCAAAGCCTGCTGGAGTCAAGGGGCTTTCGTTGAGGTGCAGACCCTTCATGTTTTCTTAAAAATCAACAGTGCTGTTAGCCCACGTCTCCCCTTTCCCACCCCGTCTCCTCGGGGAGAGGCAGAAGCCTGTTTGAAGACAAACAAGTCACAGAGCCTACAAGGTGTAAATATCCTTCATAAATGCCAACACTGAAAAGCCTGGGCGCCGGGTGTGTGACACACGACGACAGGCAGTTCACGCTGAGCGAGGGGCGAACAATATGCCAGCGCTGCCACAACCACCGAGGTGTGCCTGGATTGCACCTGGGCATCCCTGGACTCCCTGTTTCCCTCCCCCCTCCCCCACCCCGGGGACACGCATATGGGATAGCAGGAGGGATGGGGGAGCAGTACTACCTGCTCCTCACCCCGTTGCCTCTGCCTGCTCCCCTTGCCCCTGATCTGGTCACGCTGCCTTTGCCCTCCTCCTCTCCCCAGCTTCCTTGGGCAGGGGCTGATTTAAATAGGTTGGCAGGGAGCCAGGAGCTCATCATTTTAATGCAGTGTAAAATAGAATGTGCATAATTATATGCAAGCCATATGTGAGGGAGACAGCTCAGCTGTGAATTTAGGGAGGCTGTGAGAGGGAGAGAGCGAACAGTCAGGAATCAGATGAGATGGAGCGGAACGGAGTGCAAGTGTCACTCAAATGAACAGTGTAATGAGCGTATTGCTGACACTCCTCCTTTCACCTGCTTCTCCCTTTTGCTTTAACTCAAAAGCAGAAAACGCTCTGGATGAGAAGGGAAAAATACTATTTGCAAGCAGGATTGCTAATGGGCTCTGGTAATGTCTCCATTTGAACTTCAGCTTTCTTAATAACAGTGTAGTTCCAAATAACCAGTAACTTTTAATGCATCTTTGTCATTAAATATTTTGATCGCATGGGACTGAAGGATCATTGTTCTCTCTAAATGATTGCTCCTTTCAAAGCTTTACTTAAACATGGAGGGGGAATCAATTTATTTATAATAGTGTTACATGTAAATTATGAGTATGAAAACTTTTTTTTTGGCCTTGCTGTTAAACTAAAAATACAAGTACATTATCTAAGGATCGCTTAAGCATGTCGAAAAGTTTAAACAAGTACATATGTAATGTAATCCTGAAAAATGCAATGGAGTAAAATGAAACCCTGAATTACTCACAGTTTTCAGCTCAAATATTTCATTTTGGGTTTGTCTCTTGTTGTTTTAATTATTACACCACAATGAATTTGCATGTTCAACCTAAGCTATGTAAGAAAACAGCATCCCAGCTTCTCATATCTAAAAGGTGTACTGAGTATTTAAAGAAACTTTTTAATAATGTTGTATTTTGGGATTCCCGTATGTTTTAATTATCTGAGCTGTTATGCTTTTAGCTATTTTTTTCCTTCCATTATTTGTAAGTCCCTAAATAGGCCATTATATTTCCCTTCAGGCTAGAGATGAAGATGGACATGCTGAAAATTTTCCCCAGCAGCACTATGCTAAGGAAACTCCAAGACTTGCCTTCAAGAATAACTGCGAACTACTTGTAAGAATAACATACTTACAACAAGTCTAGATTGTTACTTTAGCACAGTGAAAACCGTTTTTTTTATAAAGGCTTTTGTTCATTATGACATACATTATGAAATATGATAGGTTCTTTTTTTTCCTGTTTAGCATTCTAATGCTAGTTCTGCTATCCGTAAACACTTTAAAATCTCAAATTGCTTGAAAAATCTCATATATTTGATGTTAGCACGTGAATGGCCTTGTCATACTACCGTGTCTTGCACTGGTAAATCAGGGAGAGCCATGCAGGGAGTGGCTGATGATGCACGAAAAGCCCCTCCTCCCCCCTGAACTGCCCCAAAACTCACTCTCCCATCCACCTTTTAGCTTTGTCTTGTTTTCGGGTGGCAGTGCTGCATTTTGTTCTGCTGGCAGGCAGTCCTCCCTTTAGCGCTCACCTATTCCACCCCTTCATAGCTGCATGCCATCCAGAGCATCCTCTCCTCTCCACTCCTCTCCTCTCTATTCCTCTCCACTCCTCTTCTCTGCTGTGGGGAAAGAGTGAAAGCTGGGAAAGCTTACATACAGGGAGCCTGGAGTATTTACAAGCCATAAGAGAGATGATATCAGCTGTGAAAGAATCTCTGTTCCAAGGCAGGGTTAATTTGCTGTTCATTTTAGCATTTGCAGCTAGGCAAGATTAAAAGCAAGCAGGAATGCCTATTATATTTCTGTTAAATGAATCTTTTGGGACCTAATGTTCTTGATTAGCTTGTGAAAATGAGTGCTCCATGATGAGTTTTTCTGTTTGCCTAAAGTAAACAGAGGATGAATTGTAATACATTTAAAAGAGATTCATGCGTGGCTTTCGAAAAGGGAGTTTCAGATAAGTAGATAGATCTCTCCCTTGCATTCACCTTTCTTCTGGTCTGTACTTAAGTAAAATCTATCATTTGGCTAAATGGAAGTGGAGAGTTGGGGCACAAGGTTAGACTTTGAAACAACACCACCTTTTTTTTTTTTTTTTTTTTTCTCATTGTAGCTACAGAAGAGGCAGGTGGCAGTGGAGGAACATGCTGTGTTTTATCTGCATTAAAGCCTGTACCTGCCTCCCCCATAGAGGATGCAGGGACAAATGCTAATCTTGGTGTCCCAGGTGCAGCTCATGTGCTGACCTAACCTGGTGCTGAAGTTGGCCCCCAGGTTCAGTCAGCTGATCAGAGAAGGCCACACCTGGGGCAGAAGCTGAGGGATGGTGGCCAATCCCTGCTCCCAGCACTGGCCAAAGGGCAAAGCATCTTGACCACACCTGCATTAGTGGGCCCACAGGCTCTCCTACCCCACAAGTGTCCCCTGTGCTGAGGCAATCCCTGGTTAGGTAAAGACAATGCTTTTTAGAGCCACAGATGTCACTCGGAAGGGTCAGTTTATCCAACCAAAAACAATGTGACCCATAAAATCTGGTCCTGATTCCTGTCAAGCCCTTTGCAAGGTTCTTGGTGATTTCAGAAGAAGCAGTGTGACATCCTAAGGGGAGAAAACTAGATAAATGCAGAAAGTGATTCCCTGATGTACTCATAATTCTTGTGCCAAATAAATGAAACTTTCGTCAAGGCCATGCTTAATTACTGCATTTGATGCTGGTCAAATCAGGCCTGATGAACCTAGAGCTGGGACACAACTTGATATAAAATAAGTAATGTATTATTTCCATTGAAAATCTGCTTTGTTTTTAGTGCAAGCAATCAATGAACCAATTAACCCACTTTATGCTATTAAAATCAAGCATTCTTTTAATGCCCAGTTGCTTATTCCTCTATTAATACACATATAACTTTTTGCTATATTATACTCTTCCTGTACCTGGCAAAAGCTCAAGTCATCAAAGTTAATCTTTCACGTGATTTTTTGGACAAGTGTCCATTATTGTTTAAGGAAGTAATAAAAGCAATTTGTTACAGTTTTATTTTTCCTGTGCTATTGGAAACGAAATTGGCAGGGGTGTAATCTGTACTCAATTTGTGTGTGAAAAAGAAATAGCAGACAATGAATATGTACCTCTACTATCCTAAAAGGTGTATTTTAGGAACTTGCAGTGAAAATGTGATGCTGAGCGCAAGTTGGGGTGGTGGGGGAACTAATGTTATTCTTTGAAGTTGCTATGTGTTTCACAGAGAGGTAGGGGTATTCCTTCTATGGTTTTACTTTTTGGGAAGCGATGCTATATTAAAATGTGCTCAACTGTAAAGCAAATTTCACCGGAACTGGCTGTGAAAACACCATCTTTCTTTTAAAGACTAGTCAGTATTCCTGGGGAGAGGAGAACAAAAAGCATACGAAAGAAAGGAGTGGGAACACCTGACTCTCTAAAAAAATACTTTGTCAATGGTGAAAACTTACCCAGAATCTAACAGCACAGGCCAGATGCTGGCTAAGTGAAAAACTGAGATTTTTTTAAATGAGAGAGAAACTGAAACTGGTTTGTGCTTTTGAGAATCAGGAAATCCTTGGAGTTTTCTGAGTGCAGTTGAGAGTAAGAAGTGTAATAGCCTGTCAGGTGAAATTGGAGGCTTTGGCTCAGAAGTGCTTTCTTTGCTTTAGGGTTCAGCTGCCATTTTCCAGTAAGGTTTGTTTCAGCAAGTGCAGGCTCTTCTATTTGGGAAATGCTCGTGCTGATAGAGTGCTGCCAGGCAGGATCCAGGGGCTGAGTTGCTGCTGCTGGGTCTGCATGCCAGGACTCTCCCGCCAGAGTCAGGCTACACTGACTGAATCTTAACATCCCAGGTCACAGGCACATAGTGCAAACTTTACCTCCTCAATACTTGGAGAGATTTTGAAGTATAGTAACACTGATTATTAAAAAAGTAACATAGAGTATTACAAAAGCAACATAGAGTATTACAAATTCTATGCTTTCTTCATTTCTTACTCCTCAGAAGAAGAAATAATTTGGGTGGCGAGGTACAACTCAGCTATTCTATTTGTTTGGGTTTTTTTCTTTTTCCAAAGAGTACAAGTTTGAGAGAAAATAAGAGGAAGAAAGGTATAATTTAGGCAGAAGAATCCCCTGAAGTACTTACAGTAGTTCTGCTCCGTAAGAAAAGCAGTGATAATTAAGTATTTTGGTTGATATAGAATGCCATTGTGCAGTTACAGGATTAGGGTAGGGTATTTATTTACCGTGGTAAATCCAGATATGTTGTGCCCTGGTATTTGTTGTAGGGCACAAAACCCAAAGTGGTTAAGAGGCTCCAATCAATGAGCACATCATATTTTCCTTTTGTACTTTTCAGTATTTTTGAGAAACATGTTTTCTTAAGCTTAGCTATCCATGATAAATATTGGGAACTACATAAAAGAAATCTATTTTTTAAGGAGCCAGGTCAGCACTCTCTTGGCCAGCCATGCATTCTTCTCCCATAGATGCTGCCTCAGGATTTGAATTTCTTTTTCCACGAGTGGCTGGAAGCTTTTCTTTCAGGCACATCTCTTTGTTTCCAGAAGGAAAAGGCAGAATTTAGTCCCCCTTGTAAGCTGATTGTCAAGGACCAATACAGTCCAGCTAATTGTGGATGTGGGGAGAAAGATGGGATTAACTGTGGAGAAAGGGGAGGCTGGAGTGAAAAGGCCAGAGAGAAGGCCACAGCCTCAGCTCTAGCCGGATGAAATTCCTGAGCCATTGCCTAGGGAAAGGAAAAATCCATTTGGCATCTACCCAGGTTAGTCAGGGTAGGAAGAGTCATGCTTGGTTGCCTTTTAACAAAAGTGGGAAAGAAAAACCTACAGTTTGTCCTTCCTCCCCCCATTTACTCAGAATATCAAGTCAAGGTTTCAGATTGGCATGCTGCTGTACGAGGTAAGGAGGGTTTGACGGGTTAAGGAAATTAAACACCAGGTTGCTTTCCAGATCATTTGTTTATGGAGATGATGTGAGTACCACCCACTGCTATGGGATTATATGTAAAGCAAACAAATAACCAAACAAAACATAAACACCCTGAAAAAAAATTCTTTTCCAGTCCCACATCCAGTGATGATCCATGGTTTTTCTGCAATCATGATATTTTCCCCTTTGAAATCAAAAAGTCTAGTAGTTCTGCTCTGAAAGTATACATTTGTGAGTGCAGTGTGTGATGAATTATGAGTTAGTCCTGGTGCTTGGAAGCTATTATGTAAAAGACAAAAAATAAAACAAGCTTGCTATTGGATTTAAAGCAAACTCACCTACATCCAGTTACCTTTAATCATTGACAAAAAGAGGCAGAAAAAGCTCTGAAAACACCTCTACAACTGAAACATGAAATGCAAAATGTTCTCCTAAGAGCAAAAGGCCTCTGGGGAGGCTATGGCAAAGCTGAGATGAGCCAAACCTACAGCTAATGCTTTTCTTGAAGTTGCATTGCTCTGTTCTGCTGTTCCAGCACATGTGGGGCATCCAGACAGGGGCAGCAAGGATACAGGGCAGGTTAACTTCAGAACTATGGTACTGGAATGTGGGAAGGATTTCATACCTGCTACACTGATACTAAAAAGCACTGAAAATATTTGTCATAAGATGAGGCAAATAGGTTTTGCAGTTGTAGTCAAGTTAAATGTAAACAGGTATCCCTTGAAGGCCATGAGAGTTTTGGTTTCAGAAAATGAGGCTTGAATTCTTTTTTGTAAGGTAACTGACCTGCTTCCTGTTCCCCACGATCAAACCCTGTTAGCGCTTCAGCAATAAAAGAAAATACCTCTCAGTTCATTTATAATCAGTGTCTTCAAAGGAGGACTGAATTAGGGAGAGATAACTTGGCTCATCCTCTCTTGCCTTTCCACCCTTTTTGTTTCCCATGTTGTCTCCTTATTCCTAGCAGAGTGGAGAGTGAAAGCAAATGCACTTCTGCTTGTGCTCTCCCTGGCTCTTCCTTTACCCTGTTAGCTGCAAAGTGGCACAGGGAGAAGGAGAGCACTTCCTTCATCCTAGCTGTGGCCTGGGGATGCGCAGAGCTTTTGGCCGCAAAGTGGAGTGGGAGTATTGCCCAACAGCTCTGAGGGATGTAGGGTCACATCTAGCCTTTCAGGTACTAATCTTGTAGTCAGGAGGTGATTTTGCCACCTCAGAGAGGCAGGAGGGTAGAGCGGGAAGAGACCTGTGACACCTTGCAGAGTTCCAGATCATAGAGCTATCAAGCCTGATGAGAGTTTAAAACTTCCACAGCCGTGCTTAATGCAGTTTCAGCATCAGTCAGTATTTGCTGCATCTCACTGCTGGTGGTATTTTTTTCGTGTTTTTTGTGATGGTTTTCATCAGTTCCTTGCTCAGTTTGCTGCCACAGTCAGTTGCACTGTGGCATGTGCAGTGATTCAAGTAGATGACTGTGCAAAACCCGTAATAGCCATCGGAGAGGCTGCCGTTGGCTTCAGGAACTTTGGACTGGGCACAGAGAGCTGTCAGAATGGTGGTTATGGCCCTGGAACAAAAATATGGAGAAAAGCAATTGTAGCAGTGAATTGATACTGATGTTCTTAAAACCTCAGTAATCTTGGCCACATGAAATTCAGCCTTTCTTGTGACTGAAATAACAGTGACGCTTAGGTCATATGGTAGACTAATCGCCTGCAACGTTTCATTTTCAAAAACTAAATTGTCCATGAGCTATAGCAGAGTATTTTAAAAAGAACCTCCCCAAGACTCCACCAGAAAACTTGCATTCTGTTTCTTTTCAACCAAGGGCAATAAACCAGGCAAAATTATTCTGTAGGATTTTTTTGTCTTTAATTGCTGCCAGGCTGAACAAAGGGCTCTGTGGTGTTCATCTTATGCACGTTCCTAAAGACTATTGAAGTCCATGGGCTTCAGTGAATGCACTGAAAAAATGCAGCACTCAGCCCACGGGCAGATTTGCAGTCCTGCGGGGAGAGGGAAGCCCTTACACCTGTCTCCAGCTGACCCTCTCTGCCTGCTACCTGTCGGCACAGGTAGGCACCCATGGGGCACTGGCTTCCTTGGCATCTGTGCCCTGATCAGCATCTCACTGGGATAACACAGGAACACAGAGCTTGCAGCCTGCCAGCTGCCCCATGATATGCTCTCCCCAGGAAGTGGTAGTCTCTATGCCTGTCTGCACAGATCTGTTTACTAGTTTAGAACAAATGCAGCCACTGTCTTGCCTGGCACTCAGGCTGTGTCTTGCTCTGCTTTTTAATGTTAAGTTTTTCTGTCTCATGATGGAAGTGAAGGCCATTGCTCACATTACGGCAGGATGGGCTGGGCCTGGGAGGTTTGGGTCCTGTTCCTGGAACCGCAGGAGAAAATCTTGGGGGTCTTGAGAGATTTCCTTGGTCTTTCGGGCCTTCCTTTCTCTTTCGCCCATCCTGGACCACCATGCTGCTAAAGTAATATTCTTTTTTTCTTGACTTAGACCATGTGTAGGGCTCCACAACCTCTGATCCAGTGAAATCGATAGGATCCCTCCTGTTAACTTTAGATGGGCTGTGACTGATACCCTGTGTTCTGTAGACAAAAAAAAAGACAAATGACTGCTTTGAGATATGTTCCTCCTCTGTGACCAAAAATTGCAGTAGGCCAGCTAACAGCTAATTTAAAGGTATACAACATGATCTTTATTAATAATATCTAAGCTGAAGGCTGCAATCAGAGACCAGTTGTAGGAACTAATAGAAAACAAAACCTTGCCATAGCAAGCCTGAGATAGCAGCTCTACCAGAAATAAGACCCAAACATCACTCCTTTTATGCTTGGGATTAGCAAGGGACCATGACCTATAGCATTAAGGAGGGTGAGGGATTCCCCATGCCTCTCACAGAGGTGGGCAGGGGACTGCCATTCACCCTTGAGAGCAGCAATGAGCATAAGTCTCTGCCCGTTCCCAGGGATGCATTAAGTATAAAATGCACAGGAGCATGGGGAGCAGGAACAGGGAAGGGAAGGAAGGTAATAAAAGGAACAAAGCTCCCCCATGGCCTGGGATGCAGCTTCCTGCATGAGCAGGCTGGTCCCACCAGTAGCTGTACATAATCCCCACCTTTTCGGTCCAATGAACTGAATTAAGAAAGATGATTCAGGGACCTAAAGAGATGGAATAAAAGGTGTGACAGTGAGAGGGGAAGGCAGCATGGGAAGATGGACAATGGGAATGGAACAGATTTGGGAAAGACCATGGCTACAGACAGCGGGTGTTTGGCCCCCTGGAGCCAAGAGTGAGTCATATCCCTGTATCCCACTGTAGCTAGCTACAAATAGCAAGCAGCTTTGCCCCAGTGACTCTAATTTAGCATTTTCCTCATACCAACACAGGAGCATTATTTTAGGATGTGGCACTTGACACTTTGTGAGCACAAGCCTACCTTTCCTCAGAAGGAGGCATGTTTTTCAATTTTTAGCATCACCATTATTATTTCAAAAGAGAAGCAGAATGCATTTGTTAAAAGGGAAAATAATTAAAGTCCCATTACAGCTCTGAATCTGTCATCTTCCTTCCCAGAACAAGCATTAAAATTTTCATTAATAAATCTGCAATTACTGGTGACCTCTGAATAATTTCTCCAACCTTAATTTCTCCTCACTGCAATGCTGTGTTGTATTACTCTACTTTTACTCTCTGCTTTCCTTACTTGATGTGTTTACTGAAGTTATAATTTTCATATTAAACATGTTCTCATTGAAAAATTTGGGTTTTTTTCAATGTTAAAAAAACTACCACAGTCTTTTTATTGACTGTAAATTTAAACATGTAAAAAGTTAAGAAACTGTTAGATGAAAATGCATTTTTTAGCAGGCTGCTTCTTAATAATGATTTCAATAAATTTTAAAGTTAAATAGCCTGGAAAAAAAATTGTCAGCCAAGCCATCCCCCCCACCAAACCTCTATAAATTCTAAAAGACAAAAAAAAAAAAAAAAAAAAAAAAAAAAAAAAAAAAAAAAAAAAAAAAAAAGATTTGTATCTTTTGGAAAGAAAACCAGTTGTGAATCATGCTTTTGCTTTATGAAACTGGCATTCATAACCAATTTAAATAAAATTCAGACAGTTTTTATAGAATGTTAAAGAATAAAGATTTGCCTTGTTCCAAAGGAAGTGAAGTGCGGTGAAATAAAATTCATCGGATTTCCTTCCATATAAATTGGAAATAAAATTTCCAAAGGCATCACCCAAAGCTATAAATATTTTCTTCTTGGATTCTATGCAGAAGATGCAGATTCAGTAGGGCTCGTGAGGCACCCGGAAGGAGCCGTCCTTTGCACTGCATCTCACCACTACCCTACCTGCAGCATGGGGTCAGACCATAGAACTGTCTTTGGTCCTCTGGTGCTCGGGTTCTTTTGCACCTTTGTCCCTGTCTCTCAGTCATGCAAATTGTCAATTAGAATGGGTTTTGTCAGGTCTGAAAAGATGCCTACACGAACCAGTGTGACTTTCTGTAACAGTACAGTTGGCTCATGCCTCATCTTGCTGCATACCTTGTCTTCCCCATTGAAAAGGAAAAGGGTTTGAAGGCTTTTGCCCCTCGTGGAAACAACATACAGCAGGAAAAGAGTGGGCTTTTGAAAATCAGGAGCCGGAGCTCTTTTTATTTCTCCTAGATAAGATCCAGCCCTTGAGAAGGAGAGTTGGGAAAAGCTTGGCCACCGTTCAGCTGGACTGCAGGGAGGTTCGGGGGGGCTCTGGGATATTGACCGTGTGACTCCATCTCTTTGGGAATCCCTAGAACTCTTCAGGACTTCCAGGAATGACATCCCAAGAAGGCAGATTAGTGCCACACAGTTATCTGAAAGCACACCAAAGAAGATCTGAATGCAAGGGGCACATATCTCACTGCTCACTGTCTGTAGCAGACACTATTTTACATCTCAGCAGTGACGTGTATTATATTGCTTTTGGGATGAGAAGAAAACCCCAAAATATAAATCCTTCATTTTATTATAAAAGTTAATACCAATAATTACTTAAAATCTAATGAATTTCAGTTCTCACTTAATTGCTTTTGAGTAGTTCACTTAACTTATTAAAAAGAAGCAAGGACATATTCATTTAACAAGCAGCATCAGCCTTGGCCTAGCATCTGCCTACATTCTCTTTTCAATTAATCAATTATAGTCCAATGGTGTGTAATTACACATTAAGAAAGTTATTGGATATCACAGCATGGCTGTCCCAGGGGGCTCATGAATACACTAATATAACACACCTGTAATGACCTGTTCTCAGATCTGCAAATTGCTCCCATTTCTCTCTCTCTCTCTCTCTCTCTCTCATTGCTAAATGAAGATGAGAGCAATTACCATTAACTTTTTGAGTCAGATCTAGTCAATGAGAGAGAAAAAAGATCGCTACCAGCATTCATAATAAATCTGTCTGTGGGTACTTAGTATTTTAATTGTATCAGGCATTGAGCTGAAGGCAGTAAATGTGCATTGGGATTGTACAGGGTTGTGGAGATTCTGGGGTTATTCTGTCCTGACTACACGCTTCACCTATAGAAGAGAGAAATAGGCAAGCAGGAAAATCTCATCAGATCACATCCAAGCGCACTTTTCCTGGCGTGGTGCAAGTCAAACCGAACTCTGGAACTGATCCCTATACAGCGGCTCTAAGTCTTTGCATAGCAACTAAGCCGTGTTGCTGTTGTGTTGAGGTTTTTTTCGAACGCGAGAAAGAACAAAATTTACTATGTAATGGCAGAAAGGCTTTGGTTGTATGAGAGGGTACAGTCACCAATGCTCTCTTATTAATGCATAACAAATGAAACCAAGGAGAGACCCTTAATTTGCATAATGAAGCCTGACAGATTCTAAATTGGTGATTTACTCAACTAAAGGGTCCAAAAATGCTCCATGGAAGTGGGCTTTTCATGGCTCCATAAGTCAAATGGGGGACGATATCTATCAGCATTTTTATAAATGTTGTATTGCACAGTGTGATTTCTATGTGCTGTTGTCTCTCACCCTGGGAAGAATTGTATGCTTCCCCACATGAAGTTTTCTGATTCCTGCTTTTATTTGCAGACCAGGATCTTTCAGGTGGGTGTACATGCAGATCAATGCACAGCAGTATCTTGAGCACAGCTTTTTGCTCAGAGTAATCTGAAATGTTCCTGTGCTGTACACCTTTCACCAATCTAGCACCAACAATTTCAGTGAAATCTTCATCATGCCAGAGGTGACTTCCATTTTAAAAAAGTCATGCATGTCTCAAGGTGCTTGATATCCCTCAGAATAACAGGGTAATCCTGTGCGATTCAGGTGATACAATATTGTTCTTAGTTGCATTCACAATAAGGTGTTTCATTCTGAGGCTTGAGCTATGTCCACATTTCACTCTGGTTTTCACCAGTGCCATGTTTCTTCCCAGTTCCACAGCCCCCTTTTGTTCAGGACACAGTTCAGCTCACATACCTAGCTGTGGCATCCCAGTATTTGGTATCTGGGCTGGACTCTCTCTGTAAGTTCCACAGTTAAAAGAGGAAGGCAAGCGTTTCTAGAGTGTGGTTTACTCAACATAATTAGTTGATGATTTAGGATTGGTTAAACCACCCTTAGATGTTCATTTACTAGATAAATACCTTCCATTTAACACCTGCATTTTCAGTACCACAGTCATCAGTTGAACTGCATATTCCTGCATGTGTCTAACTTCAAGTTTGCAGGTAGAGCCATTCAATATGCTTGAAGTTAGGTATCTGCTAACTCTATGTTTAGATGTCTGGTCTCCAGCTTTGAAATGAGGATGCTGTTGTTTAATTGCCTTTGCATAGAATTTGAGTTTGAGATTAAAATGTTCTAAGTGAAAAAAATTATATTTCTTATTTAATGTCATGTTATAGTTCAAATAGTGAACAACAGCACCATTGGTATTTGCAGAGAAGTTCATTTATTATGAATTATTATCTGACACAGTAGAAGAAAACTGCTTCCAAGATTTACAGTTTGATTGCCCAGGCAATGCATAGTAACTGAAGCAAGCAGAGCAGTGCGTGTGGATCCCACAAATGTGCATGTGCACAATGCTCTCAAATTTTGCTCAATGCACAGCTTTGTTTATGCTTGGGACCAAAATTAAATTCTGTGTTTGTTTTTTTTTTTTTTTTTAATTCGGTGTCTGAATGATCAGTTAAAATTGTTTTAAACAGAGCAAGGAACACAGTTATAGTCTAGAGCTTTAATATACAATATTCAGTTGTACAGGCTAGTTAAATATTGATCCTAAGGTACCTGTCAGTTGCCTCTCCAGCTGTGTAGGAGGGTGGTATTTCACTCAGTTGCAAAAATTCGTTTCTAACTGTATTCTCTGCAAGAAGCTGTAACTCTTTGCATGTCACTTTCCTAACCGAGCTATAAACTCTATATTATACTAATACTCTTTATTATGGGGAATAAACATACGTCTTCTAGACAGGCAGAGGAACAATTGACCACCTGTGGCCTGTCTCAGATGAACTGCATATGCCACTGAAATGAATGTCTCCGTAGTCAAGATGGGAAACAGTCATTTTCTGAGAGGTTTGTTTGTAGTCAGGAAGGTAACAGGTCCTGACACATTTCCACTTTCTAACAACATGGGTTCCTGACTGCCAAGGGAAGAAGTGCTTGGTGTTCGCTTGGTTACTGACCCTCTCGCTCTCTGCCTTTGGCATTCAAACAGCAGCTTCATTTGTTATACAAATTTAGCAAAGGACCAGATTGTGGCTCAAGCCAGGGATGCCTTTACATCACTCCGGCAAGAGAAAGAAGTTTCAAAAGTTGGTGTGTATATAATGTACTCAGGTGGCCCCTTTCAGCTGCCAGAGTGGTGCAAAGGAGTCTCAGAGTGGATAAGAATCTGTCCCAAACACAGGTTTATGTAATGCCCGAAGATAGTGCTGGGACAGTGTGTGGTGTATCGTGTTACCAACACATGCTGAAGGATGCTGGAAACTAAAATATTAAAGAGCTAAGAGATTGACTCCATAGGTAGAAATGGTAAATGCTTCTGTTATCAGTTATTTTTCCCTTTATATTAATAAATCTCTGAGACAGTATTTCACGTAAAATTGCCAGATCCTACAGGATTCCATCTCCTCTTTAAACTGGAAGCATGGAATGCCATGAGAAAAGCATGCAGGTGAGACTCTTGGGTGTGCATGAACCTGCAGCTTGCAGGGCCCCTCCCAGAGCACGTGCCCAGGGAGCAATGGGGTCCTTGCTACGGGCACACACTCCCTTGGAGGTGCAGGGGTTGTGCAAGGCCTGGAAAACATGTTCAGTTTTATCTTATGCATATCCTATTTCTCCCTTTCTGAGAGACTGCAGGCTGAGTTGAACAAGTGCTGTTCTCCCCAGTGGGTATGCTTGGTGTGTTGCCACAGGGCTCTGGCAGTTGCCACTGTGCTGTTATCCTTCTTAGTCACCACATCGTGCTCATTTAATGAGGGGTTAGAGCTGATGTGCTTGCACAGTCCAGCAGTCCAGCTTTAGGTCCCTTTTTCCTTCAGCCCAAACTAGGGCTGAAATTCTCCCCAGCAGCAAGGCATGGCCAAGGACCAGATGAGTGCAAGCTCTCCAAAATTCAAATGAGATTAGCTCAAGATCACCATGGTCAGTGAAAGGAAATAATCAGAGGGCCTGGCTGCTGATGTACTTCCCTGCATAAATGGAGATATTTGTTCACATTGGTTGTTATCAAAATCCTTCTGTGGGGACCTTGCTGAAATCTCAGCTGCCCTAAGTTACCACACAGCCGCAGTGATTCCTATGTGGTGGCTTTTCTCTCCAAGGCCACCCTGGTGAGATGTGTCCCTTTGGTACCCCTGAATGGGAGCTGAGGTGGGGGCTGAGAGGACCGCAGCAATCTGCCTGTGGGAACTGCAGTACCTTGCTCGCATACTTGGAAAGCAGGCTGCGCTTGCCTCCATGGAATTTACTATAATCCCACCACTCTTTGCCTCCAACTCAGCTGTGTCAGTGTAAGTGCTGGGAGGAGCCCTTTGTGTAGATGAGTTTGGCCCAATTCCCCCCCTATGCTGTTAGAAAAACCTGCTGAAAGCAAATCTGATTAACACAGTGGAGAAAATAGCTTGGCTGTAAAACATCGAGGATTGCCACTTGTGCAGGGATGCTGTATCTAGAAGGCAAAATGCCTTTTTGAAGGTTTGAAGTCCAATGGGCAGTTCATGGTCTTTGCTGTCCGTTTGTAGGTTCCTAGGTGCTGAACTAGTAAAATCGTGCATGACGTGGCAAAGACATCTTTTATTTCCAGAGCCACTTTTTGGGTGGCAGAATGACAGCTCATGGTGCACCAGCACAGCAGGGGTGTTGTGGAGGTATCACATCCCTGGTGTGCAAAGCCCTGGTCCTGCACCGAAATCCATCCAGACGAATGCAGATACTCATCCTGGAGGGATGAGCTGCTGTGCTCATTGGAACCTCCCAGTGCTCTCCGGGTTCAAAAACTGCAAAGAGGGCAAATAAGAAATATCCTGGACCTTGCTGATCCTTCAGGAACACCATGTAGAGTCTTAGAATAGGGATTTGGAGAGCGCCTGGATTTCTTGGAGGAAATCAGAAGTGTTTACATTTTATGTTTTATGTCTTCTCATTGCTTCTTGTTTCCTGGATGGGATTTGCTCCTTTTCATAACTCTAAACACAGCACCTAAGTGAGCTCTGAGAGGTGCCTGACTCAAGGCCTATCACCCTGAATTTAAGACAGATGCTTCATCTGAATATATATGCAATGAAAACCTAGAAATAGAAAAGTTCTGTTAGCTCCTCGAGACAGTGCTTTGATTCTAAAGCACATCTGTAACACGGTGTAGGCTGGCACAGGGGGAAGAGAAAATCGCTCGCTTTTCTGTAAGTGGAGAAGCAGTGATTATCTCAACCTGATCTGAGAGAAGCCCCTCTGCGGTGTCCGTAGTGTGTGCTACCTTTAGACAACCTCAGTCTTCATTGAAGGTGTTGGGGCATTTTGAAGCTGTACCTGGCACCTCTCACCTGTAAGCATGACAGAGGAAGAGAAAAGTGAGAAGAGAGAGAAAAGGGCACAACCTTTTGGTGATGACAGGGAAGTGATTTCAGGTGTTTGTGACACCACATGAACCTTGTGTAGTTAGTATCTTCCTGAGCACTATATACCCTGGAGGGTGGAGAAAACAGTAACAGGTAGAGATGTGGTGGAGGGAATGAAAACTACCTGCAGATGTGGCATCTAAATAAATCCAAAGACAATCTGACTATTTTTAGCAGATGTGCAAACAGTGATGGATGCCACCGGGCTGCTGTCACTAAAATTTGTCTATAAGCAACATATTCATATTTAAACAAGTCAGCTTTGCGCATTGAAATGAGCAAACACTGTCTCTGTGCTTGTTTGTTTGTTGTGCAGAAGCCATCAGCTTTCGCTCCTTATCCCTTCACCGTGGTGGTGATGCAGAGTCATGATGATGGATTGGCTGTCTAGCTTATCTGCAAGGCCACGAAACGTTTATATCTTTTACAGCATGATAGGCTGTTCTCGTGCAACAGTGGAAAATAGGAGTTTGGGGCTGCCCTTGCAAAAGTGCCGCCTCCTGCACAACATTGCCATTCTGGTAAGCTCACTTGGCACAGTTTGTACAGCTAAGTACACCCACTGTGAAACATGACACTGGGATGCACATGAATAAAATCACACAAAATCGGGAGAGGAGTGAGCATCAGAGACGCTTTTGAACGCAGGGGGCAAACCAGCAAGGATGGAGTTCCTGCAGTTTCTCTCCCTGCTTAGAGAGGGCCTGTGTCACTTCTGGTATAAGGCCTCCAGCTCACACCAGCCTTATACTTGGCCAATTATCTCATTTAGGTATCTCATATATATTTAGGTCTTGAAAAAGGTCAACCATAGAGCATGGCTGGGCAGGGTTTTTTTGAAGCTGTAGGACTGGAAGCTTTTCTTCTAGCATTGTTAGAAAATAATTGCCTGTGAATGTCCTGGGATTTGAATCTACATGTTGGAACTTTAGAAAAGGAGGGTAGGAAGGTTTAAAACGTTATTGAAACAGCTAATGCTAATGTTACACTTGCCGCAGATGCTGAGCAGGGAGCAAGTGGAGCTTACTGGGGAGCAGGGCTGCTGCCCCCACCTGTCTTGGTGCCCTTGCACTGGGAGCCTGTCTCCTGAGCTGCTCCTTTTGTGACTGTCCCCAGCACAAATGGGCTCCTCTGTTCAAGGTTCACACAAGCTGGCATGTTTTTGTCGAAAGCTGCAGTGAGGCAGGGATTGTCCCTGTCAGCTGAGCTGTTTTCACATATATATATCTGCTGTTCTTCCATTTTAAATTATTTTTGATCTTTGTTTTTGGTTTTCTGCTCCTTGCAATTTTATCCTTATGTCTCTCTTCCCCTTCTGAATATCTCTCTTTCTCCATTACTCTCTTTCCTTTTGTTCAGTTTAACAATCTTCTTCCTCAGGTCCATGATAAATCATGTAACTTTTTCTTACGTCCCTACTTGTTTTCAATCTTACTGTAGTCTTTGGCTTCTAAGCACTGTTAACTGCAGAAAGTCCCCTTCCCTAAATACTGTAAGGCCTAGATGTTACTAAATCTGATTTTTACCACCTAAAATCCTGTCAGTTACCTGCAACTGCTTACAGCTTTATTTCTCCATATGACCAAGCTCGGTAGGTCTCTGCAAACCCTGAGTTTCTTGTAAGGAAGATTGCCCCAGTGTGTAGTATTAGACCAGTCCTTAATGAAGTGTCTGTTCATTCCTGGGCTCTGTTACAGATATTTCCTGTGACCCTGACCAAGTCACTTTATCTCTCTTTGTCTCTGCTTCCCATTCATAAAAGTGGGCATAATTGCACTTGTGAAGCTCATGTGGAATTGCAACGATGAACTCCTCCTGCCTTCACCTCATCCCTTTTGTCTGCACAATTGTTAGACGGGATAAAACGCGTTGAATCAGGGTTAGCCATGGTTAGCACAAAGCTCCAAGCAGCTGGCCCAGCCAGTCACCATATCCCAATAACATTGACAGCAGAGAGCCAGCTTTGTTACCTTTTGCATAGCAGTTCTGTGTGCTTTGAGGAGCTTGCTATGCTCTCTGTTAATAGTCAAAAGAGATGTTTCCAAGGTGGGGTGCTCAGGAGTGCCCAGTGGTTGTTGCAGGACAAAGGCATAAAATGGCTTCTTTTGAGGGCTTGCTCCACAGGGTCCTTAGCAGAAAATGTGGGGCCTTGGAAGGACCAGAAGGAGAGGAGGGAGGCAACGGGATTGCTCCATTTGTAAAGCCTTTCTAGTTTTCATGCCGGTTGTCCAGCCTCTTTCCCTCACCCTCCCCAGTTTAGTTCTGTGACAACAATGAAATAAAGGAATGCAAGGTAAAGGCATCCTTAAGGCTGTCATTGTTGCCAAGTACTCCTAACAGCACTTTCTCGCATACCTGCTCTGAACGCTAATGTCATTTAATTATTGTGATGTTGCAAATGAGGCTGCCCACACACAAATTCCATATGGATGTAATTATTAGAGGTGGAATGTCAATTAAGCACACACCAAAAGCAAGCGGTGTATTTTTGATTTGTCATTTGATTTGTTGTCATTTACCTCACATGCCTCAGACAGCACCATCTGAATCAGGAGCAGGCAACCAGCCCTTTGTAAATAAAGCTTGCTCTTACATCTGCACTTCACAAGATAGCAGCAACTGGCATAAAGCATCTGTTTTTAAAATACAACTGGGAGTGTAGTTTTGAAGCATTCTCTCCATCTCAGGTAAGGAACACAAGGAGGTATGACTTTTTAGTAGACAGATACATATCTCCAAAAGAAAGCCGTGCTTACAATACCATTCATATACAGAATATATGTCAAAAGGTCTTCAGTGAAAATTTAAATTATGCAAGGAAGGAAACCCAGCATGCAACCAGTTTAGATGTGTTGGCCAAGTCAGCTAAGAAGACCTGCACACTTGCGCTTCGGCAGCTAGGACTACATTGTATGCCTGCCATGTAATTACCGGGGTTTTCAATTCTTGGGTATCTCCCAGCATTGCATTTTTCTATTCCAGTCAGTCAGCCTTGCATTTTGAGGTAAGGAATACAATGCTAGTGAGGCATCCTGCCTTGCTGTGCAGTCTGGACTTATTTATCATGTTCTCCTACTCTCCCAACCTGTAAAGAGTCCCTTTTCGAGTACTTTTTACTGCTCACCATGCAAGCAACTCATTATCTCAGGCATTTCAGGACTAATTTATAGGACATTTGGTTAATTTGCATAAGCCATCCAGTACACAGAACATGTCTCCACAATAAAGTAATATGCCAAAATCAGGATTTATGTGAAAACACGAAAATGGGGGGATGGGAGGGGAGAGGAATGGAACAGCACACACACACCACAATGACATTTTTAGCACCAATCTCTAAACGAATACCTGATAAAAAGTCACAGAATCCTGCCTCTCCACCTACTGTATGTGAAGCTCCCATATAATTTTCTGCTTTTACTCTTGCTCATCTTTTTATTAAGAAAGACGGGTTTTGATCCTTAAAACAGCCCTGAAATATGAATACTTGGCACTGTTAGCTTTGTTTAAAAAGGAAACAAAATCCCACAAACTGAATCCAAATCGAGAGCTTCATGTTCAGCTATCGCTGCAAGGAGCCTCGCGCATCCGCTGCTCTGATTATTACCTTGACACTAGAAACAGGAGGGCCTGTAATCCTTGAAACAGCTGACATCTGAAGCACTGATTCTTCCTGTGCTTTGAGTTAGTCACTCCTTGATCTCCGTGCCTGGCATGCAAGCCTGGCTTTCACTGAAACCTGACCTCATGGTCCCTTCTTCTGCAGCCCTGTTTGTCTTCTGCCATTCAGAAATGTGCAGCTTCTGTCCTCGGGACTCTGAATTAGAGCTGCACAGGTCAAAGGAGCAAACAGGAGAGTTGTCATTACTGGATCCAATGCCTGCTCTTCGTTTAGGTGTCCGTGCTTTGGTTTTTTATATTTTAATAAGAATTACAAAATAAGAACATTGCAAGATATTTTTAAGCAAACCTTTCCTCTGGAAGGTGACACTGGCTTTCTGTGATCTCCAGTGCGTGACTACTTCCTCTACAGGTACAGATGTTTTTGCTCGCTTCCTTGCAAAGCCAACCTGAGATCTGAAAGTCAGGTTGGTTTCTTTCTCCTCTCCCTAATATGTTTTCTGCCATTATGAGGCCTCTGAAGAGCACAGTAAGTCCATATTTACCCCTGTGCAATCTAATTAACTTCCAGAATTACTGTACAGGTGTAACTGAGATCTCAGTTTGAAGGCAGCTTTGCTCCACTTATTATAATTGAAGGAACTGTTTGACCAGCAGCGTTTCTATTAGTAGTAATGCTGTTTGAAAAGGGAATAACTTAGTTTTGGACTGAATTTGTGGGAACACCAGCTAGAATTGCATAAGTGAATGTATATATATCTGCTTACTTGTAAATAGAGGCTAACTGGAGCTGCAAATCACATGTATATTAAACATGTAATCCTGATGGCATTCCTAAAAATTCATTTCCCACAGCAGAGCTGTGGTTTCAAGTGCCTTTTTCAGTGCTTTATTGTTTTGAAGGTTTGAACAGTGTTGGTTCTTCGCTTTGGTGCATCACATGTAGTTCCAGTCAGGTGAAACCTGCTGGGTGTTTAATGGTGTGTTCAGCTTGAACCAGAAGCAAATAGAGAGAAACAATGTGTTGTAGGAAGAAAAGGACTCTACATAGATTTTGATTTTTTTTTTTCTGTTCTAAGGTCGGTTACTCTGTTATGTCTATTATTCTAGGCTTTGAGATTAGTATTTTTTAATCAGACTGTACTATAGATTACATGGAACTGACAGCATTAGCTTGAACATAATGATTATGTGCAATGGGAATAATATACGCAGTTTTTCATTTGTCTGTCTTCCAATTTGAATCCCTTCTTACTATTGTTAAACGTAAGAAGAACATTTTTACCTCTGGGGATTTACCGTTTCTCTTAGTGTTTTGATTACTTGTGAATAATTTGATAAAAAAACCCTGTGATGTATGGCATCTAGGTTGGATTTGGTTTTTGACTGATCCCTAATAGCTAAAGTTACTGTATACAAAAAAAAAAAAACATTTGTAATGCTGTCAGACAGGAACAATCTCTCTTGTGCAATTTGACTCAAATTTGTTATGTATATAGCTCCATGAACTTCACTAGATGTAAATACAGATTAATTATTTAAAAAGTAATAGGAAGGAATGAGCTTCCAAACATGTAGTGTTTAATTATTTAAAACCTGTAATGGAATTTCAACCCCTGTGCGTACCTCAGATCTCTCATTGTGCTTGGACAAGTGCCTGAGGTTAACTGGCATGTCCCCACCTCTGAGTCATATCCCCTCCTATATCACAGGTTGATAAACGTGCCTGGTAGATGTGAAGAACGGTCAGTATTTTCAGTCATGTCTAGTAGTAAATACACTATGCTTAACTCCATCTTCCTTTCCCCCAGTACTATATTGCATCCTGTAACAAGCCATTCCATATAACATTCCATATAACAAGCTGTGTTTAAGTACGCAAGTGTGCAGATGTCTGTACTGAGTGACAGAGGACCCAATCCTAAAGCCATGGCTTGAGCAAAGCCCCTCATGATTCCTGATCCCACAGAGTGGAAAGAGCCCCATAGTGATGTTGCACTTTGGTCATTTGATGGTGGTGGATCAAGGCACCCGTGGTATGTGACTGATTGTACTGGATGTTCTACACACGTGTAAGAAAACCTGATTCCCATTTCAAAAACCTCTTGCCCCAAGTAGGCTAGTCAGAGAGAAGGCTGGTAAGCCTTCTCCCAATTTTGAAAAGAGGATCAAAGATACGTACTGAAAATAAAAAACATACAGGCCTCCCGGCCTTAGAGACTTGCCTGAGCTTGCCCTCCCTTCACTTCTTCAGCAACAGATGGAGAGAGAGAGAGTTTTGCTGGGACCAGTTCAGAACCTTAGTTAGGTTCCTGCCATGATCCACCCTTCTGAGATCCCTACCTCTGTTTGCAGAGCTGCTGTTTGGATTATTTCACTGTCTACCCTTCCCCTTCCCCTTGTCCAAAGTTACTCAGGAATTTTGTCTTTGCGGGGAACAACTAATGCCAATCTGGCAAGTCCTATCTCAGTGCTGCAGCTATGTAACCTTCCTTTTACTACTGCTCTAAGTCACTGGATGAGGAGCACTTGACCCAGGATGGGTGTTAAAACAAACGTAAAGGAAGGCCCTTGAAAGAAAAGCAAACACTACAGTTGCACCGAACAAATGCACCGTTAGGAGTCTTTGTATGTGATGGCTGCAGGTCTTCATTTGCCAGCCAGATCTCAGCTGGTCCAATGAGGAATATTTCAAGTGGTGCTCTACTCTGTGAAATTGTTGTCAGAAGTTTTTTGGGAAGACCTAGGGAAGGAAAAGGGTTGGGAGAAAGCAAGACAGAGTTAGTCCTATTTGAGGAGGAATCTAAAGAGCATAGCATTCTTAAGGGTCTTGGTTGTGATACACTTGCAAGAAGAGATGGGAAATGTAACAATCTGCACATCCTTCATCACTTGCAGGGTGATGGTTTAAATACATTGATTTCTTTTGTCCTAGTGTGCCACTTCCACATAGCTGCTTTGTCGTGCATGTCATGCAAGGAGAAAATCATCTGCATGGTCTTGTAAGTATGAAAGGGTTTGCCATGATGCATTTACATAATAGAATCTGTGCGGTTGCAGTGTGCATCGTACATCCAGGCAAGGAATGAGTGCCATCTACAGTAACACAATGCATTGCTAAAGGTTCCTCTGTGATTGTGTTCTTTACTGAACAGTGCATCTGATGCCTTCTGCTGTAATGTGTCCTCCTCAGTGAGAAATTAATCCTTTGTGCCAAATTCAACACTCGGTTACATGATTCAAATTGAAAAAACAGCACTGGCTTCAGTGGAGTTATCCCAGATTGATCCTGGGGTTACTAAGAGTAGATCTTGTTTATCTAAATAGCTTGGTGTCAGGTGCACTCTAGTGCTATACACTTTGCAAACAGAGGGATAGATAAGACCTTTTCATTTGTGTAGGAAAGACTGTTTTTTTCCACTTCCTTAGCCTGTTTAGAAAGAGGTCCGTATAAATTAGCAAGGAAGAAGACACATTTTCCGTTCCTTGAAACCATCAAATGTTTTGGGCCTGACAAAAGCACGACAGTGGGCAGTAGGGTGTGTGAAGGGCTGGCCCTTCCTTCCTCAGGTGTTGCACACAAGTTGGTTGCTGCCCACCACCCATGCAGCTCTTGGGTCCCGTGGCTTCTCGGCAGGAATGTTCTTAATGAAACAGGAGGAGCAGTAGCAGAACGAGACAAGGAAGTTTTCACTCCCATTACTTCACCATGTGTTTGGCTCTAGGCTGCAGTTTAAGACCTTTATAACTTCTCCTTTATTATTTTCAAGGTTAAAATCCTGGAAATCCATGGTTTAAGATAGATAGGGGCCATAATAGTCATGGTAAATCCTACCTACCTGAGACAGAGTAATCTTTTTTTTCTTTTTAAGATTCTCTTCTGGATTTTTTTCTTCCCCTCCTCTTCCCTCCTTTCTCCTTCCCACTGCTCTCCTCTCCTCCCCTAATTTCAGTCTTACCTGCTCCATATAGGAGTGCCCAAGAGTGAGCCTAACCAGTGAGCTCATAACCAGCCTGTCTCCACTGGTGATTTTTTTGCTAATAGGAGGGGGAAGCAGAGCCTGGCCTGTACCAATGGGCTCTGGGTTTCAGCCAGGATCACTGCCTTGCAGTAAGAGTAAGTAGAGGACTCAGAATGCTTCCTCTGTGTGCGGCAGAGCAATTTCCCTTGCTTAGTTTTGTCTTCTCCAGCCCCCAGCTCCAGAGGAAATGGGAAAATGAATTCCACTCTCTGTGCCCAGTGTGCAAGAGATGTGGCATGTCTCAGTCCCGGGCTGAAACTGATGTGACACGTGTTTCCCTGATCCAGGCAGATTTTGGATCTGTCCCAGGGTTATTCTAATCAAATGTGGTTTTCAGAGAGAGGGCTGCTTTTTAAACTGAGCATACTCTGGGACACAGGGTGGTGTGTACCACTACCAGCAGGGAAAATAGCAGTTCTCAAAGTGTGAATCACATGCGTCCAAGTCTCAAACAGCTTTGACTCCCTTCAAAGCTCTATAAAACTCAGCAATGCCTCTCTTGGAAAGTTTTGGGGGTTTTTTCGTCTGTTTTTAGTAACAGTCAAGTCAATCTTTCCCTAATCAAGTCAATCTTTCCCTAACATTATTTTTTCAGATCAGTAGCTGATGCAGTCTCTCTAGGATTTTGTATGTTTGGGAAAGGTGGGGAAACATATGCAGGGGGTCTACCTCAGGTAGATTGTGAGATCCAGCCAGTTCTGCTGCAGCCCATGCTATGGCCATGCATGTGTTAGAGCACATAGTGTAGTGAATCCTGGCCTATAAATATTATTGCGTGATAAAGATTAATATATAATAATAGAAGTGTAGATCCCTGACCTGTATAAATAGGGGAAAATACACAGAGACACATATATATATATTTCAAATTACCCAGAAACTTCTATTCTGTACCCTTCTTGCTTGTACAAGCATAAATCGGAAGCAGCAACACACAAATCTGTGAGAGTTACGGCACTGTAAAATGGCATAGGTGTGAGGAAGAAATTGGACTTAGAACCCTTTATTATGGGTAAATAAAGATTTCCTAAGGTTTCAGGTTGCATTCTTGTTTTCTGTTCTATGGACTAATGATATTTCAAATCTGGATTACAGTATAATTCTCTAGACCCAGTAATATTACATTTAACTCTGAGTGATTTAATGACGGTTCAGTGGTGATTTTGGTTTCAGGTGAAGCAGTATTGGCCTCCAGCAATGCCCTAGGCTAAAAGCATCATATGTTAGCAAAAAACATTAACCTGCCTCTCAAACCTCCTCATTATTACACTTATAGTCCTGTCAACCAACCTATGAGCAACTGGAGTCATAATAGAGGGGGTTTTATTGTTATTTTTATATTCTCTTAAATATTAAAAAGAAAATATAGTGGGAAAAATACGTATAAGATATTACTAGATATAAATTCTAGGCAGATGGGTTATTTTCCACTGCACAATGCTTGCTATATTATCAGAATTAAGTTTTGATCAGAAAAAAGAAAGGTGAACATGTTTATGCTGGTACTGGATAAAAAAAGTGAATTCATTAGAGAATGTAAATCTTCATCTGGTTTCTGAAGTGATCTGCAGACTTGGTAGGCATGAGATTCCTGAGGTTGCAGATTTCTCATTTGGGGAGATTTTGGTCAATCGGTGAGATACTGCTTGAGCCTAGTAAAGTACCCCTTTCATCTTTTGCCTTTAAGCTTTCCTTTTCTTAACTGCATCCATATTTCTCAAGAGAATTTGATAGAAAAATTTACAGTGTTAATTGCTCCCCACTTCCCTTTCTTTTACCGATTGCTAGGGCTGAATGCAGGGAGTGCTGCAGCGCTTGGTGCATACAGGCTCTCTTTCCTCAGTGCACTGTTTGACAGGTGCTCTGCAGAGGAAATCTTCTGTGGCTGATGTTTGGTCCTGTTCTCATGGGGAGCAGGATCTCTGCAGCCCCTGTGCAGGATTAAGGAGTTCCTAGCATGACAGCAGTGCTGGGCCTGTTGATTGTCCTATGAAATGGTTCTCAGCCTAAGCGCTAGTGGGACTCTGCAGCTTGGGCACCCCAGGGATGGAGAAGCTGTTCTGCTGCCTCCTGTAGCTGAACATGTGGAAATGGAAATTTTGCAGCAGGCTCTCCAAGGACATGGAGGTAAATGTCCTCCTGAGAAAAGAAATGCATTTCTACTCTCTGAGGAAGAGGAAAGAAGGAATTTTACTAGTGCGACCTTCCCCTGCTACCCAAAGAGATGACAGGGCCCAGACACCACGAGGAAGTATTTCTAAGCCCCAGAAATGCTTTTCCAGCTGCTAGCTTTGATTTCTTTCTTATGGCTTCCCGAATATTCAAAGCCAACATTTCTTATTGTGTTCTCAAGGTCTTTACAGCGCTTCCCTCTGCTGATAATTTGTACGGCTTCAGTGACAGCAGTTTGATGAATTTCACTCATGTCATCTGTAGGAAGTAGTGAAGCTCTTGCTGGGGCACTAACAGCTAAACCTCCTATTGTGGAAAGGCACATGCTGTAGTTCACCAAAATTCCCAGCTTCACCTACTCAAGGTATTTCTTGTTTCTGGCTGCTGAGTTGTTTCCCAGACCAGGGGAATTTTGAGAATGCACATAATGGGAAGTGTTGGCCTGGAAATCAAGTGTTGAACATCAAGGTGACCAATTCCCACATAACCTAAATCAAACTGCCTGGCTGACCAGAGAATGTGTTTGTGCCACTGCTCTGCCAAGCTGGTTTCTCGTGCTGCCACTCATCAGCTAAAGGCCATGAGGAGCATGGTGGAGGTACTCAGTTGACTCCACAGATCCCTACCCTCAAATTAGGCCCACCAGGAAGGTGGCTACAGACACACTTGAATGGTCTGCTGTCAGACTAGGTTAAGCCCAGAAGAGGAACTGTCTCTTGGCCTTTCTGTGTGAGCACAACATCATTTGAACGCTGAGCTGCTGCTTGCTGACCTGTGGCCACCATCTGATGAGGCTTGATGAGAGCTCTAGAGTTGAGTGTAGAATCCGATGGCTTGAACTGTGGTTTGCTCTGCCCTGCAGTCTCTTGTATGACATAGTTATGCTCAAAGACCACTGCATTACCCTTGGAAAGGTTATTCAGGCTGAGGCGTTTTTCTTTAGGCATTTCTGAAATTTGAGTCTTGGTGAGACAGACAGTCTGACCTGCTGTGGGCATTTAACTCCCACCTCTCTCTACTGCTCTTACCCTCCTTTTATCTTCTGCATCATATTAATTTTATTTAGGACTTCTGTCACTGCTGCAGTGGTGGACTGGGCCAGTGCTGAAACAGTCCAGATTAAAGGGCAGATATGCCCTTTAATCAGCTTTCATATGGCACCAGTATAAAAACTTCACATTAAAGATTTTAGGTTTAAATGCTGTTATTGTCCCATTCTGTGTTATTTTAGCCAGGAACGTTTCTGGAGAGAACTTCCTTCTTGGCAAGCCCCACTTCACACTATATTCATTTTCCCTGAAGTTCTGCTCACCATATTTTGGGCTTTGCCAGCGGTTTCAGATCCAGAGTTCCTCCTGTGGTTTCAAAGCCTCAGACTGAAGTTGAAAACATGGAGCTCAACTGTTTATATACAAAATCAAATATGTAGCCACTCTGATGAAACAAGACCCAACCTGTATTACCACCAGGCATTAGCATAACTTACATTCATTCCTTTTGACTGGAAACGTTAAAAAAAATCCCAACACAAAGGAACACAAGGGCTTTGAAAAGACTGTGTTTTAAATACCACCGATGACAACTGCACTGATTCAAAAAATGGAATCAATTTATCATTAGCCATTAATTACCAAATAACTCTATTTTCTCCTTATGCTTCACATAGCTTAGACTTTTGCATAATTAGGATGAAAAATGGAGACAGAGTGGGTCTTGCATTTAAATGACATAAAGTCGGTATTCACTCAGAAAACTGGTAAAGATTTTTGGGAGAACAAGAAGTTTAGGAGGGTTACATCAGGGAATGGGAAAGCAAGCAGACAGGCAAGCTTTGGTCTCTTTTAAACAGAGAGAAACTTGTCACAGGACAGTTTTAGGTTGTACGCAACTGCAGTGTTCTGTTTTGTCAACTGTTTTTACACAAAGCTCCAAACATTGTAAAAATCTGTTTTCCTTCGCACCTAGCATCGCTACAAGCTATATTGTAACCACATTCACAGTGTGTTAGAGCCTGCCTCGGGGTTCCTTCGCAGCAGGTTTCAGCTGGAATGATTCTTTTTGTTTTTTATAATAATCACTCCATTCAAATGGAACAATCAGTATGAAGAAATTATCACAAGCCATCTTGGATAGAAAAATGCTGCCACAATAAACATGCTGAATGTTTTACAATAAGACATCAAAAATGGTGATCGAGGCTGAATAACTGCTTAGAGCCACACTTTGGATTATGCCTGTTACAGTATTGTTTGACATTTGGTAGTGAAAGAGCAACAATTCCCAGTCATGACAGCTGAGGCAGGAACTTAGTCATAGTCAGCTTCAAAGTAGATGCTGTGAACTGCCCTTCCCTTTTGGGGACTGTCTGCATCCCTGCCAGACAAAGCCCCAGCCCCATAGGCTTGCGTGCAGCGGCTGCAGTGCTGGACACACAGACAGCTGCATACTCTGCTCAGGCACTGACTGTGCCCCAGGCTACCCAGTCCATCTCAGGAGGAAGCCTGAGCAGGTCCAGTGGGTGTTTTGGAGGAGGATCAGGCAGGGAAATGTGGGACACCTTGGTGAGCAACCGCAGCTTATGTGGCTTCTGGCAAGGCTGCACCCACTCTATAGCTTGGCACAGGGTGCTGGCGGCTGAATAGCTTTTGTGATAACTCAATTAGCTGTGAAAAGAGCACACAACAGCATTAGGATATTATGCTGATTATTGGTAACCTCTCAAAGGAGTTGGTCATTTGCTGTCGTCTCTGGGTGGAACACATTCCCCCACTCTTCCTCACTCTGACCCCATGCTTCTGAGCATGGCTGTGCCCTTTTGCAGATCTGCAGTGTTTCACCTGCACACCTGCACACCTGCAGTGTTCCTGCCTTACAGCACTTCTTAACATTCATCCGTTTTCTGAGCTGAGAAATGCTAAAAGGGAAATTCAATGCCTTGGAACAATCTTTATGTCAAATAAGTGTGTGAGTCTGTGATAAGAACTGAGCAGCACCCTCCCAGGCCAGTGGGAGCTTTGACTCCTGAGGGGCATTTCCTCAGGGGGTGAGCAGAACGGGACCTGAGGAGTCAGTACAGGTCTCCAAACTGATGTTTGTAGGAGGGGTCAGTCTGACCAAGAGCCCCACTGGGGACGTAGCTTTTCTGTGCTCACAAGTGTTGAGTAAATTAACACTTGAGATTCAGTCCTTGCCCTAAAGTTTCTCTGTACTCGATCAGGCAATGGTCTGTAGAAACAGAGACATTTGCAGGATTAGCACTGCTGATGGGATCTGTGAGTGGGATTACCTTTTACATGATCCGCTCTGAAGAAAAGCCTTGTTGATGGATAAACGGAGAAAAGAAGGGAGGGAGCAGGTAGCCACACTGCCCAGTAAACTTGGGGAGCTGGCGAGGACAGCTGAGAGACATTTCACATGCCTTTGCCCGTTAGAGACAGTTAGGGACATAGTTCCTCAGGACACACAGATCTAGGTTTCTTTCCTGCTTATAGACTGAATTTCCCCCTAGTGTTCTGCCAGGAGTGCTCACAGCCTTGTAAGGGGGCCCAGGTGGCAAGGTGCCCTGGTGCTCATGCTGGGTGGCATCTGGGTGTTCTGGAAAGGGTCTGACAGAGCTGTGTGTTAGAAGACTAGTTGTGACTCATTTGGCTGTATACTAGAAACCTCTGTATGTGTACTTCAAGCCGCTTCCTAATTTCTAAATCGTTGCTGTGTCCAATATTTGGCAGGCTTCAAAAAACTTGAGCCCTTGCTGAAAAACATATGGCTGGTGTGTCGAGTTCTCACTTGGTTGCAAAGCAGGAGGGTATGCAGGGGGAGGGGCATTGTCTCCTCATCTCATGGCTTTTGGGATGGCGTGGGAGCCTCTACTTCCATGCCTTGCACATCTTGGCTGAGTGGCAGGGTTGGAAACTTCCCAGACCATTCCAGGACCCAGTCTAGGCTAAAAGGAAAAGCAACCAGGGCCAGAATGGGATATAGGAAATGTACAGTAGTATTTGTGAAGTCAGAACATATGCCTGAGTGTATATAAAGAGACAGCAGTTGGATACCACAGTGGGAAAAGGAAGTAGGAACTAGTCAGCAAAGATGAATACATGGATTTTATGTGAGGCTTTTATAATCTTCAGTCCCATATTTCAGCATCTTCAGTAAGAGCCTGCTCCTCAAGATGCAGCCCTCCCTTGTGCAAGGTGTCCTGCAATGGTGTTCTCCTGAGCAAGAAGAGGAGTTTCATCAGTCACCCTCTGGTTCTGGAGAAGTTGAAAATGGCATGTCTTTGCCCTAGTGACCCCTTTCCGCCCTCTTGCTAAGCTTTACTGAGGGGTTGATAGTAGTCCAAAGCACTGAATATAAGGCACAGGCTCACTTTCACTGCAGCATGCTGGTTTCTCTTGGGCTGATGTAAATACCTCTACAAACAGGTTTTACCAAATGTATTTCTGAATGAAGTAGTGTCTGATACTAGATTATCCTTTAGAGGTTAGTGGTGGACTGCACTAATGTATGAACTTAGTGCCTGCATTTGACAGCTGATTGATTAAAGTATTAATTACCCTGTGCCTAAAGCCCAAGTGTGGCCCTTTTTGGCACAGCAGAATCCTGTGTTGTGCCACGGGGCGGCCTCATAGCCACATCCGGACTCCACTTCGGACACTTCTATCAAAATAAAGATATAGATGCCAACAGGAACAGCTTTATTCCACCTCTTCATATTAGAGAAATCGGAGCATTACAGGATCCCTCGGTCCTGGCTTCCTCGGTGTTCCCGCATCTGGCATGAATCGTGTTTCTGCTGATGCGGTGTCTTCTGAGTTGTCTCCTGGTGTAGATTGCTGCGTGTTTCCCAGGAAAGTGGATAAATGATACCAAGTCATTCAGCTTATAAGTAGCACGCTGGCAACTTGCCACTAAAATATAAATACATTAAGCATACTGAAGGAAATGTTCATTCTGTTGTTTAGCCTTGGACATGCCCCAGTTAGGTAAATTTAATCTTCTCGAGGGTTGTTGCGTTACAGCTGAATGAGATAGGCTGTTATCTTATTACTGATCTTTCTGTCATTCAGGGTTCG
This sequence comes from Empidonax traillii, assembly GCF_003031625.1. Taxonomy (NCBI): domain Eukaryota; kingdom Metazoa; phylum Chordata; class Aves; order Passeriformes; family Tyrannidae; genus Empidonax; species Empidonax traillii. The sequence goes on from NW_020955209.1 coordinate 1,783,567, forward strand.
TGTTCTGGCATTCATGGTGTGAAGTGTACTTGCCCAAGAGCGGTCCTAGAAGTGTTTTCCAAGGGAGATGAAGGTGCGTAGGGGATCTGTTAGCACCTCCCAAGTTTTGACCCTTTATCTTGGTAATGTTCACGCTCCTTGTCAGTCACACCATTAGTGGTTCAACCTCCTGTTGGGTAGAAATGTACAAAATATTGGCTTTGCCTACGTTTGTTAGGAAATGTCTGAAACTCAGCCCAGTGGCTTCTATTTTCTTCATGAGTATTTCTGCCTCAGTTCCTTCCAAAATCCCTGGCCATGCCTCTGCTGCTGTTGAGGTCAGGGACAAAGCAGGAGGGTATGCAGGGGGAGGGGCACTGACTCCAGAGTGGGCAGGGGCCAGCATTAAGCAACAGACCCAAAGACGATGGATTGCATTAAAGAGGAGTCTCTTAATTGTTTTCCGCTGGTGCTGGGTCAGACCCTTCAAGCATGGTCTTACAGCATTAATGCTTGTGACTAATCCCACTGAAACCCAGGGAGCTGCTCCCATGTGTAAGCACTACCAAATTCAATGTGCAGCCTTAATAAGCACTCTGAAACAGTTTAGCTCTTCTCTTGGTTGTACAGTGAAGGGACTGGATGAGGCAGGAAAAGGGAAGCAGAAGGAATTACACGAACAGAGAGATTCTGAGCTGGTTGTGAGGAACAGTGATGCTATGTCTGGAATGCAAGTACTTAAAAAAATAAGACATCAGCTGTGTGTTTTACAGATAAGAAAATGTTATTTTATTGAACGGAAAGATATATATGTTTCACCTATCACATCTGAACTAATCAGTGTAGGCTTTTAGAAGAAGTCTGTAATTACTCTGAGCACATCATTAGTTAGATATAAAATGAATGATATTGCTCCGTTTTATTACCTCTAGTGATATAGCCATTTGTATCATAAATTAATTGACCTCATCTTAAATGATCAATTCTGCAAGACAGACTTGATTCATTAATTCTTAAGTGACATTTTTTTCTCCTCCAGTAATTTCCTCTTCATTGTGGGGACTGTTTTTCTGCCTTTTAGTATGGTATTATGAGGCGTCATATTACCTGCATATGACATGCACTTTTTATTCTTTTATCTTAACTAAGCAGCATAGACTGATTACTTATGTAGAAAGAAAGAAAGAGAGAGAGAAAGAAAGAGAAAGAAAGAAAGAAAGAAAGAAAGAGAGAGAGAGAGAGAGAAAGAAAGAAAGAAAGAAAGAAAGAAAGAAAGAAAGAAAGAAAGAAAGAAAGAAAGAGAAAGAAGAAAGAAAGAAAGAAAGAAAGAAAGAAAGAAAGAAAGAAAGAAAGAAAGAAAGAAAGAAAGAAAGAAAGAAAGAAAGAAAGAAAGAAAGAAAGAAAGAAAGAAAGAAAGAAAGAAAGAAAGAAAGAAAGAAAGAAAGAAAAAGAAAGAAAGAAAGAAAGAAAGAAAGAGAAAAATTGAAAGGCATGCACATAGTAGGTAGACATTACTCACCAATATTAGCATCAACACTTTGAGATGTTGCATGAAATCAATGAGATAGTTATTGGATATTTGGTCTCTCCAGGATATTCAGAGGAACAGATTTGCTGCCTTTATTTCTGTGGCTTTAATTAATTTTATCTAGTGATAAAATATACAGAAGGTTCTGTGATCAATATATGAGTGAGGCAGGCGGACTTCAGAGTTTTTTATTCCTCGGTGAATTATTGAAAACATGAGAAATCAGTGGAGAATTTCTAAGCAGGATTTCTAAATATTTTACCAAGGAAGAGAAAATATTTGTCTAGCCAGGAGAGATACAGGAGCCCACTGGAGACAAACAAATCAATACAGCAATAATACAGTGAAGTGTTTCAGTGAATTTTTCAAATGATAGCTAATGAAATTAAATTATTAGAAAATATGCCACAATTTTTGGAGGGCTATATTTCTGTTTCAGTCCGTTTAATTAAAGACATTGAGGGAGCTCTTCCTAGAAGGATAAGGAGGCTGGGTTTACTCTGTTATATTTCTCAGTTGCTTCTTTGGCAGTGGGCTTACAAGGTGCTTCCTTGGCCCAAAGAAAAGGCAAGTCTTCATTGCAGCTGCATCTGAAGTCCTGCTCCATCCCTCACTGCAGGCACCCCTGAGGCCAGTTTCCTCCTTGTCTTTCCCCTGCAAACAGACAGTGATGGGTCAGCATGGGCTTCAAACTGCACCAGCCTGCCTCAGGAGCTGTCTGGGAGCTCCTGGTACCTCTTTGTGCAACTCCTAGGGTACGTGTGGAGAGCCCCTTCCTCTTTGCCAGGCCCTGGGGCAAGAGCATACCCTGCAAGCCGCAAGAGGAGGGTGATGGAGTGCATTCTGATTCCAAACCTTATTAACACGCGATGTAGACTCACAAATTCCCCTTCTGTCTACTTGGAAAACAGAGGCAAGCCAGAAAATTTCAGGAGGTCGATTAGAAGATGTTTCCATCATGTGTGCTGACTTGCCAGGTGGGTGGCAAAACGCATACCCATGCCAAGTAGCCAGGACGGTTCAGTGCTCACTGCTGTGTGTTTGCACTGTTTGCAGTGAGTGGTTGCTCAGCTTTGGTGCTGTCTGTGATGGTCACTGAATCTTCCTGTGGAGAGCAGAGAGAGAGATGATGCCTGGTAAAATCCAGAAGCTGTTGGAAGTGGAGATGCCCCTCTTTGCCCTGCTTGATGCACTCCTACTTTCCCATCTGCCCCACACCAGGGGGGATGCATGCACTGTGGCAGCATAGGCATTTGTCTCCACCCTTCAGTGCATTTGACAGCCTTTTTGTCCACATATTTGAGGGTGCAACATCATCACTGTGCCCTCAGTGCAGGGCTGGACTTGTTTGTAATCCACTGGGAAATTTTCTTCCTTGCATGGGACATCATGGTGGAAATACACCCTTCCTAATGCCACACGCACTGAGCAGCACCAGTAGCCCCTGTGCTTTATCTCACAGGGCACAGTGTTTGTGTGCCCAAGCTAAAAATCTGTGCCTGCCCTACATTCATAAATTTCGGGGATGACTTAATAGTTGCTACTTCTTGATTGCTACTAAATTGATTATTTAGTTTGATTTAAAGGTTGGGATAAAAAAGAGAGAGAGCGTTTATGTGAGTGTGTGAAGAGCCGGGGGGAAGGCAGGAGGGAATCAAGCAGCAACCTCACTGGAGAACCAAAAGGCTGAGGAGTTAAATGGGCTAATATCCATAGCATATAGTGTGTATGTGTATATATATATATATTAAAGATATATTACTGAAAACTCAAAAGTGTCACCACTGTTTATATTAAAGGAAAGCTGAGAGTTAAATGAGATGAGTAATCAGATGCCCAACATATGTTGTTTTGAATTGTTTATATGGCCAGTAGTTATTAAAATTAATTATCCTTTTAATGCAGTCTTTTCACAAAATCTTTGGGGTTTTTTGGTGGTTTTTTTTTTTTTATTTGTACAAAAGATATAGTCATTTCAATACATGCTAATATGAGCTATTTGTAAAACGCAGAACAAATAATACCAGGATGTATTCTGACGTGGTCATAGGCTCAACATGCTGCTAAAAAGCACCAAAAGTCTCTGTCAGTGGAGTATTTTGAGAACTAATGTAAATGACAAAAATGGGGGGTTTCTGTGTGTGTAAAATTCTGTCAAAAAAGTGAGGTACTGCAAAATCTGACATCTGTTTATCTGTTTATAGCTATGGCAAGATTACTCATATTAATTCTTGTTTAAAATGCCATATGAAGGAAAGGCATTTGTGCAAACAAGAGTCATATTTGAATTGTAGATCATGTCTTCACCATCTGTGAGAGCTGTTGGTGTTGCAAAATTAATGTGTTAATGAAATCACAATAATTTCTCTGAAGTAATGGATTCTGAAGCCTAGATGACTATTTTTTGAACTTTGGTGTCTAGTGGCTTACAACTGGGAAAACCTTTCACAGCTTAATTAGTTCTGCAGCCTTATTTAAAAAAAAATTGGCTATGCCTCCACCACACCAATAGTAACACAGAAGAGGATTAAATGAAAAGCAGAGAAACAAAACAAAAATGAGCCTGCAGTGCAAACTTTTTGCTGTAGTATTTGAAAAGTTGCTAAACAGGTCCTTGCTTGCCAAGAAGTTTTACTCAAAGTGACTTGTACACAAGAGTGGGCAAACAGCTCAGAAAATAATTCCAGCTTGCTGAAACATCACAAATTGGGACTATTTGAACCTTACACAAATATTCTGATTTTTTCCAACTTTCCCCTTGGAACAAAGGGCAAAGAACGAATGATGCTTTTCGCTTCGTGATGCCATTTCAAAATATCACACTCTTTCCAAGTTATTATTTGATACCCTGAATAGAATGCTATATGTTACTGTGTCCTGCATTTTAGCAGAACTGTTTTGCATTAATTTCCAGCAATTTTCTGAGTCCTTTTCCAGTTATCACACTCCTTGTATAATATGGCATCTCAGATGGCACAGGCGTGCATAGTTTACCACTGAGGAGTAATCACAGCCATACTCATACGGATTTTGCATACTTACATATGCATGTTATAACAGTTTATACCAACTGAGGATTCTTCTCTGTGAGATATATAATGCATTGTATAAGGTAGAACTGAGATCAGGGGAGCCAGAAAAGGGAGTGGCATTCAGTTCACCAATATGTTGGAGAAAAAAAAAAAAAGAAGTGCAGTTTTCACAAATGTAACTTTTTTTCCTGTTAGAAAAAAAATGTATTTAATAACTGAAAAATTACTGTTAAAATAATGCTATGGACAGAAGATTGCTTTTCTTACCTGATTTGATTTTATTACTGTGTTGTAGGTATGTGACTGGTGTAAGCACATAAGACACACAAAAGAGTATCTGGATTTTGGGGACGGGGAAAGAAGGCTTCAGTTCTGCAGTGCAAAATGTCTCAATCAGTACAAAATGGACATTTTCTACAAAGAGACACAGGCCAATCTTCCAGCTGGACTGTGCAGCACATTACATCCTCCAGTCGAAAATAAAGCAGAAGGCACTGGGGTGCAGCTGCTGACTCCAGATTCTTGGAATATACCACTAGCAGATGCTCGGAGAAAAGCCCCATCCCCAGTGTCTGCAGCTGGCCAAATTCAAGGTCCTGGACCATCAGCGTCTACCACTGCCTCTCCGTCTGACACTGCCAACTGCTCTGTCACTAAAATCCCCACACCAGTTCCCAAACCTATTCCCATCAGTGAGAATCCAAATATTCCACCAGTTTCTGTCCAGCCACCTGCCAGCATTGTGCCTCCAATTGGTGTCCCACCTCGCAGTCCTCCGATGGTGATGACAAACCGCGGGCCAGTTCCTCTGCCCATATTCATGGAACAGCAAATTATGCAGCAAATCCGTCCACCGTTTATTCGTGGGCCACCTCACCATGCCTCAAATCCTAACAGCCCCCTGTCAAATCCAATGATTCCTGGAATTGGTCCCCCACCAGGTGGTCCCAGAAATATGGGTCCCACTTCTAGCCCCATGCACAGGCCAATGCTCTCCCCCCATATCCATCCTCCCACAACACCTACCATGCCTGGGAATCCTCCTGGCCTGTTGCCGCCTCCCCCTCCTGGAGCTCCTTTGCCCAGTCTTCCCTTTCCCCCTGTCAGCATGATGCCAAATGGTCCTATGCCTATGCCACAGATGATGAACTTTGGATTGCCATCCCTTGCCCCGCTGGTGCCACCCCCAACTCTACTCGTGCCATATCCTGTCATTGTCCCTTTGCCCGTTCCCATCCCCATTCCCATCCCCATCCCTCACATCAATGACTCCAAACCCCCCAATGGCTTCTCCAGCAATGGTGAAAGCTTCATTCCGAGTACCTCCAGCGAGACGCCTGGGGCAAAGCCAACCAATAGCTCTTCATCTCCTCGAGAGTCAAAGCAAGGATCGTCTAAATCCTCTGACTCATCGCCGAGCTGCTCAGGCCAGTCCCTTAATCAAGCTCAAGTGCTTCAGGAGCACAGTAAAAATGAAGTTGTTGACTTGACTGTCAGACCTAGTAGTCCAGTGAACAGTAAGTTTGGTTTCCCCAGTGTGCTACAGGGTCCACAGGACGGTGTGATAGACCTAACAGTAGGCCACCGGTCTAGGCTGCACAATGTTATCCACAGGGCTTTACACGCCCAAGTGAAAGTTGAACGTGAACCTAACAGTGTTGTAAATTTGGCTTTTGGTAGCTCAGACAAAAGGAACTGCAGTGACTGCAGGGACAACTGCAGCCCAGTTGACTCAAAAACATTACCGTGCAGTGACGGAGCTCACTGCTGTCCCGTCTCCTTGGCCTCTGGCACGCCAGGACTGGAAGCTGGTGCAGCGGTGTGCAACGTCATTGTGAATGGCACAAAGAGCACAGAGGGTTCCAAGAACCTGGAGCTGCCCCAGGAGCCAAAAAAACCCCAGCCCCCAGAGGAGCTGGTGGTGAGCGAGCTGGAGTCTGTTAAGGAGAACAACTGTGCATCAAACTGCCTCCTCGAGGGAGACGCTGGCAAGAAGACTGGGGAAGAGCCCCTTGCTGGGGGAGACAAACAGGACCCGAACCTTAACAATCCAGCAGATGAGGACCATGCATATGCTTTGCGGATGCTGCCCAAGACAGGTTGTGTGATCCAGCCTGTGCCAAAACCAGCAGAAAAGACTGCTATTGCACCGTGCATTATCTCAACGCCAATACTCAGCACAGGGCCAGAGGATCTGGAGCCACCATTGAAAAGGAGGTGTCTCCGAATTCGAAATCAGAATAAGTAAAGGTTTGTGTGATCACTACTGCCTTCTGTGTGAATAGAATTGAGTATTTTCAGGTATGAGGTCAAACCCGTGTGGGTGCGGCTGTTATGAAACAAAAAGATACAAATTCCAATTTATCAGCACCATCAGAAAACTACTGGTTTTTGTGTCTTAATATTGTTCTTTGTGTTGTATTGCATCCGTACTTGTCAGTTCTCCATCCATCAGTAGCCTCATTACACTTTTGCTCACAGAACATTTCATGATGGTGCTGGCTGTGAAGTTATTGTGCTGTGTATGTCAAAGTGAGTGGTTTTCTGCCTAGAATATGGTTTAGGTCTGGGCCATTAATCTGCGTACTTATTCCAGCTGAGTTACACAGCAACTCAAGCCTTCATGATGATGATTGAAATTGCCCTGCAGCATAGCATAGAGCAGGACAATGCAGCTGCTTCCCGCTAGCTCAGATCCAATGGACTTAACAAATGGTCATCTCCAACCATCTTGCTTTGGTCTGCCGCCAGACTGCACCCTGGCTTTCTGCTGGGCTGTCCTCTCTGAATAGCAATCAACCCCCTCTCCCTGTGCTTGCCTTCCTCATATATTGGTGCTTAGGGGCTGCCTGCTGTTTGGGACCTGCCCGCTGTAGGTTATCACAGGAAAACCTCTGTCATGGGGCTTTACTCCCTTACCTAAGGTATCTGCCTTTCATGCAAGTCTCCTACCTTAGAAAAGCAGCTGAGGTTTCTGCCAATGCAGCTGGTGTGTGTGTGTGATTCCTGGTAGGGCTGCAAAGCAAGGTAGAGATATTTTAATATACATCTGATGCTTCAAAGCTGAGAACAAGAAACTGTTAAGGAAACGTCCCTGGCCGACCATCCAGGAGTCACGCTTGCAGTCACTCTCACACCACCTGTGATGGGATCGAAGTCTCTTGGCAGGTGCACATCCCACACTCACACAGTTAGACCAGGTTTCCTTACTGGCTTGACCCCACGTTTCCCATAACAGACCTCCAGATCCTTAAAATAATTTAATCATGGTGCAATTTCTAAATAACAATATAACAGGTCAAGCTGGGTGCTTTTGAGGAGGGACCCAGAACAAAGGAACCCCTGGGCTTTATACCTTTTACAGTCTAAATTATGTGGGAGAGTCTGGGGGTCATTGGCTCCTGCAGTGTCTCTGAGTGTCTAGTCCCTGGCTGGGCATCATGTCTTCGTAACACAAAGGGTCAGCAGTTCATGGCCTCTTGCCTGGGGCTTGGGCTCCTGACCTCCAGAGCTCACCCTGCAGCTTGTCCTGCAGCTGCACGCTGAGCTACCTGCACTGAGTGTATTCTTTATCCACATAATGTGATTGCATTTGTTTAGATTCACAAACACAGAGAGCTTCTTTCAGGAAAAGGGGAAATGGTGGGTGTTGCAAGAAATCTGTTCAGCACTAAAATACTGATGGCTTGCCGGATGTGGCTTGGTGACATGCCAGATTTCATTACAATCCATGAAATATTCTGCAGCCTCCAGTAAATCCCTGTCCCTGGTAGCACAAATAGTAACTGCAGTGGTGTTTGGCACCTATAGCCATAGACAGCAGCAGCATGCAGTGGAATCTGGGCCATTGCAGTGTCTCCCTGCTCCATCAGCGCTGACTACTTGCACCATGAAAATATATAGTCAGGACTCCCTTTTTACTTGTTAGCACCACATTCCTGGTTGCAGATGCTGGTTGCAGTGCCAGAAACATTACTTCCCTTGATCACAAACTATTTATTTACTTTCTTCGGTGAAACACAACCATTATTCTTTGCTGTCAGCATGTGCTGACACATTTAAATAATATGTTAGTAAGAACAGAGGACATAGTTATAGTTAACATCCTTGGACTCATAACCAACGTATACAATAACTCAGTAGTCAAATGAATATTTAAAATCATTACACATTCCTAGGTCCCCTACACCCATACCCTGAGGTATGGATGGACTAAATGTCCCTCAGCAGTGAGATCTTTATTGCAAACCTTAGTGTTACCTCTGGAGCTTGAAAGATTCTCTTCATAAGTGTACACATGCTTCTATCTAGGAGTAGTGATTTGATCTGGTGAGAAGGCCACTATTTGGCTGTATCCTTCTTTAGAATTTTAGGAGAGCCATGATTAACCCTTTCTTTCCCATCTTATTCAAGCTCCTCATAGCTGTTTCAAGCTAGTGCTAAGACACTTGCACATTTATGTGCTTATGCTGTAGTCAAAACAGGCTGATTCTTAGCATCTATTTCTGCTTGCCTGGACCATCCAGACTGCAGCAATGCCATTTTGACGAGGTCCCAGTCCCAGGAGGAGTTTAGTGTTATTCAGAGCCAGAGCTTAAAACCTCAGAGAGAGTTCTGGCTTCACCGAGTTACGTATTTTTGCCTGTTGACATGATTATACATGGCATCACCTCACAGATAGCATTTGACAGAGAAAGTGGGCAAACTGAACAAGCTACATTGGAAAGACAAGAATGATGCTTTATCAGTCAGTTACTGTCCTCAGTGCTTTGTATTCTCTAAATGTCAATAAGTGCCACTGTGGTTATCCTCAGGAAAAACCATTTTCCCATTCACCGAGAGTTTTACATATTCCTTTGTCTCAGTGTGAGGGTTGTCTTACAGAAGAGTTTTCAGGTTGCCAGGCAAGATTAATCTGACCCAATATAGACATCTGGAACAAAGACACAGCTGAGCTAATTGTCTAAACTCTCTTTAAAATCAACGTAGAGAAGCAGGCACTTCAAGAGACAGCTGAGCTCATCCTGAAGTCACCAACTAAGACAGCTCAGACAAATTGTGCCCTAGGAGTGCCTATTTCTCCCTGCTGCGAAGGAGACTTAGGGTGACTGGCACAGACATGGATGTCCCCATAGACACTGAAAGTTAAAAAGCCCAGCCTAGGCGTCTGCCATACCTCTGGGGTTTGTGCAATAGCATAGCATGGCCTGGTGATGACTATTAGTTAGTCTGTGTTTGTCCACTCCTTCCTCCAGTAAAAGGAAAGTAGCCTCTAAGCAGAAGAGATGTGTGACCAGGTCCTTACGTGCTTCGAGGGAAAGAAAATACTCTGTAGAAATAAACAGCATGGTAACCATCTCATTCCAGTGGGTACCACAGTGAAATGTGGGTCAGTTTTGAGCCTCTCAAGCACGCGCAAGTGATTTATGCAGTTCTGATGACTGATTTGAGGTGAGGACTCTGTGGTTTCATGCAGAGCCCTCCTTTCACTGTTGCTGGTCATAGCCAGTCTGGAGGAGCAAAGGGGCTGCTTAGATTTCCTTCCTCCCTGCCTGTTAAAACTGCACAGGGCTCAGACCTGTCTGTGTCTATACAGAGGGGGCAAGCAGGGGGAGGAGAACATTGATGCAGCCTCTTGAACTGAAGCCCTGACCTTTGCTGTGCCCATGGGTTAGTTCCTCCTGCCTAGGCCTAGGGAAGCACAGAGGTAAAACCCTGCTCCTTGGGCCGTCCAGATGCGGGGACGATCCCTCGAGAGACTCACAACCTCATAAAAATTCTGATAAAATACCTGGAGGGCAGAAACTGCACCAATAATTGTGTTGGCTCGGACCCTTGGAGGTTTGTATTCGTTGCACTGGCCACACCAACCTGGGAAAAAAAAAGTCCAGCAAATTGTCTTTTTCTCTCTTGCCTCTCACCTACCCTAACTGGAAAATCTGAACATATTGCCCTAATGTGCAACTTTTCCTGGATTTTTTTTCCCATCAAATTGTATGACAAGAAGGAAAATAGCCAAATATTTTTATGTTAGAATTCTGGACAGACAGATTGAATTCATATAATAGCAACATGGACTCTCTAAAAAGGAATCCATGCAAGCGTGACCTTTTTGGGCAAGCTGACAAACTCTGGATTATTTAATGTACCAATTACTTGATTATTGGAAGTGCTAATCAACAACATAATCCTTGATGTTAAAGTTTAGTCTCTCCATCAGGATGTGGACTGTCAAGCTGTTCTGGCTTGATGCAATTTGAAGAACTAGCAAAAGATGACTCGGTGCCAAAGTCCCACTATGATAAAGGAATGAAGCTAGGGAGAATATTCTGTTGAGTGTTATTTTTTCAAGTTTGAGCTACGTGAGTTTATAAAACTGATCCTGGCGGGATCAGTTTTAACCCTCCAGCTTTGATGTTGAGCAAATAAAGTAAAACACTGATATCTGCTTGTATTTGACATGATAGTTGTGATAAACTGAATTAGAAAATTAAGTGGCACATGCTAAACTCACAACTAGCTTCTATGTATGTGTATGCATGTTGCCTAATTCTGCTTTGGGGACAGAGGGGTAAGAAAAGGAAGGAGTTTTTCCGATTGTGTCGGCAGAACTTCTTCCAGAAGTAATGGAAATAGTAGCCACCTACAGAGCCAACCTGTATGTCCTGGGGTCAGCATCTGCCAAGTTATAGGCCAAACCTTCCTCTGTCTAGTCCATGCATTGTAGTCGTAAAATATACAGCACACAGAACCACTCCAGTTCAGAGCAGAGGTAATCTATAACCCACTGTGAGCTCCTCTGCCCATAATGGTCCAGCACAAGATTTCCTGCTCTGGTCAGGATCCCTGAGACAAGGGGCGTAGCTATTAACCTCCTTTTCTGCCCTAAGAGACTTTATCTCTCCCCTGTCACTGTATCCATCTAGCCACATCTTACCCTACCCTGCTTGCTATGAGCAGGACAGAATTTGACCTTAAAGGTATACTTGAAAACAGATTTTGCGTATTTAAACACATTTCCATGCTGGTCATCTTTATTGACACAGTATTATGGGCCAGAGCTTCAGCTAATTTTAACGGAATATGGTTCCACTGCTGCTAAACTAATCTAAATCAACAGAGTAATTGGACTCACACACATAACACCTACTCTTCTGCTTCAGAAGTTTTCCTTCACCTGGCATCTTATTAGCCTACAGAAATTTTCCATTTATCCCAAGGGGGAGAGGAGAGACTGCTAATACCACAAAGTCTTAAACACATTTACTGGGAATTGAAGCTTTGCCTTTGAGAGCTGCCTGACTCTAGCAGTGTGATCTTATGTTTCAAAACTGCCTATGCACCTTCTCAGATATATTAAATCAGAAAAAGGATTTCCCAGGGAAAAAAAAAAAAAAAAAAAAAAGGAAAGAAAAAAAAAGATTCTCAAAATGGTGAAGTATAAAGTGACATACTTCCAGTGTAGCTTTCAGCTCCCACATCTTGCTGCCGGGGTGTGGGAGTGTTAACTTCCGTCTCAGTGGCAGTAAATAGCAGGCTCATGGTACGCTGCCATAGATCACTGCACACTCTTTGAATCAAAGGAGCAAGTACTGATTTCTGATGGGCTCCTCCTGCTTTTCTATAAAACCTCCTAGGGCATGTGTGTCAAATATGAAATCTGATTTTTGACCCCAATTTAGAAAATAACTACACCTGGTCTTATCTGTAAAGGTAATGAGATCCAGGGCTGTTTGCAAAGAAAACACCTGGCCAGAATTTCAGACAGCAAAAATGGTTACAGCTTGATTAACAGACCCACAGAAATCTGCAGAACCTGTGACTCCTGGAGACTGTAGCCTACCTGACAACTCCCAGGACCTGAGACCCCTGACTTCAGAGATCATTTTGGTGCTAACTTGCTGTGATTAGTTTTAATTGTCTCATGAAATTAAATTATTTGAACTGAACTAAGCATCTAATCCATGCCATTCAGTAAGCTGGGACAACCCACATTCATTTGCAACAAATGAGTTACTCATAATTCTTTGCCAGGCTTTATAGACTGATCAGGCACTTTCATACATATAAGGTCTAATGCTCATCTTGTTTAAGTCGGTTCAAGGCAGATTTGGCTGTATTCAAAAATGTTAACTGTGAAGCAGCCATATGGGGAGACTCTAGCTCCCCCATTAGCCTGTTCTTTTGCTATCTAGCTACTGAAGTCAGTGGCCCAGGGAAAGTTTATAGGGGGGAAAAAACCACAACTCATAATTAAATACAGAGTCCCTAGCAACAAAGACCATAGTAAAACAGACAGACACTCTTGTAAAAACATCATCTAGACAACAATTGCTTTTACATGCAGAGGCCAAGATGCTGGACAGGATGTGTCTGATTGCCACTGAAATCTGATAAGGAGCTAAGCACCTCACAGCCTTTGTGAAGCTTGACCCTGAAACATCATGGCCGACTTCAGTGCAGAGCAGTGAGCTCTGAACAACTGTGGGAAGCTTATAAAGTATTCCTCAGTATTATGAGCAATGCCTGAAAGTGGGAGAGAAATGAACAAAACACTTTTGAGGACTGTGGTTGTGAAAAAGTTGGACGTACTCAAGCAGCGAGCCATAGATTTTAAGATAAAATTAAATTCTTGTTAAAAAAAAACAAAAACAAAAAACCAAAAACAAAAAAACGGAAGATTGAAGCAAAGCAGAAGTGAAACTCTTTGAGCAAGAAGTCAGGAAGAAATTAGATGATGGCAAGAAAGCCTTTCTGAAGCAATTTTTGTTTCCAGATTACCTGCTGAGTCTCTCCTGAATCTTTTATATGTCCCATAGAGTAAAAAGAGGCAAGTTAAGCGTGTGCCTTGGTGCCCTCATCAGTCAAGGCCTCATGGCTGAGACCTACTAATCATGACCTTATTTATATTATTTAGATAATGAGCTGCATTGCACTCCCAAGACTGGAGGCTGTGTTTGGAAGCGTGTGATCATCTCGTGAGAGCTGTGAATCAAAGTAACCTCTAACATTTTGCAGAACCCTCAACTATTTAATGTTTGCTTCTACCATGAAAATTACAGTTAATTAAATATCTGGGCTTGATCCTGTTCAGTACTGTGTGCACTCAGTGCTCAGTGCCTTTAATGCAAGCTGAAGGCCCTTGGAACATTACCGATCGAGGTCCTGCCTCCGACTCCTTTGCATGGCTTTACTTCCCCAGACACAACTTTGGCATTTGGAAAGAATGGTATTCCTGTACAACATGTGTCTCAGTTTGTAATGATATCCGCCCTGCAGCTGGCTTGCTTTTCCAAGTGTTTCTGAAACATTGCTGCCTTAAATTCAAGCCAACCTTAAATAACAAATTTTCTAGAGGCAAAGAGGCTGGACTGCATTTGCTGAGAGGAGACCCATGCTCTCTGCTGCGCTCCATCTTCCAGTTCCTCATAGTTTTGGACTCTCATGCTGTGTAATGTAATCAGCTTCCATGCAGGGGCACATTAAAACAAAAATACATTAAAAAATAGTGGGTTTAGGGGTTGGGTAGTGTTGAGTGAAATATCTATGGAGTTCCAACCTCTCTGGAAAGATCTGCATCCCATCATCAGGCAACTGATATTGAAACCTATGGTTAGAGCACTTTTCAGCTATTTATTTGGAGCCCACATGGTTAAACGTAAAATTTTGTGTTGCCTGCTTATGCTCCAAATATTTATAAGGCTTCTTGAACCACTTATGCTGCCACTTCTAAGTTGTGTCTCCAAAAGGAGGAGAAAAAGAACCCTTTCCCACAGGAATTCTCCAACAGAGAGAAGCTTGAACATGATGAGAAAAGAGAAGATACGTGATGAAGTCACTGAAACTTTGAATTCTGACCCTAAATTTCACAGATCAGTTAAAATTCCAATTCAGTTTTATTTGAAGCAGTTCACCAATTATTGCTGAAATGGTAAAAAATATAGTTTGGTGGTAAAAAATATAGTTCCTGTTTTCTTGAGGTGGGAAATAGAGAAAATCCAAAGCAATGGCTGAGTCCAGTGCAGGTCTTTCAGTATCAAGCAGTGCTGGTGATAAGGGGGATTCCCTAAGGTGCCCAGCACTGCACTGAGGTCTGAGAGGTCTCAACCCACTTGCTCCCTATGTGTTCTGGGGAGGGGGGTGTTTCCTCTTCCTTTCCCCACAGTATAATCTACATGACATTCTGGCCACCTGAGCATGCCCCCTTGCCTTCGGATGAGTCTGCATCTGCTTGTGCTCAGACTTGGAAGGAACCAGAATGGGGGCTGTGAAAACCAGGGAGAAACGCTGCAGAGATGGTGCCAGACATTCTGTTATGGATGGAGGGGTTGTTAATGGGAAAATGGGAAAATGTTGATTGCTTCCTGATATGGGATGCTGAAATCTGCAAATGCTGATTCCGGGGGGGAAAGGAAAAAAAAAAGTATTGTTACTATTGTTGTAATTGTTATAATTTTGTGACCCACAATAGCATTTCAGGTTAAAAAACCAGGCCCAAGCGTAACCCAGGTGAGGGGGAGGACTCTCACAGGGAGGTATGGGCTGTGGCTCAGCAAGACACTCACCCTCACCGTCCTCCGTACCACTACCAACAGTTAATCTGCCTTTTTCTGGCTATTTAACTGGTTTTATTGGAGAGATCAGCTTGAATAAGGAAATTGAGAAGCACCTTAGAATAGCCAAAAGCCTAGGTGTTTGGGTGCACAGGAAGCTGCTGAAATTCAAGCTGAAGCTTCTATTCTGATTCAGACAAAATTGGAAGCTTAAAGAAGGATTATCACATCACAGTGGATGCCTGTTTTCAGGAGAGTAGAAACTCCCTGGATTTGGTTTGCCTTCTTTTTCAGCTTTCATGTTTTGGGGTTGGGTTGTTGGTATTTGTTTTTGTTTGTTGTTGGGTGTTTTGTTTGCTTGTTTGTTTTTCAGGGTTCTATTTTGTTTTGGTTTGGGTTTAGGTGGGGGGTTTTTGTTGTTGTTGTTTTGGGGTGGTTTTTTTTTTGCTATAAGATCATTGCAAAGTTTCAGCTCCATCTGAACTTAGAATGGGGAAATTTGTTGTAAATTTGGCTTGTTTTTTTTCAGAGGAAAACCATATATTCTACCACCTCTGCACATCAGTGGGGCAAAACAAACTAGTTACCAGGCTGCCAAACACGCTCATTCTGCCTTGTTGTTGTGCAGATATACCCAATTATCCTAGTGTAAATCAGGACTGGCCCTGGCAAACTCTGGGGGCCACTATAGTGGTCTGCTATAGGATACACTTCTAACGTAGAGATTAGAAATCCAGAACCATGGTGCAATTTTCCACTTTGCATGATCCATGTACTTATTTCAAAATGCCCCAAAATATAGATCAGAGACCTCCTGTCAGTAAAAGCCTGGAGAAAGATGGTGCCATGAGACTGGGCAGGAGGATCTGGTTGACATTGGTTTTGCCTTTAGTTCATATTGGAAGTGAAGGAGATTTTCATAAACTTACTGAGCAGTTGGTCTACAAGAGGTTAAACCATGAGAAACTTCTTTGAAATGGCGAAACATTTTATGAAGAGACTATTTAGAGGGGAAGGAAAGATGACAACAGCAGGGAAGCCAGACAGCAACATCAGTGCTGGAATCTGGGTAACAGCCCAAATACTCATCTTAGCCTACCAAAAATGGTCTCCTCTGCCTTCCTCTTAAGATGGTGGATATAGGGACTCTTACTAGATGTGTTTCAGAGCACTGAACACAGTGCCTGCTCTGGAGCACCCCTGGCTGTGGAAAGGAGAATGAAGACACTGGTCCTCTCCCGTTAAAATTCCTGAACTCCTACCTGTAACACAAAGAGAGGAAAGGAGAAAGCAGAGTGATTCAGTGTTGATCTGCTTTCCCAAAAAGCTTGGAAGTGATGGGAACATGAAGAAGTGGAAATTTAAAATGCTGTGGTGTGGGCTCCTGGTGGCAGCTGTTCTGCCCAGGAGAATCCAAATCTGAAGGGGAGAGGAGGTTCCATGCCCCTTGAGTCTGTGCAGAGCAAGTGGTATGATGAAGCTGTGTTGCTGCTTTCTGGTACAAGGAGGATTTACAGCAACCCAGGCCATTCTCCTCAAGTATATGGCTGGTCTCTGCTGAATTTAGGGAATTCTAGTTATGAAGAAGAGCTGCATGCTTACCAAGGCCTAGACTGTACTTTCTTTATGGAAATGTATAATGGAGGAAAGAGACTCCTTTTCCCTTTGCCATATGCTCCTTTTCCCTATGCCTTATACCATGGAGCCTGGGGCTGGAACAAAGCAGTCAAGAGTAGACTCTGCTGTTAGATACCTGGGGTTTGAATGATGGTCACCGTTTTTTGAAAGAGGCAGAGAAGGCTTCATTTCTCTCTTGTTTCTATCTTGTTTCTGTTCAGTGATCTGGCTGTCGTAAATCCAGAAGCATGGACCCCACATTTCCTTGGTGACTCTCAGAGTCTCTTCCACAGTCATGATTCCTTTGGTCCATCTTTTTGAGAGATGATTTTCCCTTGGCCCATGTAGGAGCATGAAGGAGAGCCTGGGCCTGTATTTCTGCCATTTCCTTGCTACATGAAAAGGTCATGGTGACATACATCACTGTTCCTGACTTCACCAGCTAGTTTCAGGGTTCAATTTAACATACACTGAATAAGTTTAGGGAGAGATGGTCCTAACTGTACCAGCAAAGAGTGGAATGTAGATGTGAACTGGTGAAATTTCCCCAAAAGCTTTTCTAGGAACTGATGCAGTAAAGCAGGAGTTGGCGTACAACAGACCTTTTGCTTTCCAGTTCATCTTTCTCCCTCAAGGTCCTTCCCTGACTACAAGGCAACTGTATGTGATTGCAGATATGGTGGATCCCTGCAATGATTCAGTCATAGAGCTGGGGGTGTCCTTACTACTTCTTCTACCTAGGCATAAAAGGATGGCAAATCCCAGGGCTTTTCCCCAGTGCATCTCCTAAAGTCACAATGTGTGCTCAGTTTACATCTCATGTTTCAGTAGATGGGAGAGCCTGAGTGTAATGGCTGGCCCAAAGTTGAGGATTCTTAGCATACAAGTTCAGAGCAAAAAGAAATCACCATCTTTGAAATCAAGAGTTGGTACATAAGGACTCTGCTTCTTTTCCCATTCATACTGAAGGTCTCCCCTGATTTTTGCAATGTGGCATCCCTTCAGTCAGCTCATGGAAAGATAAATCACAGTATTCAAAGGGGAAGGTTTTAATGAAGAAGCTTGAACTGCTTTAAGAGTTACTAAAAAATAAATAAAATATGTTGAGAACTGTTACTAGTAACAGATGATCCCAGAGTGTTTCCAGGGCTGAGCTTGCTCCCATGCTGACTTTAGCTGCACTCTTGTGGTTTATCTTCAGTGCAGTTTCCCTGAGAAAATAATTGCAGTGCCTTTACTCTAGAGCCATGCATGTCCCAGATGAACTAGGCCTCTTTTAGCACTTCAGCATTCATTGTCCGGGTGAATTAAGTGCTGTGCTAAATTATGGAAACTGCCATGCCAGTCCACATCAACAGTTGCCTCAGCCTTTCCCACCCAGTCTCTAATTTTTCCTGAACAATAAGATGCGAATCTGGAGACAGAAATATTCAATGGAGCGTAGAATGAGGGAGAACCAAGCGTGGAAAAAACTCTGTCTGCGTGTGTGGGTGCGTGCATGTGTCCAAAGCCATGTCAATGACTTGGCCCCCCTGAGGGGCAGGACATGACTGGGGAGGACACTATGTAAAAGCAGCTATTTCTGGTGGCCATCACTGCCAGCAGGAGCATGCTGCAATGCTTGGCACCTGGGGCAGTGTCAGGAGCAGACACACAGGGATCAGCACTTGGGTGTGAGGGAGCAGAAGAAGGACATTCCCCTGCAGCTGAGCCCCCCAGCTCCTCTGCATGGAGGGTGAGTGAAGCAAGGAGCACTTCTAGCACTTGGCTGTACCAAGCAGGGCCAGGCTTCCCACCACAGCAGTCCCAGGGGTGCACAGGACAAAGGGCTGCAGGTCTGCAGCAGCACCTGGAAAGAGCTGGCTGCAGAACGGGAGCAGGGACGCTTGTGGGGAGGCTTTGCCTTAGCTGCCAAACTGACCTGCCATGCTCTAATTCTATGTTGCTCTGAGCAAGGATTTAAATCCTCATGTGTCAGGGCATCAAGAAAAGAGGAAGCTCTGTGTGGGTGCAGCCTGTGTCACAGCTGCTGATTGCTCAGCCACTGAGAGCACCAGTGCGGTTCTCAGCTATCTCAGGGAAGCACTGCATCACTATCTGAGCCCTCATAGATGAACCTTCAAGTTACCTTGAGCTGGGCCATCATTCAGTTGAGTTATTCTCTTTCTCCCCTGCACTAACAGTAGGCCATAAATGAGCCCTCCTGCTTACTGTCTCTGTCATCTTTTTCATGCTGCCTCATGGGTTGGAGCTACAGCCTCCCTCTGACTTCTCTGTGGGCTTTCTACCCAGGATCAGCCCAGCCCTTCTTGGTTTTGGAAAGCAAGAAAAACCCAGTATGCTCACCTCAGCACAACTCACATAAGCTCAACTCCTTGGCTTCAACCTGATGAAAATTCTTCTTTTGTGGCTGATGCAGTTTTTCTGTCTGATCAGCAATATTTGATGTGTGTTGAAGGCAGGTTCAGCTGGGGTGAAGTGCACATGTTGCTCTCCTAAAAAATAATTTAGGTTTTTTTGAGAGATATAAATAGCTGCCTTAATTGTGCTGGTCATCCACACTAGTGTTGGCATCAAACTCTGAAGCAGTGATAACTAGTGCATTCTCATTTCTTTATAGAACTTTGCATGCTATGTCTGATATGGATTTTTATTCTGTCACTTGATCGCTACAAAGATGCATTCATCAAATGCAATTACTGCCATATGAGCCAGTCAACAGGGAAGGTTCTTCTCACCAGTCTGCACACTGCTGTTACAGTGAGTCTATCTACAGTAGGGGAAAACAGACAACTTACACAAATAGGTGACTGCTCCGGGCAGAAAGCATCAAGAACTACTGAACTCCTTTATGCTCTCCCTCCCAAATCACTTACTGGTTTGTGCTATGCCATGCCATTTGAGACTGGTTAGTGAGGGGTGGACATTTGTTTCTGTCAATGTATGGAAAGAGAGGAGCAGGCAAAATACCTGAAGTGCAAAGTGAGGCTTCATACAGACATTACAGGTTTTATTTCTGCTTTGCTTATTACAGTAAGATTTCAAGCCAAAGAAGTGACAGAAAGCAGTTGTGTACTTTATGGGGAGTACTTAGTAGGTGGATACATCCCAGTTCTCAGTCTAGTTCTTGTTCACACCTCTCTGTACACACAAAGAGGCTCATCTTACTGGGCACATTGCCTGTAAGTGCAAATGTTACTCCTTAACCTAGACGTAGTGGTCTGCGTGCCCCGGCAGTTTTTGCTGGTCAACATGTTCAGTGTGCCTTCCAGTCTCTGCTTTGAGAAGGGTGGAGGTTTGGCAATGGGATACAAGCACAGTGTTGAGAGGGATTGCAGAGGAACCGGTGTGAAGGGGAGATTGTGGAGCAGACTAGGGAGAAAAATGTGCCCCAGCACCAAAATTAAGGCCGATAAGTACTTCAGAGTTTCAGTCTAAATCTATAGGGGACAGCAGATCCCATCCAAGGAGGCAGAGTCCAAAACTCACTGTGTAGGGAGAAATAACAGTCCCTGCCAGGTAGTCTACAGGGTCAACTGGCAAGGGAAGCAGAAGCACACAAGGCAATGGTGTAACTCCCAGTAGCTCCCAGGCATCAGGAGCTTATAACCACCTGGGTGTCGTTAGTTGCATTAAATTGATGACGTGGTTTGGGTTTTCAAGAACATGATTCCAAAGACTGTCTTGACCCTGGCCTTCACCACTGGCAAAGCTCACCTTATTTTAGGGGAGGTATCTTGCAGCTTTCTGAAGGCCTCACATCATTAAAGCTGTGTTTACTACATCATTGTTCACCCAATCAGAGAACTGGTGGGTTTCAGAAGGGGTTTGTCTGAATTGGTCCTATGGAATTAATCTATTTTGTGCCCTAAAAAAAAAAATTGAGAAAAGAAAACAGAAGCAGTTAGAACCCCATGTCAAATAACAGGAGAGAAATGGACCTGGAAATGAGGACCAGGATACGAAAAGGGAACAACTGGAAGGTTAAATCCTCTCCTTAATCCTGTAATCTGCTCTAGCAGGATCTGGAGGGTTTTGTTGTCATCTCATATGTGGTCCATGGAAATATGCATGTTCAACACTGAAAATACCAGATCTTGGCAATTCTGTTTATCATGCTAGGCAGTGCTAGTCACCATGCTCTGCTGGTTGTGACTTCCTGGTGCTGTAGCTGTTATGGTGGTGGTAGAAGTTGCAGATCATCCCAACGGAAGACTGAGGAGGTTGTGGGATAATACAGCCTACCTCACTCATAGCAGCTTGCTTTGCTGTGCTGAGCATATGCCTCTCCTTTATAGGACTATAGATTTGGGGAAAGGCTGAGAGAGGCATCTTCAGTTTGCATGCACAGCATAGATAGTACCTACAGATTTAATTCTGTTAGTGGGAGATAAGTATTTACATCACAATGGAGCTGTCTCTGGGTACTGTCTCAGTTTCCTCATGAGACCAGTCAGCCCTGTGGAGCCACACACCAGCCCAGGCAAGTGGGGTGTCTGGGGAGCCTTGGCACATCCCCTGTCCTATCACCATCCCAGGTGCTGTGGGATCCTTATTCAATTTCTTCCCCTTCTCTGACTCCAGTTTCCCGTCTGTGCTGTGAAGAGAGCAGTACATCGCAGCTCTGTAAAGCTTCTTCCTCAGCCTGGCTGTCTGTCCGGTGTGAGGCTTTGTGGGATGTGAGCTCAGGCAGTGCCCAGCCTGCCTGCAACGAGTCTCCTGCCGCTTGCCCTGACCTCCTCTGCTTGTCTGCTTTGCAGGAGCGCTTGCTGACAGGGTACCTTGCATGGAGAAAGGGAGCAGAGCAAACCACGTCACTCCACCGAATGACACCAGCTGGTCCGCTCACCACCCCCTCTGGCTAAAAGTCCAGCAAAGAAAGCAGCTTCCTGTCATGAAGCCCCGAGGAGGAAGCCTCGGTCCCACGGGTGCCTTTGACCCAGAAGACAGCACATCATGGACCCACACAGTGTGCTCAGCATTCCTGCGACCATCCCCTCTTCTCCTCTTGGAACGCTTTTTCCTCTTGGTGTCTTGCTGGGGGGGATTTTTCACCCGGGTTTCAAAAACCACACGGACCAACATAGGTACTTTTCCCTCACTGACTTCGAAGTTCAGACATTTGAGACTGGACAATGATATGGATTTTTTTCTTTTTTTTTTTTTTTTTTTTCCTTTGAAAAACTGCTGTGGTTTTGCTGCTACACTAAGAATCGTGATTTGCATTGTATGGTTTTGGACCTATTCAAGTTTTGATGGGGGAAAGGGGTAATACTGGAGTAGCAACACTTCAGAGTCATCTCTGTCCTACCCATGATGCACTTTTAAATGAAGAGTTAGAATATTTTATTGGCTAATATGCTTTCCTTGTTATTTTTACAAAGGCCACCTTTATCCTTTCTAATGCCATATTTTCAGTGTTACACTTTTATGGCTTTTAATTTTTGATTTGACAGATGTAAGAAGCAGCATGAATAGTTTATACTGTGGTTTTTCAGAGACTGAATGCCAAGAGAACTCAGTAAATGTTTATTCTTCTCAGCTTTCTCTTTAAATTCCCCTAAATAGCGCCCCATTTGGGAACAGAGCAAGAGTGTTGAACTAAAGACCAAAATTCCCTCAAGGTGTAAAATAATCTGAGGGGAATATTTGCTGGGCGTCACGAAAGACTTGGATGAAATTTCAACCCTGATGGTTTTCAGTGATCCAGGAAGGCAGTGAGACAATCTCTCCATATGCATAGCCCTTTCATGATAATTAGAATGGTATGGACAAACCAATGAAAACAAGGGTAAAGTGAGAAAGATCCCCCATGATTCTGTTTCACTGTTTGCTTTCTCCTGTCATGGTTAAGAGAAATGTGCAATTTGATCCTCAATCAGTGGGTGGAGGATAACAGGGTAGAATTTACTTGTGTGCACTTGTACAGTTGTAGCCAAGAGTCCAAAAGTACACTAGAGCATGTTATACTGGCACTGAATTGGTAAGAGAGTCGTGGAGTATCCCATTCTAACAAATAAAAAAAAAAAAAAAAAAAAAAAAAAAAAAAAAAAAAAAAAAAAAAAAAAAAAAAAAAAAAGCCAAAAAAAAAAACTAAAAAAAAAAAAAAGAAACCCATAAAAACCCCACAAAAATCAAAAAGAGAGAAAAAAACCTAAAAAAATATTTCAGATCACCTTGTGATTCAGTGTAACTGTTTACTAACTCGAATAAAGCAATTGTTCACTCTTGAGTGTTCAGAGTACACCTTTTCTATAAGGCTGCTGCGGGGAAGTGAGTTTGCAGGAGCAGTGTCTGTGTGAGTGGTGTTGGGAGCAGGGCAGCAGAATCAGCTGAACCAGAGCCTTGTAGTGATGGTGCACTATGAGCACTATGTATATACTGT
This sequence comes from Empidonax traillii, assembly GCF_003031625.1. Taxonomy (NCBI): domain Eukaryota; kingdom Metazoa; phylum Chordata; class Aves; order Passeriformes; family Tyrannidae; genus Empidonax; species Empidonax traillii. The sequence continues at coordinate 1,806,661 of NW_020955209.1, forward strand.
ATTTCTATATTTTCCTTTGTACAGTTTCACTTAAGTCAAGCTACTGTTTTACAGGTGCTCCTTATTTATTAGAGCTGTGAAAGCTTGGAAATCACACCGGGCGAGTAAGCTCGCTTTTTAAAAAAAAAAACCAAACAAAAAAAAACCCAATAAAAAAAGGGGGGGTGGGGAGGGAATTCAACTCCTGAGTCTAGGGAGAGAGCTCAAAAACATCCCGACAAAACATCTTCAAGAGAGCAAGAATCTGAAGCACCCTCAGCGTGCTCTGCTTTCCTTTTGGGCTTGCAACTCTCTTCTCTCTCCCTGACTGGTGTCAGATTTATTAAAACAAAATAAATCTCCAAGAAAAAAAATGCACTTAAATGTGCTGTTGTTTATTTTATTTTTTTTTCCCTTTTTGTGCATGTGGTTATTCATTCCTCAACCTGCCTGGTCACAGAAAAAAAACCCTCAATCTGAAGTCTCAGAAAAATATGTGTAAGTGTTCTTGACAGCTGTATCTATGTCCCTTCCATCTTCATGCCTCTCTTGACAATTCTCTGTTTCTGCAGTGTTTAAGGCATGGGGAGAAAAACCCACACACTCGCCCCAGTGCAGAGTTAGGTCCTGATCTTGGAAAAGAGCTGTGGATAGATGCACTGGCTGCAGCTTCATTGATTTCAAGGGGATCTATCCAAGCACAGTTTGCTCATGCTACACCTGTGGCAGTGTAGAGAGTGTGTTCTGCCTACCTTTTGTGAGGATGGGGCTTTTCCGTGCATGAACTGCCCCTGAAATCACAGGTTCTTCAAAGCACCAAACTCCTCCCAAGTGCCCCCAGACCACTGCAACAGCTATCTTACACAACAGTGTTTGGTTCTAAGCTCTTGGCCAGCACAGCCAGCGCTGCTGATGGAGGGATTGGAAATGTCCGTTGAGCTCTGGAACTATTTGACGGTTTCATTAACCAGCCATGTAAGGCAAACAACAGCCTAAGTATGCCTGCTTGGAAGGGCATGTAGAGTAGAGCTTGTCTCCCTGTAAACAGCTTGCTGCATCTCTATTTATTCATATGAACTTGGCTGTAAAACGAAGGCTGTGTGTGTTGATTTTGCTTTTGTCAGTGGTCCAGAATTGTTAGCACACATTTTCACTTTTCTGAAAAACAACAGACTCTTTAGAGAAATCTTTCTCTCTGGTGAACTGTTTTTGTTGTTGGTTTTTGGTGGGTTTTTTTCAGAAATGGAATCAGCTTGTCAAAAATCATCAGGACAGCAGAGGTAAAGAAAGTGATCTAGCCTGGAAATGACTTCACACGTTTCCAATGATCACAAATTTACCTTAGCTTTCCTGAAAATCTGTCCATTTTACACTTTCTTAACAACTTACCCCAAAATTCAGAATGTGAACAACTGCTTTGGACAGCTGAATCAGTTCATTGTTTGTTATTTTAAAAATATCTCCAGCTGCATATATGGGGAGAAATATCCAAGTACACATAAACCTTGAGGAAAATTTAGACCAAATGGTATGATACATTATGCAAGAGAAACCTGCTTAATTTTTGAGGCCAAATCCATCCCTTGTACGATGCCAACAAAATGAATAGAATTACACAAAGGATGTAAAGGTCCTTTACAATTACTGGGAACCCAGCAAACTTGCAGAACAGTGCTTGCTCGCTGCTGATGTTATTTATTGCTTACTAAGACCTAATAGTCAAGCCAACCTCTCTCCTGGAGAACTCGCTACCAAGGAGCCAGACAAAGAAAATCCTGATGCACTGGGAGATACAGGGGAAGGTTCCTGCGTGCAACAGCCATCACTCCAGCTCTTGCACATGCACAGATTTGAGATGCAGAGATTGTCTTCATGAGCAGAGAGAAGCAGCTTTGCCTCAGGTCTCTCAGCAGCCAGTTCTGTGTCCATCCCTTCACACTGCTGCGGCAGAGGAGGAGTTTGCTGTGATCAAGCTGCACAGGTCCTTCTGCTAGCACTAAATCCTTGCTGTAAGTGTGAATTTTACCCTTGTGATAAGAGGGGACCTGTGTGCTGCAAACACTCTGCATTAATTTGCTGCGTTGTCTTAGATGATTTTGAGGGGTTTACTTTTTTTTTCGGAACTACTACACATGACAGTTTTTGAGTGGCCCCATTCCATGAATAAGGATGTCCCTCAAAATGAAAACAATTTGTGCTTTTTCCGTGCTAAATTATAGAAATAAATTTGCTTTTTTCAAATAAGTGCTGCGAGCCAAATTTGCAAGGATGCTTATCCAAGTGAGATATCCCATTCTGAGGTCCATATTTGGACACCCGAATCAACACTCAGCCAAACACATGCATGAGGCATTTCAGTGCCATTTGGAGTGTCCATATATAGAACTGGATGCCCTAACTTCATTGCCTTTGTTTTAAAAATAGGCCTGGGATATGTAAAGGCACCATTTAATAACAACTATGACAAACATTCTGTGCTCAAACTAGGAGCAAATTTGCTGAGGCTGGTTCAGGTGGATTCCCCTGGAATTGCTCTGGATTTACAGAGGTGTAACTCAGAAAAGAAGCAGTCTCAAGTTCCTTTGCCTTCCACTCCCATCCAAAGCTGTCTTGATGTTTGGGATCTGTAAATAGGGAAAGGTGGTACTCAGGCAGTAGCCATATATGCAGCAGAAGGAGAGTCAGGAACTGAGCTGAATTTGCTTCATATTGATCATAACTGCTCAAATGTTTTGGAATGGGTAGAACACCTTTACAAAAGCTTGCACACATTTTATTTGTCCTTTATGTGGTACTGGGCAAAGAAATTCATTGCTACCTTGAGCAACACTGGGACATTTTCCAGAAAACGTAGGACACACCAGCAAAACACATAGCTGTGAAAAACACAGCTGAACAGCTGCTCCTGGCTGTTTGCTTCCAGCAATGGTGGGAGCATAGCCCCTCGGAGGTGCAATGGATGCTGGCTGCAGGACACTGCAACACCTCCAAAGGAGACAGGGTATCTGATACAGGGCTGCCCCTCAGCCTGTCATGTTGGCCAGTCAAGACTTGTTGAGACTTGAGCCTCTGTGACACTGTGAGGAACAAACACAGCCACAGGGAATAAAGAAAAGAGTAACATGCCCCTGACAGCCTCTTTTCTCAAAGCTGTTCCCTGGTCTCTAAAGCATCACACCTACCTGCTGGGGAAGGGAAGTTCCCAGCCACTTCACTCACTGCTCTACTGAAATAAGTTTTCCAAGGATATGCAAGACACAGAGAAGCAGCCAGATGCACTGATCAGGACCTTTCCTTACAAATGATGCAAGCATCTAAAAGTTGTGTGTCCCTACACACACACAAGCCCAGGTACTTGACTGTCACAGGAGAAGGGGCAGCCTCACCTGGTCCTCGTGCAGGGCGCTCTCTGCCATCCAGGCAGCCCATGCTTGCAGGTGGGACGCTGCCCCAACTGGGGAGTAAAGCTTGGTTATTATTATCTAGGATAGCTGAGAACAGAGATGTGTTGTGATTCCCACCTCTCAGCAGGCCTACTTTATCTTTGAAAGACCTTGCTGGACCTATTTAGTAAAAGAAAAAGGCTTGAGGAGGAAGTAATGTTGCCTTCTTTTCCAGAAAATTGTTGTCCTCAGGGGGTTTGCTGGGGGACCGGGAGACTGCTTCAGTCTCCTTCTTCAGCTGAAGGAATCAAGCCCACATAGGCACGTGCAAAAGAAGTTGTTCAGAGAGGCTGTTATCCCTTCCCATGTCCCAGGCCAGGATTGGTGTGATACAATCTCTCCCAGCTGGTCTACTGGGACACAAGCTACGCCAAGGAAGGCAGGAGAGGTTCTCTTCACTTCTCAGGAAAGAGACGTGAATACAATACCCATAATGCTGGGAAGAGGAAGCACAGCCCTCCAGTTAGGGCTTGAGGCTTTCTCCTGGAACAAGGGCATCTGCTTCTCCTCCCCAAAGGGCTTTAGAGCTGCTGCAGTAAATACTGACTCCCCCACAAAGCCCACCTCTGAAGCAAAGGGAGCCTTCCCTAAGCCAGGTCTCATAGTCTTCCTCAGCATGCTGCAGCCCTGCCTTCCTTCCCACTTCCTGGGCCCTCAGCACAGCAGGGCAGGCAGCCAAAGAACTCCCTGGGGCAGCAGTGCTGGCAGCATCCCCCAGTGAGCTTTGGAGCAGGGGAGCATGCCAGGCTGGCAGGATTGCACCAGCAGGCCTGCCCCACATGTGCTGTGTGATGCTGGCCCTTCACACTACCTGTCCTCTCCTTCTGGAGTACCTCAGGAGATGTGGTTTCCAGCTCTAGCCAGAGGAAATTGATTTATTGCATCCCAGTTGCTCGCGTGGTCTTTGGCGTGACAGGCATTATGTGAAACATAATGTTTAGGACACACACACACACACACACACACACGCAGAGAACTCGGGAGCAGCTCACTATGTAGCTCAGAAGTATCTTTCTAAGGATAAGACTAAGCAGGCGCCCAGGCACTGAAGCACGGTTGGATGCCGGGGAAAGCTGGCTGCCGCCCGCTCACTCTCACGAGAGGTGCGGCAAGATGATTTACGGGCAGGGTCAGGTAGGGGAGCTGACACAGGCGGGTCAGAGAGGACGGGTGCCAGCCCACAGGCTTACTGTCGGTCGACATCCAGGGAGCAGGATGGAAATAGAGGAGGGGAGCATGAGTTGAATTCCTTAATAACGTGAATTATAAAATAATTTCCTGTCTTAGGGGTTAGGAAAGAGAGCGACGGGCCCGGAGATCTTCCAAACAGAAAACAGCTTTTGTTAAGGCTTTTGGCCTAAGGAGTTTGAGGGGGGTGGGCGGTGGGAAGGGAAAGTGCTGGCACATTTTTGGCTGCAAGCCTCAGACAACATATTTTTTATTCTAGTCTTTATTTTTCAAAATAAAATCATGGCAAGGCAGCAACAAAGAGGGGGAAGAGGGCGAAATTAGGAGGAACAGTACCCAAGTATTTCCCACTTCTTTCTGTCCCTGCCATTAAACACACAGGGTCTCCTTTATTATATACAGTAGCGAGATTAGGCCAGCAGCCCAAAGGCTAGGTTTGCAACAAGATACTTTTATACTTATTGATCCTGGATTTTTTTTAGGGAGATTGTTTTCATGCAAGTTTAATTCACCTTTTTTAGCTTCTGATTCTAACTGTCACACATTTTATCCCCCTTCTTTGTGAAATGCTAAATCCATCGGTAGGTTTTAGTTTTCCTGGTGTAACTTTTCAGAAACTGTATATCTGCATAGCAACCCCACTGCAGGCAGCTTATGTCACGGTATCACATGTCAGAAAGATGAAAAGAACTCCAAATCTGAGCTGCTCCACAAACTTATGTCCCCTATTCTCAGACATATATCTTCTGTACTTAATGTAAGTGTCAGGAAGGCAACTTCAAGGCCAGAGAGGTGCGAAGTTTTATCTTGGAGATGACAAAAAAAAAAAAAAAAAAAAGGAAAAAAGACGCATGGTCTCAGTTCAGCCTTATGTGGACAATCAAGTGCGAAACAAAGATTGTCTTTTTCCTCCTCTCCTCTCTCCCCCCAGCCCCCACCTCCCCGTGTCCCTGTTGTCTGCTTCCAACTGCAACTTGAGCCTGAATCCTGAGCCCAGTGTCCAGATTAGAGATTGTTGACTCAGATTTAGTGGTGAAACTTGAGCCAGGCCCTGTTGATGGCATAGCCTTGAAGGAGCAGGTTTACTTCAAGCCAAAAGAGAGATCACATGTCAGAGGAGAGCCTGCCTTTCCTTTATCACAAACTTCCTGATCTCCCTCTGTTCTAATCGTGTGTGTGTGTCCCCGCCTTGTGCCCACTTTCAATTCCTGCTATAGGGTGTCATAAATCAGGAAATTAGCAAGTGTGTGGCTGCCCTTTGCCACAGGCAGAGACAATGAGCTTGCTGTGTTTTTAACCAGTGGGTAGCACTTAACATAATCAATGGAGAGCTATGTGCAGGGAGGATGAAAAATTGGGTCTTGGTCTGACCACTTACAGGGTATTTCTCATCACCCATGCAAGCTGCTTTTATGAGAATACGACATGCCCTGGAAGCTTGCTCTCCATTTTGCAGGAGAGTCATTAAAAGAAATCATTACATGTTTTTTTTTGTTCCTTGGCACACACACTGCTTTTCCTTGGCTTCTGATTTCATCCATCTTTCAGGCGCTTCGTGCCTTTAGTAATTTATGTGCAAGATTTTTCCAAACCTCCAAATGTTTTTCCATTTGGCAAACTGTGGAAGCCTCCACAGAATGTAGCTGTAGAGTTTTCTTGTACTTCAAAACATGAGCCCTGTTAGCATAAAGATGCATCTAATACTTGTAATCCTGTACATAAAAGCTATAAATTCATCTAAGACAATCAAAGACATTGTTCCTTCTTGTGAGCCTTTACCAGCCTTGTTGCTGTAACCCCTTCCTTGATATATGAAAGGAGAATTTCTCCACGAGCATTATTGTTTTCTTTAACTATAGTTTTTGGAAGCTTTATGGTACCATATGGAGAACTATTTTATTCTGCTGCTGGTAGCTTTCTCAATACTGGCTATAAATTAGATAATTTTCCTTGCGTCTGATAGCCAAACACTATCAGTGAGACACACTGGCTCTCATCAGAAGATCTGTGAGAATTCGATAGAAAACGATAATTTTCCCACCATATAGAATCTAATTCCCTACTCTAATACTTACAGTGATTGATTAAAAAAAAAAAAAATCATATATTTCACTGAGCATGAAGTTCACCAGTTTGTAGACTGTTTTTTCAGAAGTCTCTTTGCATTGCTCCTGCCAAGCCCCTGTCTTTTGAGAGGGACACACGATGACAGATCGCCTGGCTGGGCTTTTTAAGGGCTCCTAAGGGGTAGGAGCATTCATATGCACTTTGGGGAGACCTGGGGAGGTTGCCCAGCAGGGTAAGCATGGCCTCAAGAAGCAGCTAGGTTGCTGTGAGTTGCAGTCTGGGCTGCTGTGGCTTTCTCCAGGAATGCAAACCCAAGGGGAGATTCATTAAATGTTTTTTTATAATGCAGTCCAGTGAGTGACATCCCTGAAATAGCAGGGTATGTAACCACAAGAAAAGAGATCTTTCTCTGGCTATCCATGCTCATGGGAAATTACTAGATATTGAGGAACAGGAACAGTATCTTTGCTTTTATTTGTTTAATTTCAAAATCCCTAAGTAGTTTGCAAGGTTGCACTATAAAATACTTTCATTTGCTGGAAGTCCCAACTGGACAAAGTTCCTGAACAAAGAGTCTGTTTTGCCAGCAGAAATTGATCCAGTTCAGGTCTAACATATTATTTACACAAAGTTGTGTTCCATCCATGCCTTCTTGGCATGTACTACCCTGCTCGCCCTGGAAATAAACGCTCAGGGAGACTATGGAATAACTGGTGAGATAAGTCACTTCAACAGCACCCAAACTCCTGCGTCTAAAACTGAATTTACATGCAAAGAACTACGTATGCTTCACTTAAGAAAGGACAACTCTGTTGTCAGCTAGTGCAAATCCTCCAGAATCAGTCCTGATCTCCGCTGGCACAGGAGAGAGACGAATCAGAGCAGAGGCAGGGACTTCTTTTTTTGAAGAAGTGAAGATGAACGCTGAGAGCTTTGACAGTCCGTTCCTGTCTTGGTTTCCATCTGTGTCAAACCAAAGAAAGTAGAGGGAAGGGTCGGTGAAATTCTTCCAGCCAACACTGCTATGATAGAACAGAATTAGTCTCTTATACGTCATCCCTCAGACTGCCAAACTGTGATGACATTTCTCTGAGATGCACATGACATCTGCATTAAGAGCTGAAGATGTCATTGTGATCTGGGCTATTGCAGTGAATTTATTTCTGTTATATCAATTTAAAATAAATGATTTCCTGACTAAATTAAATTAAGAGTACTTTATCAGTGTAGGCATGAGGTACATTTTCATCTCATAATTTACTTCAAGTGACTCTAGATTTTTGCTTATCTTAGTGCATTGATAAACTAACATGCTCGATTGTCAATATGCATTAAAAAATAATATCTAGCTGTCAAGGGAGAGAATGTGTGTGGAAAACTCCAAGGACACCTGGGCACAAGTGTGTGCTTTTCTTAGGCTATTAAGCTGCAGCATTTTACCATTTCCACAGATTATTTTTTTTTTTTTACCTAGTTCTTGTTTTTTACTGGCTGACTGCTTTTTCTGCTTTCTCAAACTCCTACGCTTTGCATCCAGTCTGCTCTTCCAGAACTGATTGACTAGTACAGCAGGTCACCACCCCTGCTGAAATCAGCCAACAAGCCGACCATAACCCCAGCAGATGTTTGCGGTTTATAGGCCAAATGAGAGCCCCGCAGACCAGCGAAATACCAGCACCACAGATGTGGAACCTGGCCACTTGACGCGAGCAACACAAAGCCCCGTCCTGCCCAGCCGGGCTGGGACTTCCAGAGGAGCAGAAGGTCTGAGAGACTAATTAGCCTGCAGAGCCAACATGCTGGCCTATGCTCCATCATTTTGATTGGTGCAAAGTCCTTTAATGAAACGCTGCATGAGTGAAGTCAGATGAGGCCCCTCTGTAACTTCACCTCAGAGTCTGGCAATCACCTGAGTTCATGATGTCTCCAGAATGTGCCAGCTAGCTCTGCCAGGCTCTGCCACTCACCCCAACTGGGCCAGGACAGCCAACCAGCCTCATTACCGCAGTCTGCACTGCTCCTGCACTCTGAATGCAAAGCAGGGAAATATAATGGTGACACCTCCAAGAAATTTTTTTTCTTTTCTTTCCTTTATTTTTTTTTTTTTTTTAATTACAGATGCTGATGGTAAATACTGAGGAAAAGAAAAACCAGCAGCTCTCAGTAGGACACCAGAGAGCTGGAGGATGGCACAGCCCATTCTCAACCAGGCTCTTTTGTCCAAAGCGCACGCTCTTTCTCTGCTGAAAAATCCACATTTTGTGCTTTCTGAACCTGACAAGCCAGCCACAAATGATCTTTGTGGTTAACACCCTCCAGGATGCCTTGCGGTGCAGACTGCCACTGGAGCATCAGGAAGGTGTGGTTCAAAGAAAAGGTAGGGGGAAAAGCAGCAGCGTCGTGCCAGGCAGGGAGAGGTCCCGCGCCCGCGTCCTGCTGACACGACGCGCGTTTTCCCGCGTCCCATTTTTGGCGCCGAGCGATTTGAGCCAGCACCGAGCCTTTCCCTGTGCGTGGTGGCGGGGCTGGGGGGGGGGCGGGCAGCGGCAGGGATGCTCCCGGAGGAATTAAGCCGGACTGACTACGGCGCCCGCCGCCGCCCCCGCCCGCCTCCAGCACCGCCCGGCTCCGGGCGCCGCCTGGCGGCACCGCCGCCTCCTGCCGGGAACCTGCCCCGGAGCGGGATGGGCCCCCGACCGGACACTCCCACGCCCATCCCGAGGCCGCCCCGTCCCCGCCGGGCCCAACCCGGCCAGGAGGAGCTGCCGCGGCAGGCGGTGAGTGCCCGCGGCCCGGGGCGGCCGTGCGGGCCCGCAGCCACAAGGTGTCAGCCGCGCTCCGGGCACAGGCCCCGCCGCTGGATGCGCCCGCTGGCGGCTCCTCGGAGTGGGCAGCCGGGACAGGGAGAGGGGTCGGAGTCTCCCCCCCCCTTCCCGGGCCGCTTCTCTCCGTGGAGTGATGGGTGGGGAGCGACGGCTCTTGCAGCGGGTTTGCAAGCCGTCAGATGCGGGCCGTGGGTGATGTCCGCGGCCTTGCGGGAGCCTCTGCGTACGGAAGAGCTCGGTGCTTAAGGTGTTTTTTTCTACGGGAGCTGCCGGAGCCACTCGCATGAAAGGCATCGAAATTTTTAATAGAGGTTTCAAGGGAGCTAAGCACTTCAGTAGAAGTTAGGGACCCAAGTGTTGGCAGTGTGTGTGATTTAGGGACAGAAATGCCACTGCAACTCTCCGGGACTTGCACTGCCTTGGTTTGCAGTGGCAGCGCAGTTCCACTGACCCCACAATGTAGTCACACCAACGCTTGTGGGGCTACAGTGTTCTACACCCGCTGCAGGCAAGCGAATCTCTTACAGGGCTGCTGTAACAGCACATTTGGTCTCCAAAGGGATGACCTTGCTGAGGTCCCTGCCATGGGATACCTCTCGTTCCTGTGGGCAGTCTTGCAGGATTCTGTTCTCCAGGACGTGATTCCCCGCTGGGAAGCCAGCACGCGGGATCTGGCAGCTCCCACAAACCTGGAGTCAGCGAGATGGCGGATTTTGCTAACAGGATCCAACAGTTCTTTATAAAAATTGAGTGGCTCTGTTGGAAACTTGTATGCATCATTCTCAAAGTAAGTCCCCTTTTATTGGTAGGAGACAGGAAACAACAGAGTGATTAACTTATTCCTAAAGTATGTGCTTAACTCATGGAAATAGATTTTTTTTCTGCTTTTGTATGTAGTTATTTATGATGTCTAGGAAGGAGCCAGGTCCCAAACCAGTGTTCCTTGTTCCCTAGGTAAAGAGCAGGAAACTGATTTCTCTATGAACTCTAAGAGTTCATTGCGGATAGATGTTGACCTCCACTGTGCGTAAACCTGCGGCTACCCCTTTGCAGGACCATTAGGAAATGGCTAAATGATGCCTCAGAAAACGCTCTGTCTGTGCCTTTCCTTTAAAGGAAAGCAGAGCACATTTGAAAGAAAATTATCTCGATATGAGAATTTATCTGATCCAAAGAATCCTTTACATGTGATGATTTCTTGGATTAGCTCTCTTAATCCCATATAACGTCAAGATGATTTCTCCACGATTCTCCTTTTGAGCTGTGCTTGAGGAGCAGAGGGTGAAGGTTGCTTCCTCTGTGTATGGTCAGTTACAGCTAGAGAGCTGAGATGGTGTTTTTGGCAGAGGATTACTCTGGATTGCACTTCTATGTAACTGCTTTTATACTCTGTTCTCTGAAGTATTTAAGCACAGAGAATGCCTCAGAGAAGACGTTTCCTCTTCTCAAATAAAAAGGCATATGCAGATTTCCTGCAGATTATATTACTTGGAAACAAAAACAAAATGAAAGAAGACATATGAATAAGCCTTCTTGTAGGATGGCTTGAGTCAGGTGGGGCATGCAAGGCACCACAACCTTAAAGAGAGAAACAAATAGAAGAAATTTCACTCTAGGACCAGAATTAATCTAAACTGGGTGTAGAATGCAAGTAAGATAAAAAGAAGCTAAAAATGAGTATTTTTTTCATGCCCAAACAGTTATTATTGTAAAAGCAAACAGAGAAAACGAGTTATTTCCCCAGTTCCAATAAAATTAGAAGAAGACTTTTGTGTCCCTGTCCTGCCCGTGTCCTTGAGAGTCCTCTTTATCTATGTTGCTTTCCCCGCCTTTTTCTAACTTGGGAGAAATGCACCTGATCTTGCTCTGGGGGCAACATTGGGAAAAAAAGGTTGTGGTCCCTAGGACCACATGTATGTTTCTAGGGCAGGCTCCATCCCATATAGAAGAAAACCCTTCCTTAGCAGCTGTGGATAGCTTAGAGTGTTGGAACAGAGTGGAGCTAATGAATTGCCTGTTAATGTCCCATCCGTGCTTATGACAGTTAGTAAAGGCACCACTGACAAGGTAATTTTGAATAGGATGAGCAGTGTGTCAGAATACTAATAGGGCACTAAAAGAAATGATTTCCAGGGGAGTCACCTCATTGCTCAAGTGAAAGAGGGGACTATACCCTGCGGCCCTTTCCTCAAAGCTCCCCAGTACTGTCACCTATAACGATCCAAATCCCACAGCCTCTTCGGAACTACTGCTTAATTGGGAAAGTAATTCAGAGTTAAAAAAGAGTCAATCTTGCAAGCCTGAACCTGAGCTTCCTGAACCTCACTGAGTTGAACTTAAGCCTTGGTGAGTTTGCCTAGATCTGGAGGATTCAGCTGGGTAGGGGTTAATCATCTGTGTTGTCCAAATAGTCTCAACCAGTGACTGAGCCCCTCAGGGTCACAGACTGTCTAGAGAGGAGGAAAAGCAATCCAAAGAGCTTGTTTGCACTGAGGTAAGATGAATGCCATCCTCTACATATAGACTGGTAGGGAAATACTAGGAAATAGTCCATGCCATGGCTGAGCTAGACCTACTTACCTGAACACTACTGTGGGAGAGATAAATGGGTAACAAGAATGGGTAACAGAAATGACTGGAGGTGTAGAAAAGTTTCCATGCAAAGGAGAGGTGGCAGATGTAACTATTCTTTCTGAGAGAGAAGCACAGAAAAATGACAGAGGAGGGGTAGGTTAAATATTGGTATTTATCTTTCACAGTATGGAAAGAAAAAGTCATTACAAGGATTTTTTTGCATTACATATTAACCTGAGGGTTCTGTTGCCACAGTACTTTGGAGGCAGATGAATTTTTAAAAGGATAACACGTTTGCAGGACAAGTGTTCGGAGTTAAGTTTTCCAGAACACAAACCAGCTGTTAGCTGACGGTGGCTGGCAAAACATCTGGGTGTATTTGTGGTCTTTATATCTTCTTCTGATGCTCCCATTGAGTGCCAGTCAGAGAGATGTTACAGTCTGAAATGGACTTGGAGCTTGTAAGCAATTCTGCTATGGCTAAGGCAACCTCTTGCATAAGTAAAAAGCAGATCAATTCAATCCTTCGACTATACAGTGGTAAACTCTGAAGATACATACACTCAATTTTTGGCAAGTTTTTGTTAGTAAAACCATCCTGTCTTACCTGCTGGCAGTAAATGTATCAAGGACTACTCCATAGAAAAATGCTACCTGTTGTAGGTCACTGGTTTAATAATGAAGAAGAAACACATTGAACCCTCAGTTTGGAAAAGTTAGTAAATTTTACTACAAATATGCCTAAAATACATTGTAAAAAAATGCATCCCAGTCAGATTTCTTCTCAAGAAATCTTACGACCTTCACCTTAGCAAGGAACCCCACCAAAATCAATGGAACTATTCACTTTAAAAGCTTATTAATGTGAGAGCACATTTACTTTACAGGAACCAGCTGCAAGAATCCTCTCTTACCAACCAAAGATTTATCTACCTAGCAAAGATTTATTGCTCTGAAGTTAAGGTTGAAACGTGCATATCTGTATATCCCTGTAATTACAATATGTGTCCTTTCAATTGCTTCATATATCTAGGTACTCTGAGTGGCCTGATAGCTGTATGTCAGAGGGATGTTGGGAACTGATACTTTAGGAGCCTTTGTGCTTAAATGTAATGTTTTCCAGGCACTTGCCATCACTGATATTCCTGGTTTTAATACTAGTATCATCCTCGTCACAGGTACGGATGTTAAACGGTAGCCAGTCATCCTTTTACAGATGATAGCTGCTTTTTATTATTATTTTACATTTTCCTCTAGCCTCTGCCAGCAGCCCCAGCTATTTGTTCCTAACCTCTTTTGGAAGCTTTTAGCCTGACTTGGATTAGCTCTGCAAAAACCGCTCTTGCTGTTTGGTTCATCCTGGGGGAGGAAGGGATTTGGAGGAGGAGGAGTTGAGGCAGAAATGAGCAGTGAAGCAGGGGAGGCAGCGACTTTGTGTCGAGCAGCTTCTGATTCAACAGAAACTTTCTCCACCCATGGTAGATTTGCTTTGAGAGGATCCTTTATCCGTTCTTTCCCATACCTCCATTATAGTGGGTGCAAAATCAAGGGTTTGTCTGGCAATCCTTTAGCTGTGGGGCCAGAAACCTCCCTCTTTTAAGGGTAGTGGAGGAATTACACATAAACTATCATTGTATTTTTTACTACTTTTTTAGAAATCAATGATCAGTTGCATTTACAGAGCAAAATTAGAAGCTGTTACCAAAAGTTAGACTCACTCCTGATTGATAGAACACCAAAAAAATCTACATATATCAATATAGATCAGTACTCATCTGTCTATAGAAGGGACGTACAGATAATGTGCAGTGCATGCACATATGAAAACGCAACCAAACAGCCACGCACCTCAGTGATACCCCGGAGCATCACTTTTTGCCCAAGGGCCAGAAGGACAGTATTTGCTTCTGCTCTGCCTTTTATTAGCAGGATCTGGGACTGCATGCATTGTTATCAGTCCAGTCCCCTCTAGCTGCACCACTGTGGGTCTCCTGCAGTGGTCCCTGAAGACTGCCAGTGGGGCCCAGTGCAATGTGTGGGTAGAGAAAAGGCCCCAAGAGAGTGAAGGGTACTCAGCGTATTCATGGGGCAGCCGCCTAAGCCCATCATGTACATGTGTTGGCAACAGAGGTATTTCTCCTCTCAGGCACTTCAGCAGCAGGATATTTCTCTTCAGAATCAGCCTTCAGGCACCTTTTGAAATTAGGCATATTATAAGACAATTAGACACATAATAAGAAAGGAATCGTAGCATCATAGAATAGTTTCAGCTGGAACGGACCTTGAAAAGTCACCCGGTCCAATGGCCCTGCAGTACGCAGGGACATCTTCAACTACATCAGGTTCCTCAGAGCCCCATCCAACCTGGTCTTGAGTGTTTGCAGGGATGGGACACCCACCACCTCTCTGGACAACCTGTTCCAGTGTTTCACCACCCTCATTGTGGAATATTTTTTCCTTATATCTCATCTAAATCTACCTTCCTTAGTTAAAAAACATTACTTGTCCTATTGCTACAGGCCCGGCTAAATCTGCTAAAAAGTTTGTCCCTATATCTTTCTCATAAGCCCTCTTTGTTACTGGAAGGCTTCTAAAAAGTCTCCCTGGAGCCTTCTCTTCAGGTGGAGCAACCCCAGTTCTCTCAGCCTGTCTTCATATGAGAGAGGCTCCAGACCCCTGATCATTTTTGTATTCCTCCTCTGGACTTGCTCCAACAAGTCTGTGTCCTTCCTGTTGAGAGCTGGATGCAGCACTCCAGGTGGGGATTCCCAGGGGCAGAGTAGAACGGCAGAATCCTCTCCCTCAGTCTGATGGTCATGCTTCTTTTGATGCAACTCAGAATACAATTGGCTTTCTGGGCTATGAGTGCACACTGTTGGCTCATGTCCCACTTTTCATCCACCAGAACACCAAAGTCCTTCTCTACATGGCTGCTCTCAATCCCTTCTTCCCCCAACCTGTATTGATACTGGGAGTTTCCCCAACTCAGTAGCAGGACCTTACAAGTAATGAGGAAAACTCTTTTATTTGAATCCTTGAAGTTGATCTGCACAAATTCTGGGCTCAAAATTAATGATTTTAAATGACAAATAGTAATTCAACATCCTGGATTTGTCTGAATGAGACACTCGGGTAACAGTCACAAGTGACGGTGAGTAAAGTGCTGGTTGGGCTTTGCTCTCACTGGGATAGTGGTGTCATGTTTCAAGATCACACAGTTGGTGTGGATTGCCAGTGGGGTATAATGTGAGTTGGACTTTGATGATCCTTGTGGGTCCCTTCCAACTTGGGGTATTTTAAGATTCTAATATCTAAAGCACATTTTGTGTCTGCATGTTGCAATCCAGCCAACAATGCAGAATACATCATGAACTTTCTCAGATGGTCTATAGTAAACTCAGAGCTTTCCGGGGCTGAGGGCGCCTACTCCGCGCACTGGACAGGGCTGCCCTGGACATGGTGGAGCTCTGTTTCCTTGCCTGAGACTGCTGTGGACAGAGCTATGGTAGGAGGAGCCTTGGTGCATCTTTTCCCTCTTGGCTGGGACGCTGCACTGAGGCTCATTCCCTTGACCTTGCAGGGTGCAGGGTGGCCCTGCAAGGGAAGGCAAGTCAGGAGCTGAGGCCTGTTTGTTTGAGTCTGCTGGGAGTCCAGCAGATTAGCACACAACATGTCTGTCATCCCACGGCAGTGGAATGGCAGGTCCAGGGAAGCTGATCAGAATAGCACTGCCAGTGCTTGGGGAATATCCGACAGGATTTTCTGCGTACCAGGAATGCAGAAACCTCTTGTCCCAGGAAAGTCATCATGGCCTCTTACCCAAGCTGAAGGGAGTAAACCCTGGGCAGAAATAACATTCTCATTTACACATGCAAGCCCCTTCCAATGTGGAGCATGGCTGCTTGAGCAGCTCCCTCCATCTCGGGGGGCTCAGCCTGCCTGCAAACCACAGTGAGGTCAAAAAAGGCCCTCTTTGGGTTAATGCAACTACCCCAACCTTGCTTCAGGAAAGTTTTCATTAGGGCTGGAACGTTGGTGACAGCTAGAGCTAAGGCTGCCAAAGTGTTTCCATTATGTTATATCTGCCTGTTTTCACTTGCTTGCAACTATCCAAAAGTTTCACCTAGAAGGCTGAAATTTTCCAGGCCTCCTCTCTAGCTGGAGGTGAAGGGTTTTGTGGAAAGTTGGAAGAAAATTAAAAAGAGAGAGAAAAAATGGTTCTGCTCTTTTCGAAATGGCAACATCCAGGCAGCGGTCATAATTTAGGAGAACAAAATTTAATAAAAGCAAACAGTGCTATTGCACACTCAGAAATGACTGATCCTTTGCATTTTGGATGAATCTCCAAACAATATTTTTTATGTTAAATGATCTAACTAATTTTTACTTGGTCTTTTTGCTGCATTCTTCCCTTTTATCTCAGGGCATCTTCAGACAGTGCTGCGTGGGTCTTGAAGTTGCCATATCCTCCCATTTGTGGAGCTTACTGCAATTATCCATTCTGAGCCAGAGGTGGGCTAGAGGATGTTAAACCACGTGGCCAAGTAGCATGAAACTCTAGGTAATAAATTTACAATGTAAAAATCAATTGGCATGAATAGTGTTTTTATTAGCACCAAATGTAAATGCTGTGATTTCTCTGGTAAGCGTGCAAAGCAGAGAAATCTGAAGCTAAATGAGGCTGTAGCAATTAATCATGCTTTCTAATTCAGTTTACTTCTTAAACTGGAGGGTCTCTTACCCAAATTGCTCATTTGAAATTGTTTCTGACATAAACAAGGGTTGCAGCTCTAGGTCTTTGCAGCTGGTGCATGGAATTTTAAAGTTGGCTTAAAATGAACCAGTTCACATTTGAAAGCTCATACCTCACAGTTCTCTGCAAAAGAACCAGGCAGTCACCTCATTAGCTTTGCCAGTAACCACTAAAGGAAACCCAAAGTAATATTTTTTTTCTAATGAAGGTGTTTTTTTTGTTCTCATATAACAGATAGTCTTGGAGGTTTGCATAGTCTTTTAGGAAAAAGAAGGCAGAAGACCACTGCTGCCCATGGCTATTGGTGATGCTTCTTGCTCACAGGCAGTAATAAGACATGAGTTTGGCTGTGAAGGACCCATTCTCAGTCCCTGCTGATGACAGATGGTAGAGCCAACAAAAATACTCAAGTCAATAAAATTAAGACCAAGCTGAAATACTTCAAACTGGATAACTAAAACACAGGAGACAGACAGCTTCGTATGTCAAAATGGAAAGTCAGGATCTGGAAAATTAGAGAGAAACTACCTCTTTCCTGCCTCCTCCATCACTGCAGTCGAGTGTGAGGTTTTTGTTTCCAAATGAGGGCTTTCTCCTGAATCAGCTGGGCTTAGCCATCTCTGTTTAACACCCAGGAGATTTGTAAACCATCCGTCTCATAACAGTACTCAAAACTCTATGATCTGACTTTCATGTTCCAGTCACTGCTCAAGATGCCCCCTTGTGAGTCTGTGAAGACTGAAATCTCATGAAGCTTGTTGAGAAGCAGCATTACAGACAAGGGTTCATCTTAAATTTTATGTCCTCATCCCAGGGTGGATGAACTCCATTTGTTGAAGGAGGTACTTTATTTCAATTAGGATTCACAACCCTAAACCTCTTGGAACCAGACGCCAAAGCCTGTTTGTTCAGAAACTCAGAAGAGCTCAGTCTTTCTAAAAGACCACCTGTTGACATGGTGGCAAGTCTTTTATTTGGTAGGTTGGTGGATAGATGAGTTGTTGAAGTGTGGAATAAACCATATTAAAAAATTTTCAGTCCCAATGAGGGGAGTTCCCTGCTTTGCATGCTTATCAGTGAGGTCATTAAAATCTGCATCTCCCAGGAGAAAGTAGAAAAAAACCCTGCCAGGTGACGTAAGACAGAGGGATGCTTACTATGTGTATCCTGTGTATCCTGCAAGTGGGAGTAAGGTGGAGATTCTCATCCTAGTTCAAACTTAAAAACCACTGCCCATGCCCAAAACCAAGCTGTTAGGATCTCCAGGGAACTTCCCTACTGAAAGCTGAGGTCCTTATGTCACTTTTTGTTGGAGATACCATTAAAAAGCACCTCATAGTTTGAGAGGATCATAGTTTGAGACCTTTGTCCCTGAAGTAGAAGTAGCTGTTCATGGCAGTGGAGACATCACTTGTAATAACAGCAAGGCTGGCTCCCTCACACAGAAGAGGTGTTGTGTCAGCATGGGGACTTCATGAGTAAAACTTGAAGGATCTCAGCATGCCTGAGCCTCTACCCTCTGACTGAGTTGTGCCAACTGGTCAAAGGGCTAGCAGGGAAAAGGTCAAATGGAGATAGGCAAGGAAACACTATCCCTTCCTCAGGAAGACAAGCTGGAAAGAATTTCACTGGCGTGGGTCCAGTTGAAGCTCTGTCAGTGTAACACATGGATGCAGCAGTTTGGGAAAGCTGAACGCCTCGTCAATCACCTCCAGGGTGCTCAGGAGAGGCTTCAAATAGAAACCAGGTTCATCTCCTATCTTTGGAATGTGCAGTTTGCTGTATGGGGTGATCACTGCTCAAGGACAGGATGCAGATAAGCATTCATGTGCATATGTGTGTGTGTGTGTGTGTGTGTGTGCACATGCGTGTATATATATATGTGTGTGTGTGTGTAGGGGTGTCTATAATACGACAATTAGTCCTATTTCAGGTGAGAGAATTCTAGCACCTGAGAAATAATGTATAAAATTATTCACTGAGAGAAGAAATGTTATTAACTCCCCTGTGCAGCTAGGAGCACTGAGGCAAAGCTCAGGTAACTTGACCGAGGGAGCATTGACCCTCCTTGGCAACAGGAAGAGAAAAAGCTAAGAACTGCAGTGGAGGTCACTGACTTACTCTGAGGCCACTTACAGCCTTCATATCGTAGAGCCACAACATAAAATGAGTTCCCAGCTTTCTAGATGTGCTCCCTAGAACATGAATTTCATGCCTGTCAGCATTTCCCAGTTCAAGACAGAAAACTCCTAGCTGACATTTTGTTTCCTAGACAGTGATCTTGAAGGAGGGATCCAGCTGGAAGTGGATTTTTTCTGGTGGAAAATACAAAGTTGTAAGAGAAGAACCAAGCTGTTTTAAGTAAGGAGAGCGAGGGATGGGGAAGCAATGATTAATACAAGGTTAGCAGCTAAGTGAAGGAAGGATACAGAGGTGCAAGCAGAAGTGGGAAAGTATGTGAAAAAAATGTAGAAAGTAGAGCATGGCCAAAAAATAGAGAATTCGCCCAAAAGGAAGCTGTACATCGCTCTAAGAGAAAGCAGAAGATGTGTTAACAGAAATGAAAGTGAAGAAGAAACACCAGACATCACCAACCGGCATCATCTTGACTGAGAAATTCACAGGCGAGTGCTGAGAAAACACAGCACCAGGGATTCAAAAGGCACTTTGGTATCAGGCTCTGACCCTCTGGTCTTGAGCCCTTCTTGACTTCTGACAGGCACTGCTCTCTGCAGTGAGGATACGATGGAGTGTACAACATATTTTATATTCTCCTGGGCCACATACGCTTTTCCTTCGAAACAACTATTGTCTTTTAGGTTTTTTCCCTGTGAGGGAAAAATTTCCCTTGAACCAAAGCACAGTATTTCCTGTCTGCCACCTGTACACCATTACACCAATCTCTCCTTCCCCAGTGGCTCTGTGCATGCTCCAGAAAGGGGCTGTCCTGCAGCACTGGGAAAAAGGGGGGGGGGTGTTAATGACAAACACAACAGTAATAGCAGCAAGAGGAGAATAGGGAGACACCCCGATCAGCACCAACAATGAGGGCCTCCTGCCTGCACCCACCCCAGCACAGAGGCTGAACAATGTGCTCCATGGTCCCACCAACATTAAGTGGTACCCATGGTCACGGCTGCAGGGTTGGCATGTGTCTGCCTGGATGTATGCACCCCCTCCTGCACAGAATTAAGAGTGCAAGGCAAAATCCCACTCTTACCAACAACTCAGTAAGCTGGGAGTTGCTGCTGAAGGTCATGGAGGGATGCCAAGCATGAAGACATTTTCATGTGAAGTGGTCAGCAGAAATGAGGCTGCTGTGTCCCTGCAAAGATCATTTGGCACTGGAGGGAGGAGTTTTGCCTAAAGCATCTGACTTTTGTATGGCTGTCTCTGGAAATGAAGGTAAAGAACATTTCATACTGGAAAAAAGCCCTGCTGTCGAGTTAGCTATTGGCACATTTCATCTTCCATTTCCAAGCAAGGGGATAGGTTCTGAATTTGGCTGTGTCTGGGACAGGGAAAGCAAAACAAAAGGGACTGGTAATCAAGGAGTACCCCCAGCTTTCTAACCAAAATAAACCACATTTTTGTACTCTTCTTTGGACACTGATGGCAAAAATCCTACTCTCTAGTAAGAGTTGAAATTTGGAATGATGATTGCATTAGTGGAAGGAAGCCAGACTTGCAATTCTGTAAGAGAGCAGAAGACCTGGATGACAATCAAGATGCAATGTTATAATGAAACTTTTGAGGTTGTTTCCTTTTTAATTTTGTCTTGTGACAGAGTCCTGTTCTGATTTCACTTACATGAGACTATGTCTGACTTTAAGATGCCTGTCACGCAGCAGCATACCTGACATCAAAACTCAGCACCCATGGTTTCTATTCCCCTCCTAAATATAAATTTCAAGGTGGTAATAAATACCAAAACAAAAAAGATATTCAGTTTTAGTGACAGAGAAGCAAATTGATGCTGAATGTATGTGACATTTTTTCAATTTTCCTCTTGTTTTTCCTGATGGTGTTTTGTGCTAAACATTACATTTGCAGACACAAAATTTAAAGAACACTTTATCTTCAGCAGAGAGAAACATAACATGTAATTTGCAGCTTCAGCCAAGAGTGATGGCCTTATTAGTAATGGGAATTTACTGATTAACTGCTGTTAGCAAAACATCATCTTCAAACCTGCTAGTCTGAAACTGGCAGCCGCTCTGTCGGCAGGGGCTTTTTTATTTCATCTCAGGGGAGTTCTGTAGAAATATTTCTCATTTAAATAGCTTTAGCCTTGGCCTTTCAGTAATTTTTATGGTCTCAACTAATAGGTTTACAATTGGTTAAGAGCAACTATCAGCTTAATGTCAAGTCATTCACAGGGAAAAGTTCAAGGAGAGAAGTAACACTATTTCAAAAGATGGTTTATTTTTGAACAAAGAGCTCCTATCCGCTTTAAAAGCCAGAGGGTTAAAAATGAATGCAAAAGAGAAATGGAAAATTCAGCACTGGGAAAGAAGAGCCAGGGCTCTGAGTGGGGCCAGGAGAGGGATGCAAGGGTGGGGAGAGGGGTTGAAGGCGCACCACAGTGTCTGGGGGTTACCTATGCTCCTTGGAGGCCGGCACAGTGTCATGGAGAGTGGGAATTTGCAGGCTGGCAGGGCTTCAATCCCTGCTGCAGCTACTCCTGGAGTGCTAGTGTGGGGAACCTATGCAGATTCAGCCACTGCTGCTTGCAGTTCTTCACCCACGCTTCAGGTCCCTGCAGTGATTCCCAGGTTCAGAGAATGTGCTTTCTCCTAGCTCCAGCTCTGTGTCCTCTTACAGGCCACCATGGTCTCCTTTCTCCTTGCTCATAATTCTTTCACCAGCTTGACCCACATTTTCCTTTTTTTAAAAAAAATTTTTGGCTTCACATCTTCCCTTTTTACTTACAATTTCTGTCTTTCCTATTTTCTCCCAGTCACAAGCAATACCACCAGTTCCCAGGCTTTTATTTATCTCCAGGTTTTTGCCTCAGTAAGCCTATGAAGGATGTGTGTGTTCTTCCTCTTTGCTTCTGTTCCACATGTCAAAGTGGTCTACACACACCTGGGAAGGGAAGTTCTGCACTGCCTTTGGTGGCATGAGCGGAATCAAGATGGCACTGGCAAATAAATGTGTTCACTGGAATGAGTCTCATTGCTGGGGCATGGACAGAGGTTGGCTTTTTTTTTCCCCCAGAGCTCTCACAGACACAGATCTTCGAATTATTTACAGGATTGGAAAAGTGCACAGTGTTACCTCCAGAGTAAATCTCTGCTGAACTGGAGCTCTCTGATCCTTCTCCTGGATGTACAGAGTGAGGCAAGGGCATGGGAAACAACTCCTGTCTCCCCATAGTTTTTCCATCTTAATAACTCATCTTGCCAGGACAAAATTTTTAACCAGCACTTTTCCTCAAAATACTGGCAAATGAAAATCTTTCCCAGATGTGTTCAGTGTAAATTACCATGGCAAAGATGGACAGGCTTTCCTTGCAGAGATCTGACGAACCTGAAATACCCCAGGCATATTACACTCCCCTTTTGCCTGGTAATATCAGCTAAACAGTCTATGCAGAGGACTGTGTAAAACCTCGTCACCTGCCACATCACAGCTCTTGAACCACAGGTTCCTGACAGATGTGTTAGAGACAGAGCAAGTAACTAACTGGTCTTACATGGGGCGAGCTCCTGTATGGGGAAGGGCAGATCACTGGCCACTATTGCCATCACACCTGCTAATTAGGTGAAGAAAAAGTCTGCTATATGTAACAATTTGCATAGTAATTATAGAAGGCATCCAGATCTTTTGTTTGCTTTGCACTGACAGTTTTGACAAAAGATGTTTTACTCTCTCCGTATATATATGCATGTATATATGTTTATATATGTCTATATATGTATATATATATATTCATCCATAGCCTGAGATCTAAATCCTGGTCTCTTGGTTGTGCAAGGTAGGAATGCTGATGTCTTATTTCCCCTTGTGTGATTCCTTGTGGAGCGCGGGATGTGAGGCCCAGCTGGGATCTTTAGACAGAATAGTAAATGAAAAGTGCCTCATGGCCCATGTTACTCCGTGATCTTCAAGATCAATGCAGGCTTCCTGAAGTCCAGTCTAGTTTTATAATCAAAGGAAGGAGCTTTATCCCCTCCCCCTAGTATTTATTACAGACAGTGTCTGAGCTTCAAACCAAGGCGACAGAGCACTTTGCAGACACATAAACCAGCGATGAAGTTAAATTGCTTCACCTCAGAAACCAGGCTCCAAATGACTTCAGACGGCTTCTAAATATATCCAGTCTGAAGGAAAACTTTCTTCTGGCTTTAAAGCCTGGAGATAAAAGACATGTCTGGTGAAAAAAAGGCAAATTTCTCCTCGTCAGAAGAGCCAAAATGCTGCATGTGATTGTTTAGGGGCATAAGGGCTGAGGTCAGGCTTGTTGTTTGAACTAGGACTTAATTCCATGACCCACTGGAAATGTGAGTATCCATACCAGGGAAGAGAATCCTGTGGCTGTCAGCACGAGTTGATCCAGAACTTTATGTTGACTCTGCCAAGGCCTCTGGCTACTCAGCACTGGGGTATGTACTTGTCTGCTCTTTCTCCTGCCCCTTGAATGAAAGCTCAGCAACAAGCCACAGCTCAGGATGAGCAGCAGCTGGGTTGCTGTATATCTCACAGGCCTCATTTTTAGTCTTAGCAAAGGAATAGCATAAGAAGAAACAGCTTTAAAACATTGTTTTGAAGTCTACCTTAAATTCAGGATTCATAAAGAGGGACCAGAATCAATAAAATCAAGGAGTGTCCTAAACCCACTTTTCTTTAGTAGAATCCCTTGGGTACATTCATCTCCCTTTTCTGTAATATTGGGTTTTGAGCTTTATTTCTATCTGACTATGGAGACCAATAAGAAGATAGGACCCAAAGACTGATATCCAGGGCCTGTTCTTGCTTTTGCTGATGTGGATGGCAAATTGACTTCAGGGGAAACTTCATCATGCTGTATTGTTGATAGCATCATTGAGGAAAGTGCAATTAAAGGGCAAAAAAGAGGGGAATCATTCAATGCAATGTATTACTCGGGTAGCTAGAGCTGACTCTACATAACAGAGACAACATTTCTTATTTTCTAGGGGAAGTTTCTTAATGGTAGTGGAGCTGAGATTTTTTTTGGCTCTTTTTCAGACTTTTTATTGAGACATTGATAGAGTGTTCCAGTAGCTGCCAGTGTGTAAAGTGGGCAGATCAACCTTGAAATATCTTGGTCTTGGGAAAAAATTTGCTCTTGTTTTCTCCCCAGTGTAAATCCAGAACAACAGTAATCACTTCAGCTGAGCCACCTCAGATTTACATCAACACAAATGAGAGCAGGGTCTGCCCATGCAGATGCAGCCTGAGGGATTAGGCATCTGCCTGTGTGTTGTACCCTTGCTTCAAATTGACACCCTAGCCTTAATTCAGCTGAGAACCAAAGAAACTGCTTGCCCTGCAAATGAGCATTGATGCTAATGTATCGCAGTGGGGATTTATCAACAGGCTGACACCTCAGTATCCATCTCTTATTTGCATAGCAGAGAAATGTGAATCAAAATGTGAGATTAGTTCTGCACCAGTCAGGATAGGAGGTAATTCTGGCATTAGCAGAGCTGCAGGCTCAGCCACAGGGAATTTGGTAGGTAAAAGTGCTTTGTGTGTTGAACACAATGAACACTGCAGATGTGTATAGACCGAGTCCAGATTCTTATTTAAAAAATAAGGTTTATTAGATAAAACGTACATAGAACCAAATAAATACAATCCTTTATTAAAAAATACAGAAATAATTTTGCAATAGTGAAAGAAAGTACTGGCTTTTTCTATGAAACATAAATCTGAAGGTTTGGGACCTTTTTATTTTATCACATACTACATTCTTAAACATACTGCATCAAATTGTGAAACCCAAGCAAAAGTCTATTGTACAAAATTAAGAACATTTAGACCAGTAATATTCAGCTTAATTAAGACTCAAACAGTAGCATATAGCACACAGAACAGGCAATATACAGCTATACATTAGAACATGCCTCTAAATAGTGACAGAGAAACAACTGGAAGGAACAAGTTGCAGTTAATAAAGAACAATGTCTGAAGAAATAAAAAAGGAATCACAGTTTGACACTATATTTGGTAAATGGTTGCATATGTATTGAAACACTGTACACATGAAGAATGAATATTTTGGACTCACCCATATAGAACATGCTAAATTGACAGTTATTATTTTGCTTGGATCCATGAATATGTATGATGTGAACGTATGGTGGGCAGGTGCATATCTGTGTACATACATCATACCAGTGAGTACATACACGTAGAAAGGCACTCACCTTCACAGCTGAAGACAAATCACTTCAATAAAACCCTTTGAGGCAGGGTGAGAGCAATACTAATATGCTGTTTGTCATAATTGTACCACTCCTGGGACTCCAGGCATTTTATTCACATGTTATTCCCACCCGTAAGTTCCACATTCATTTTACCTCAGCTCTCCCTTCTTTGCATATTTGCAAACTGAAGACAAAACTATTCAATATAATGCAATGTTCACTGTTAGAGATGGTTTATTAGGGCAGTTTTTGATAGCTAAGAAACAACAAAGCATGAAAGGGTTTGCATTGCTTTTCCAATAAGTAGAACTAAAGGGCAGATGTCATTACCCCAATTATTGTTAGCATTATATGGTAATCCTGCCATAATTCATATTATATCCATCTTTAGTAAGAATTCTTGGTAAAAAATGGAGAAAAGTTGTAGTCATCTAAACCTATGTAGGCATCTAAGCAACCCAAATTGTTTATTACCTCCTGACAACAATAGAAAATTAATGCTAAAATATGGTGCTAAGTAAAATGAGTGGACAGCAGAATGAATGTTAGGCTTACCAGAATTAGAAATCACCTAGATTCTGCATGTTGAGCATTCAGCTTGAGACAAAGCTCAAGACTCATGGCAGTGACACAAATGTGCCGGCTTGGCATCGACTGGCACAGAACTGCATTGCTGTGTGGGGACCTTGAAACTGCTCACAGGGTAAGGTGTTTCTTGTTCCTCTCTCATCAAAAGAAAGAAAAAAAAAAAGAACAAGCAAAAAAACACCACCAACAACAAAACAGTGCTAAGGCAAAGATGTGTAAAAGATGAATACAGAAATCCTGACTGTTCACCGGTGAGTGTGACATCGGAAGCCTCGCACTGATGCTGGTGGGGATGGTCTAGATTTATATCAGCATCAGGAAAGAAGCAGCCGAGGAAGGTTTACAGAGCAGGGCACAATCAAACACCCTGTAAAGCTGGGTGGTGCTGTACACTGGGAATAGGGCATCATCACCTTTGGGGGTAGTGGTGGGTGCACCGAAGGAGTTGACATGGTCTTTTCTTTCCAAGGAGGCACTCAGGCAGCATCATTTACATCTCAATCCACGGGGCTGCTGCTAACGATGTTATACTGCATGTATAAATAAATAAACCATGCCACCTTTTGCCATCAAGAATAGAGTAGGAGCCTGGCAACACCAGTGTGGCAGTGCCAACTGGAGTAAAACCAGTCTGAAGAATGAAAAGAGATGGGAGAGTCTGAGCTAAGGACTTTAAAAGGACGTCAACCTTTCCTGAACATCACATCAAGTCATAGAACCATAGAATAGTTTGACTGAGTCAAGTCAGCATCATTCAAGCCCATAATCTTATCATGACAGTACATTTTTATTATATAGGAAATCTCATTATTTACATTCTATTTTTAATATACACACTGGCAGGTGAAGGATGCCTGGTGAACTACTGTACGTGAACTGATTTCTCTGTTTTGAGAGCAGTCAGCGAGGAGAAGCCTGTGCCATGTGCTGGACAGGGTCCTGTTATCTCCTTTGGGATTTGGATGAGAGCAGCCACAAATGTGTTTTTCTAATGATGTGAGATGTGGAGATGTTACGTCTATCAGTAGTAAGTGGTATAGGCTGTAATAAATTTGGGAGTGACAGAATGCAAGGCAGTGTGAGTTTGAATCTTGATTGTAACCAAATGCTTGTAAATTCAGATTTGATTCTCTCTAGCAGATTTTGTATGTGCTTGAAAAAATTAAAAAAATAGTTACATAACCACTGGATGTCTGATGTCCGTCACAAAATGTCTATTCCTAAGCTTGTACAGTACTGAGAAACAGATGTAATTCACCTTTCAAGGTTAGTAGACCTATAAAAAGTCCAATGTTGTAAAGTATCTCCAAGATGTGATGAAAACAGCCCTATTTATATAGCTGTTGCAGAAACTGAGGCTTATCTAGCAA
The DNA here is from genome assembly GCF_003031625.1 of Empidonax traillii. Classification (NCBI taxonomy): domain Eukaryota; kingdom Metazoa; phylum Chordata; class Aves; order Passeriformes; family Tyrannidae; genus Empidonax; species Empidonax traillii. Next base: position 1,833,844 of record NW_020955209.1, read on the forward strand.
ATTACAGAGCATTAAAAATCAAAGCTAACACACTTTGAGCCCAATTAGCAATACAAAAACTGATAGCTGCACATATATCAAAAAAGCCCTGTACATGCTTCCCTAGCCTTGGAAGCTAATGGTGAGGAGTTGGAGAAGGGCTCAGTGCAGCATTTGAAAAAAAAAAAAAAAAAAAAGTGTAAGCAGGAGTTGATCTGTTTTGTGGCCTGATTTAAGGCTGCCACTTTCCAGCTGGATAGAAACTGTTCTGCTCTCATCCTTTGCACTGTTTGGAAACAGAGATCCAGAGCCAATATCTGATCTCATTCCCACTGGTAGAAGTATGCAGGAGCCCCACAGAAGCTGCAGTCATTACTCTAAACTCACACTTGTCCATCCATGTGTGAATCTGCCCTGTGTTATTGCACGTATTTCAGTATGAAGGATGATGCTGTAAATATTGAAGTGCCAGTTGCCACACAGATTTTCTCACATTCTTAATGTAGGTTTACAAGCATGGCCTTCCCTCACTGCTGCTTTTGTCTCTCCCACCACCACCTTCCAGCTGGCCAACACCACTTCTCTTCTTCTTCCAGCCTAATGGCTCTTTCCTACCTTCTGTTGCTCTTATCATTCACAATGGCACCTCTTCTTTCCAACCAACTTTCTGATGCTGGCTGAAAGCAGGCTGGACCTTCTCCAGGCCTGAGGAAGCAATGCTGGTGGCTCTGTGCTCAGCACACATCGATGCTCACACCTGCCTAATGGTGTGCCATTCACAGGTCCAAGCCTGGTCCATGTGGCCATCAGCAACAGGGTGGGAGCCAAGGATTCATCCCAGTGAGCTGTGTAACTGAGACTGTTCAAAACAAGGAATGTTTAAGCAGCTTGAATATCAATAGGCAGCTCAGGCAAAGATGGAAGCTAGAGGGGGAAACTGCACTTACCCTGCATAAAAGTGCTGAGCCTTTAATGAGGTATTTATTGGAAGTAGTAATCAGGGAACTAGTTAAAAACCATCCTCAAAAAGTGCCTTTCATGCTGGTGAATGAAGGCAGTGGAAGGGTTTTCATGTGAGATAAAAAGTATGCCAAAAACATACAGAAACCTAATTTAAAGATGTCGGTGAATGGTAGTCTTTGTCACAGCAGAACGTATACAAACCTCGCCTGTGAAGGGCACTTGATTGAAAGAAAAGAAAGTGTTGCAGAAAACTAGAGAAAGAGAGAGGGGAAATGTAAGAGCAGGGAAAAGCCAAAAGATAGAGAAGGAGTTGCAGCAGAGGCGAAGGTGGCATGTCCATGTTTACTGAAAGATGGAAAGGAAGGAAAAGAAGGAATGCTGCAAGAATGAAACAGAGGACAAAAAATGGAAGTAACTACAGTGGGAGGATAGGAATGGGAAGGGATAGGAAGTTCCAGGGAAAAGACTAGATAGCAGAGGAAGACTGAGATAGAGAAGAGTGAGGGCAGGGTGAAGGACTAACTGACCTTAAAAGGCCCATTTGGGTGCTATTTTTCAGGTGCATAAGGAAGATGTAAGTAAGGGCTGTGTGAGGAGTAAGTCAGATGTGGCCAGCACAGAGAAAAGCTGGAATATAGGGAAAGCAGATGGTGTTGTGGGTAAGGCACTAGATTTGACCAGAAGGTCTCGGTTCAGTCTCCTGGCTTCACCAATGGTCAGGTTTAACAGCGGAGGTTTAACAGAACAAGGCAATACTCTTCACCTTCATGGAAGTTTTCCTTCATTTTTGTCAGTGTTCTGCTATTTTCCACTCACATGACTGTGGGAAATTCATGGCATTGACTTCTATCTGTTTTCAACCTTTATTTGCAATGGGGAAGGAAAATTGCCTCTAGGAAACTTCTCCTTGGGTTGTCTGTTTTACCTTATGAAGCTGTCAGCTCTCTAAGGCAGGCTGAGCATCTCATAGTATGCCTGCACAGCACTAGACACAATCCCTACACATCGTTGTGACACAAATACTGATAGTAAGTTTTGATAACAGCAGCCAAACCAACTTGCATTTAAACTGCTAGTATTGTCAGAGGAGAGATCTCCCAAATGAGATACTGATCTCATTTTCACTAGTAAAAAAAGAGCAGAAGAACTCTACTAAATTTACAGAGTAAATAACTCTACCGTATTTAACACTTCCATTTACAGGGTCAGTGGAAGGCTGGAACTTAAGTTGGTTTCCTGTAAGCATATAGACTGGGTAAGCAACAGATTTTTTACTATGAGGTTTCTGAGAGGCATAAAATTAAAAGCTGGCAAATGTTAACCTGCTACACAGCTGTGGCTACAGCTGCTTTCCAAAGTTTTTGTGTTGCAAGAAAAGAAAAATAAAAGAAATGAAAATATGTTTTTCTTTAAATACTGACTCTTACCAAGTTGATTGGAAGCTTTCTGGATGCTACAGCATATTAGAAGAGCCATGAAGAAGATAGATAGTTTTTAGAGACAGTGGAACCTGTACACATGGATCAATTCACCGTACTGCCACTACAGCAAATGCAGGGCCATAAAACATGTTACAGATCAGGAAACCATCAAAGTGAGGGATAAAATTAATCACTGTTCTTTCACTGGCTTGGATTCACTGCAGTTGAGAAGTTCTTTTTCTCTCCTGTATTTCAGCTGAAAGATGCTGAAAGCTGTGAAACTGCTTCAGTCTGAATGTCCTCGTTTCTGTATGCAGGTTTTTCCCATTGCCCACTCTTTTATAGATATCTGTCAATATGAAGCTGGTTGCATGTATTTAATGTTCCGAAAGGGCAGCATGATCCTAGTTTTATATAGCACTAAGGGAAGACTCTGGGTAATATACATATACTGTGCTATGCAGAGCAAGTTCAGTACAGACCTGGAGACAGGGCACAAACTCCATGGGAACTACAGTGAAGCCTAGAACTTTCCCATTTTTGAAGCACATCCTTCCTAGATGCTTTACCCTGCTATTATTTCACTCGCTTCACAGCCTGTCTGTGCAGCCAGACAAGCCTCTCTGAGCAATGTACACACAGTCACACATTCTCCTGTCCAGCCTCAAATGCTGCTTTTTGGCAGCTGCCCATAGACTAATAGGAGCAAGACTCTGTAGTCAGAGATGGAGTCTCTTCTGAAGCCCTGTGAGCTATTCCTGTCAGATTATGGCACTACCAAGAGACTCGACTGTTTGAAGTATGATGAAGTGCCATGGATGCCGAAGTAGCCAAAAATTGTTGGTCACTGAGACTCATTTTGAAAAGTTTTATTTTTAAATTTCACCTCAGGCTTTGCCTCAGGAATGTGTGGAAATCTCCCACTGAAGTCATGTTCAAATCAGGGTAAGTTTCTGAGTAGTGGCACGGCTGGAATCCTCAGGGCACTGGCTTTGGTTTGCTCCACAGTGGAGAACCCAAACCACACTCTACAAAACTCGTAGCTAAAATGCAACACAAACTGAAGAAGGTGTTGGGATCAGGTAGAGGTGCAGCTGGAAGAACTTGCTACCAGGAAGCTAGCAGCCCTCCTGGGAGCAGGGGAGAGGGGACTGGTCAGCGGCGGATGAAATACCTTGTTAAGCTCTGGTTACTATGGGACATATCTGAAGCTTGACTTACTTTATGAGCCAAGCCCCAGTCTTATAAATTCAATAGAATAACTTATGTGGACCTCAGTGGGACCTGGGTTTGGCCTAACATGCTTTATTTAGCATCTTGAGTGAGGGAAACATTTTTTCTTTAGATTACAGTTGAAAGATTCTTGGGTTTCAGCTTAAGTCTTATGGTGGCAGTATATTGCACACCCATATTTCTTTCTTTTTCTTTAATAAATCACATTTCTCCTGTACTTAGCCTTTGACCGAAACCTGTTTGCTTGAACTGTAATAAACCTGGCTGGTCAGTGATATCTCTGCTGAAAACAATCCACTTCAGCCACACCATATATGCGCTGGCTGACCCCCAGGCTACCACATCTCTTCCTTCCTTCCACTCCTCCAATCCCTCTTGCTCCAGGTACTCATGAGGAGTGGAGGCTTTGGGAGCGAAGGGAGACAGAGAATATAAATACATGTTTGTGTAGCCCTACTTCTGAGGCACAGGGATTTGCTGGAGCTGGGGCCAGAATGAGAGAACTGTGCTCGAATCTATCAGATTTGTGAAGTACAGATGTGATAATTCCACTGCAACCACAAAAGAATTTACAACAGGAAGTGTTGCAGCTGTTGCTTATTAGCATTAGTACAAATTACGCAAAGCAAATTGTTAGCAGACGTGTTTCCATAATATTTAACTCATGGTAGTGAATAAAAGTGATTTTTTTTCAAGAAAAATTCTAGATTTCCAAGGGAATCGATTTCCAACTGCCCATGGTTTGGAGAAGAGCATGCAAATACTGCAAGCTATCAGAGGCAATGTGTGCAACAACTTGCCTGCTTTCTCTCACAAAGGTGTTTGAATTTGGGGCAGCAAAACCCCTCAGACCAAATCCCAGGGCACGACACTTCTCTTTAGCCAAAGCAGTTTCAAACCAGGGTAGCAGCTGGTTTCTGTCCTTCCATACCTGCTACCTTGCAGGAACGAACCAGCAGAAGGCAGCTCTTTTGGGCACCTCCTCTGCCTCCCTCACTGATGCTTGGGGAAGAGCCAACCAACTGGCTGTGGGGAGGGAGGCTGCATTTCAGAGAGGGGAAGTGCCTGAAAAGCAGTTAATTTTAATTAATAAAAAGGGGGCATTTAATTCTTGCCTCCCTCCCCTGTGCCAACAGAGGACCAGTTGTACCTGGGTGGATGTCTGACCCTGGAGATGCTCCTTTATGTGGTGAGCTGAGGGGTCATTCACGGGTTCCTGGAAGGACGTGGAGGATACCCCTCCTGATGTCTTTTTTCGAATAGAAACCATTCAAATGAAAAGAGAGAGAAGGCACTAACTAATTAACTAAAATGTTTTGGGGAGGTAAGGGCCAACAGATTCCTCCCTGAGCTTGTGCAGCCCCCAGACTGCACACCCAGAGATGGGAGGGTGCTGCGCCCCATGGGCAGGAAGGGACCATGGGGTGGCTGTGCCAGGGCAAGAGGAAAGGCCACCTATAAGTGCTGCAGTCATGGCCCAGCTTCGGAGGATGGTGCGTGCTCCTGTTGCTGATCCAACACAAAAACTTCATCAGCCATTTTCTTGTTGTTTTGCTAATTATTGCTGGTTTTGCTAATAATGCTCTATTTAATCTCTTGCAGCCATCCATTCTTTAAGGAGGAAGGAAGCGTAACTCATAAAGACTGCTGAGAACCTATAGAAATTCAGCAATCAATTTAAGGGTAATAACAGCCCAGGGTGATGCTTTGCATGGCAGTCCCAAGGGTGCCTGCCTGCATTAATCACATTGTGTGAAAGCTGCTAACGCTGCAAAGGCTGCTGCACTCCTCAGCCTGCCAAGCAAGACAGTGGGCTATGAGAAGTGGAGGTGTTCCCAGAGGAATTTCTTGAAACTCAGTTAGGTCTGGCTAGGGAAGGAGGCATTTGCTGGTGCAAGAGAAGAGACTGTGATGTCAGGTGGATGGGAAAGCAGTGTGGCTGGCCTGTGTTGGCAGCTGAGCTGGTCAGCCATGCTAGATGCAAGAAGGTGGTCTGCCAGGGAAAACTGTCTCTGTGCTCCCAACACCTTGAAACTGTCATATGAGCAAGGGAGAAGTGGTTCCCAAGTCCTTGGACTTTGTCTGCTTACTTTTTTTTTTTTTTTTTTTTTTTTTTTTTTTAAGTGAATACTCACAAACAATTGAAACTACCTGAAGCAACCAAAGGGCCTTTTGGTCCAGCTATGAGTGCTTAGAAGTAAAAAAGAGGCTCATGTGTGTTGCTTTTAAAGGTATCACACATCCTCCCACCTGTTGGGAACATCTGGGTTGGCTACAGTCTGAAGCAAGAGCTGGAAAAGGAATAGCAAACGAAGTAATTTGTACAAGTGATGTCTAGAGCAGCAGCCAGCAGAGAAGCACCTGACATGCATGTTCTGGTTCTTTAGTGCCTGTTCTGAGGAAAAGACCTGACACCCTTAGCACAGCGGAGCTGCTTAACTACCTTCACTAATAAGACTTGAAAGAGAAAAATTATTTACAATTGCAATATTACTGCAGTAATGTTTCTCTCCTAATTCCTTCTCAGTGGAAAAAAAAAAAAAAAAGAAAACAACCGAAAAAACCAAAGCACCATACAGTGAGGAATTTTTGTTGTAAGCATTACTTACATGTAAAATGAATCCACTTACTGCCTCCCCTGTGAAAAACAAAACATTAAATCTCATGGCCCAGGGCAGTAATGACGTACCCACGAGTGTCATATCAAATGAGATAGCACCGCTGACTGTACACATCAGATACATACATGAAAACTATTTCAGCGTATTAAATCATATGTATGAACATCATTACCACCATGGAGTCTATTAATACTGCCTTGGCATTATCAGCCCTCTTGGCTGTAATGTCCCGAGGCAGGTGGGGGATGGAAGGAAGGGGTGAGACACACAACAGAATGGGAAGGATTCTTATTCATGTAAGCCTAGTTCTGGGGTGGCTTTTTTTCCCCACTCTCAGAATAAAATGCGAGGCCACAGATTCTCTGGGAAAAGACAATAAAATGCAAAAATCTTCTTGGAACACAAATGTTCTACTTCCAAAATGTCAAAATGATGTTTTGACATTACTGAAAGCTGTAGTTTCAGTTAAATAGAATTTAATGTTAGAAAGTGACATGCTTTTATGAAGAGTTTTGATTTTGACAAAGTGGGATTTTCCAGCATTGAAGCCATCTGATAAAGTCTAACCATTTCTGACTACTGATATATTACAGCAAGGTGGGGTTTTAAGTGGAGGAATTAAAATCACCTTTTGAAAAAGCATAGAGGTTAACTAAGTTCAGAATTACGGGGAAATAAAAAGAAAGATTGTCTGAGGACTCTCTGAAGGTGATATTACTAATACAGCCAGATTTTTACATATTTTGTGAATATTTTTGGGAAAAGCCCCAATTTTTAAAAAAAAAATGTCAGAGTGAAAAATCAACTGTACAAGTTTGATGTTGATGAAAAGTCACCTCTGCCTCAACCAGATAGCTGACTGAATTTCCATTCTTTATACCACAAACACAAAGTGATGTTGGATGGGTGTTGTGTTCCAAGCATTGGCACATTTAGGGTTCCATATATTACATCACTCAACAGTATATGACTTTTCATTTAACACAATTGTTCAGCTATTCCTTTTAAGAGTGTTTTGGCATGCAGAAAGGATTTGCTGAAAGCTGATCAGTCCTGTAAAGATCCAATCCTGCGAACTTATGACAACTTCTTTAATCTGGGGGAGTAGTCCCCTAGAGTTTAGTGAAAGTCTTGCGGGATACAGTTTCTCCTATTTTTAAGGATTTTCAGGATTAGTCCTTGAATGGGTATCTTTTGGTAGGAGTTCTAGTCTAGCAACATGCATCAAGTTGAACTTTATTCCATGAGGTATTTTTGGTAACGACCCCATTTCTCAAGTCAGTTGAGCCATCTAGCTCTAAAATCACCTGCATGACTTAAAAACAGTCGCTGCCTCTCCTTGTCGTGCACTAAGGGTTTAAACTACAAGGATGTGTCCCTTTGTAGTCCTCCTTTTAGATGAAAACAAGAACATACCCATTCCACAGATTGCTTTCTCAGCCTGAGACACATTCTCTCCCCCTGACTACAAGGAGTATCAATGGGCACCATTTAGATTTGTATAGAGGCAGAGGGGAATTTTTAATTCACTTGAGACATAAAGTCCAGCACATCTATCTGTGTACTGAAAACCACGATGCAATCAGAAACCAACCCTACGGCATCTGTCCTGGACCTGACCGTCGTTGCAAAGTGCAGAGATATGGCCAGGTCCTCATGAGGAACACTCCCACCCGGCTCCCTCTCTTTTTTCACGGTGCAAACAAAAACCCAGAAACGCTGCCCAGAAATTTTTTCTTAGAGTGCCACAAACTGTGTGCCAGACTGGAACGGCTCAGGGAAGGGAGCTGACAGCTGTGCACGCCAGACACCGTGGGAGCCATCCACTCCCTCTTTGGTGTAACGGGAAACATCCTGTCAGAAACACTCTCCGCATTTGGGCTTTTCTTGAATTAATTATCTCTAAATCGTAACGCGCTTATCCTGCTGGGAGCCTGTGATTCCTTGGCGGTACTTACGGATGTGCTCGATTGGAGAGTCATAGTGGTCAAAGCTCATCAGTCAGACCGGCATCATAGCTCCAGCGCCAAGTCTGCTAGGGCTGCTCCCTCTAGCGGGAAAAAGTACCTTAGCTGGGAAAAAAACCTTTCCCCCGCTGTTTTCTTTCTTTCTTAATTTTTTTAAACTTCCTTCTCGCTCTTTTTTTCCCTTTTTTCTTTCTTTCTTTTTATTTTTTTAATTTTTAAAATTTTTTTTAAGTGAATAATTCAAGTTTTCCAGATAGTGCAAGACAGTTCCCATCAGACAATAGGTGACAAAATGCTGCACTTTTTCAGTCCTCGAGCACGGACAGTGTAGCTGGTGCCCAGCCGATGCAGGTCAGCGGTTACTTCTCTGAGGTGGAACTGTGGCAAGTGAGGAACATTTCATTTGTCTTTTGGCAGTCCTCAGCATATGCTGTAACTGTGTTTGGTTTTGATTTTCCACTTCTGATTACAAAAATAGGACTTACTATAATCATAATAATATTGATGATACAAAATAATTATTGTAATTATATAATTTTTGGCATATTATTAACACAAAGCAGCACAAAACATTCCATTGGATTAAAAAAAGGTGACAATGCACAAATGTTAAAAAAGACCAAGTCTTTGTTAAAAAAGAGGGAAAAGCAATCTGCAAATGAATGCATTTCTGTAAGGCAATATGTTACCTTTAGTTTTCCATCTAGATTTAGCTCAGATTCTGTTGTTCAAGAAATTGTTAGAACTTGGTTTGCTTGAGTTTATCAATGTGGTAACACAGTTTCAGCGCAGGTCCCAGTTTCAGCCCCAGGTATTTCATGATCATGTCGCTTTTCAGAAGTAACAAGGCATTGCCATCAATCTCCTGGTTTCAAAAGAGAGAAAGAGAATCAAAATGTGTTAACCCCCTTTCCCCCACTGCATCCTGACACATTAAACAAGGTGAATTAGAAATAACATACCTTTTAGGGCTGGCTGAAATGCCATGCATTTTGAAATTTCATTAAAAAAATTGAAATCTGAAGTATGATATAAGGAGGCTGTAAAGGAGAGTTTAACTAAATACTACTTTTTATTCTCCAAGGAACTTAAAGATTTGTTTAGGTTTTCAATTATTTTGCTGTTAAAAGGAGGATTTTTCTTTTAAAATCAGGGTCGGTCTAAGCCCAGTTCTTAGAGAAAGGAATGAGTGATGGAGAGAGAGGGATGTGGCCACATAAACTGCTGATAACACACCTCTGGATCTCAGTTCCAGCTTTATCCCTTGCTATATGCATGTTTCACATATCTCCAGTACACTTACGTACAGTGAGGCATGTATATACATGTACCTACCATATATATGGCATATACATATATATATGGTGTATATATATATATATATATGCCATATATTTATATACACCATTCCATATATATTTTTTTTCTTAAATTGAAAACAGCAGTAACTCTCTTATTTCATTGCATTTATTAATAAAATTTGAAAAATTTTAATTTAACCCTGATGTAAATGGATGAAACTGCCACCAAGTTCAGTTGTTTATCCCAGATCTACTGGCTTGACAACCTTGTGAAATTACAAAGCACTGTACTGAGCAAAAGGTAGCCAGAGCGCACAGAGAAACACCTTCTTTCACACTATGAACTGTAGAACACAGAAGCTTTCAGCTATACTGTCCTTACTTGGACTCAGAGCTTGTCTGTTTTTATTTGACTATATTAATGGATCTTCTAAAAAGTACTTGCCCTCCCCACAGTCTCCAGCACACTTACATACTTGGACCATCAGAGCTAAAACAACGTAAGTGCTATGTATGCATGCATACATATGCATGTACACACACTCTAATGCTATATATTGTATTCTATGATTTTGATGGTCAGATCTTTCCACTGTGATCCATTGTCTACTTATCAAGCAATACTATGGATCCTAATTTGCCCTGATCATTATTATTCCATTCAGTAGGTGATTTAGCTGATGAGCAGTTAAGGTCACTTTCTGATTAACTCAATCAATTAATGGTCTTCATTTTGCAACCCCCAGTCTATCCATAATAGCAATTCTCTTCACCTTCCCCCTCTCCTTCTCATTATCTTAAGGAAACTAAGGTAAAGTAAGAATAAGTGTTATGTATAATTACTATTTGCATAAGAAATAGAAAAAGATCTCCTCTAACTGTGGTGCTATAGGGTAAAAAAACTGTTAAGGTTTAGGTGCAGAGGCAGCTGTTTCTAGATGTTGAGTTCAGCATTTTATTATTTCCATTATTATTACTGTGTAGGGGTCAAAATTAAACTGCATGACAATAGCATGCCCGAGGGAGCATTCATATCCAATTAAATATCCCATATTAGCCATGTCTCTGTGCAGATTCTTGGCTTGACTTCTTTACAGTATTACTGTGTCAGCCCTTTTAAAAATAATTTTAAAAAGAGGAATTTGATAGCATGGTCCCCACATCTGCAATAGCCCCACCAGAAGATCTTGAGCCAGGTTAGGAGCTGGTAAAATACAGTGTCGTCAGTGCAATTAGCTTGTTTTGCATGCATTGAGATCGGGAACACTGCAAGTCAGAATATTGCAGGAGGTCATTATCATGTTCCTGCAAGACGATGGACACAGAAAACATATGAGCTGTGAAATCGTGATAGCTTGGATATGAACATACAGTTTCCTCCTGCATGAATGAGTATTACTGTGTTTGTGCTGGCCTCTTGCAGCACTTGTTCTGAGGATATTGTTCAAAAATCAGAGTAGCCCCTAAACAAACTCTGTGCCATGCAAACAAGAATTGCAGCCAGTGGTGGGTGTCCCCAGATTGAGGGACACTTCTTCCTCTTTTAGTAAGATGAAAGTACCCATCTTCATGGATGTTTAAGCACTTATATCTAAGTAAAATCAAAGATTTCAGGCTCTATATCATGCTTGGGATATGGATATAGATATAGACACATCTCTCCCTTCTTTGGTATTCCACAGTGTCATGAACAGACACCAGCCCTGGTAAGGCCACCACCTGCAACAGCAATGCAGCAAGTGGCAGCTCAGTGGTCAGTGCTCAGACACTTGAGATCAAAGTCTAGATAAAGACATATGCTCATAAATCTAGTGTCTAGCACTGTCAGAGATAGGTAGCTATTTGAATGTGTTAAACTCGAAGCTTTTTGTCCTCTTCCTGTATGCATTTGCCAATCACTGGCCATAATTAAACTGTCAGACCGTAACATTCCTTCAACCCCTTCCAGCTTGAGTTTTCTACCTGATAATTCCCAGTGAAACTCTTTCCCATTTCCCTTCCCCCAATCTTTCTACCAACTCTTTTCTGCTGACAGAGCACTGCATGGGGCAGGCACAATGCTGCTACAAGGTCCCTGGCCTGGCCGATGGTTCCTTTCCATGAGACCAAAAGCTCTGTCATCAACGAGCTTGGCTCTCCTTGGTACACAGATGTGGTGAGGAAGCAGGGAACAGCGGAGGGGAGCTAGCAGGGCATTTCTCAGTCCTTGGTAGACACTTGCAGGAGCTACCTGTGACAGAGCTCCTTGTGTGTCTGGCAAGTAGAAAAGCTTCTGCTCCTGGTGGAAAGAGCAGAGGCAGAGCCAGGTCCTCCTGCAGCACTTGTTGAGGCAGTGAAGGGTGAGGGCTGCATGTGGCAAAAGCTGACTCCAAAGACTGAGGTCAAAAACCAAATGGCCTAATAGAGCAGTGGGAAAGCACACTGCCTGCATACACCCTCCAGCCTTTTCTTCCTGCTGGTCTCACCAGCCTCCCCCTCCCAGCGTCATAACTCAGATGAGTTGATTGCCAATGCAACTATTTCAGGCAATAGCTGGTCCTTGTCAATGACAGTAAGTGCTTCTAAGAAAATTATGCACCCTCTTCTCATAAAGATTGAACATACAGGAAGATATGGCTGAGGTTAATGGACTAATCACTTGTCTCTCACCCCTGGGGTCTTTGTGCTAATCCAGATGAGGTTTGAAGGCTGAAAAATTGCAGGGACATATATAACTCAAAGGTGTAATTGAATTGAGTTGTGTGGCAATCATACCCAGGTTCTCACACCTTTGGCATACTTTACAAGGAAACCAATGATAAGTAGAGCCTATGGGTGCTGGGCGTGCAGCAAAGGATGACAGGGACAGTCTTTAGTGGTAATTTTGCTTGATCTCTTCAGTCACAGAGCAGCTGCAGCATCATGGCATGCTCCAGTGCAGCTGGCCCATGACTGCCTGTAGTGTGCCACTGCCCTGCTGCTACATAAAAGCATGTTGTGCCATACTTTACTACAAGTGGAAACTAGAAAAAACCCCGTGCTTTTGTGCTCTTTGTATTTACAAGACAAACTATAAATGTTTGGTATTTTTTTCCTTTGGGATGTACATGTGTGTTTTGCACTGTGTCAATTCTTGCTGCCTTGTATGAAGATTTTCTATTGAAAAAAGAAGCACAACCCCTTCTGGTATTCTCAGAAACTCATTCTAAAGCAAGTTACTTCAAATCTGAAAGTGGCTTGTTTATCTGCTTGGTTGCCCACATGACCAAAATAGGCCATGTTTCATTATCAACTTATATGGCAGATCTGACTTCTCTGCAGAAAGCCAGAAAAGTAGGCCAGCACCTGACCTGTACTTGCAGATTTGGCCCTAGCACCACTGTGCCTGCTGTTGCTCTCGTGCCACAGGCCTATCTACAGAATGGCAGATGACCTTATTACCTTCCTAGGGTAAGCAGACACTAAGGCCTCTGTTCATCTTCGTTTTCATCTGCTCCTCAGTCGCCTCCTCTCCTCAGTACCTGGAAACCCTGCATCCAGAGTGTAGCTGGAAGTCCACAATTTGTCTCCCTCAGCTGTTGTCTGCAGCCCCACTTTCCTACCTATTGCTGCTGGCATACGGGCAAGGAGTGAGACCTAGTCACCAAACCCTCTCGTTCGTTTTGCAGCACCTGGGGTGCTGTTCAGGGCTCAGGGCTGGTGAGCAACTCTCATGTAGACTCAGGTCCGGGCACTTACATCCAAAGTTATGACTTCCAGCTGAACACAAACAAGTCACTTTTACAATAAAATCCATTTCTCATAGCCAGACTGAACTGATCAAAGAGAGATGGAGAAGGCCAAAGATCCTAATAGAGACACCGGTACCAACTTCATATGCAGCAGCAGAACAAGAAATTCCAGATCAGACAAGTTTATAGTCTTCCCCTTTACTAATTATGGATAATGTAATTTCAATCACTGGGGATTGCATCACAAAAGCAACTATCATATCCTCCAGTGAGTCAGCAGGTCTGTTAAATTTGGTTATGTAGTTACATAATACTGAGGGGAAAAAGATTAAAAGCTTGGCTGTTTTAGGTTTCTCCTGCTAAGTATCTGGAGACACATAAAAAATGGTTTTCAGAGAAGAATCATAGATATCCTGTGAAAAAAATTGTCATTGAGATGAGGGGTTTTTTTGTGCCAATCTGACAATGAAAAATAAGCATCAGATCCTCAGTGCTTTCTTTCTTTGTAGGCTTGGCATAGAAACAATTTATGCTGGAGTAGTTGGGAACAAATAGTGAACATTTTCTAAGGACACTGTTAGGGATAAATGAATAGAGTAGCATAGCATAGCATAGAATAGGACTGTTTCAGTTGGAAGGCACCTACAGTGATCATCTAGTCCAATTGCCTGAGCAATTCAGGGCTGACCACATTACAGCATGTTATTAAGGGCACTTTCCAAAAGCCTCTTTAACACTGACAGGCTTGGGGCACTGGCCACCTCTCCATGAAGCCCATTTCAGTGTTTGCCTACCTTCTCAAGGGATAAGTGAATTTTCCTCAGCACAAGCCCCCCCGAGAGCGACCCTTGCAGGGCCCTGTGTTCAACCTGACCGAGCACAAACACTGCCTATAGCAGCCAAAGGCAGCTGAGAGTACATGTGAGACATGCACTGGCTATCTCTTGGGACTCAAATTACCCAGAATCGATAAGGGCAGAATTCTACATACGTGTTTTCTGAAGAGCTCCACGTGAGGACCTAAAGCATGAGGGTCTGCATCCTTCACAAACCAAACCACATCATCCACCGTCCAGGTCAAAGGATTCTTGCTTGATGGTCGAGCTGCATCTTCTTGTTCTGGTGAAGGACTCGAGGCTATTGGTACAAAAAAGCCCACAGCAGCGGATTACAATGGCACAAAGCAGTTTCCTTGGTTTGTGAGTATGCAGGGGTGTGGCAGCCCCACTGCAGCATCGAATGTTGGAGCTGAGTGTGCAAATATCAGCTTGAGGTGGTGGGGTAGGGAGAAAAGGGGACATGGAGTGGTTTCTGATCTGACTGCTTATTGGAAGACACAATCCCAGCTGGCGAATTGCGTTAAAAAACATGAAACCCTCAAGTTCCTACCAGGGAAGGAAAAATGTGCCAGCTGTCAGGCTCTTAAACTGAGCTGCCCCTGCTGTCTGATTTTCAAGCAGGAGGGATCTTGGCTCGAGAAGACACTACCCTCCCACCAGGAGAGAAAGTTCTTTAACACTAAACAAAGGAGTTTGCCACTGAATGCAAAGGCTAGAGGATTAAATCAGGATTTAGCAAATAGGGGGTTTTTGCCTTTCCATTCCGATATCCAGACTTAGAGCTTGAAGGAACGTTTCTAGTCCACATCCTCCTAATCTTAGTGTCTCACAAAGCTGATGGTCTCCAGTGAATGCTGATTTGGAAAGTTACTAAAACATGTGAAGATGAACATTGCATATGTGACTTTTTAATGGTATAAGCCCTGGATGATTTAAGGTCACTTTAGCTTGCTGTAGCTTTAAATCAAGTGAATAAAGGCACATTGGAATGAAAGTGCATTTATGTTTTTATTCCTAGTCACTGCAGAATTATAAATCTCAACCTCCACCTCAATATAATTTGTACCCCCACTTATGCTGCTTCACTATGACAAGAACTATACTATACTAGGTTACAGGAAAGCTCTTTCTGTTTATATCCACACCATGCAAACTTTGCCTTAACAGGCAGCAGCACACAGATGTATAGAATATTACTTGCCCACATCCGCCCATCTCTGTCTGTCAAGGCCCAGTTTTTAATGAGAGAAGTGCAAATGGTAAGCAAGAAAACACTACAGAAGATTAGAAATGAAACAGAAGAGTGCATGTACAGGGAGACTGCAGATACCTAAACTGGAGCCTGGAGAAGCCCCCAGGTAGACAAGAGGCAATCAGAACTGCTAAGGAGAGAAGGGATGAGCTCTCTAGAGAAATACTGAGCTTATAGAGACAGACTAGATGTATAAGAATCCCCATGTGTGACTCAAAACACCATCCTAATGCATGTGAGCAAATGTACTGGGCTGGGTTTGTGGCTTATGTAGGTTGTCATTTCACTGACTTCAGTCAGTGAAATTGCTGCTGAGTTACATTAGCTGAGACTTTGCCCATACATGCCCAACAATGGTTTTATGTGCATATTGGCCGTTTTTTCTTGCCACCATGCTCATCTCACAGTATAATGTAATGAGGTATATTTTGCAGTAACTCGGGATGAACTCCAGAAAGCAGTAGTGCCACGAATTTGCAAATCTGGTTGATGGGCTTCATAATGGGATGGAATGTAAATATCATGATAATTGCACTCTCATTTGCTAAGTCACTGTTCTGGATATAAAGGACAAGGAATAGCCGCAGGTCTTTTTAATTAGACAGCGAGGACTGGTGTTCATATGGACTCAGGCGACCCTGGGCTCTGCTCACAAAATAAATGCAATACACAATGGTACAGGCGCCATCTGGAGCTTTTGGCACGAAACAATGAAGACAAAGAATGTAAAATGAACAGGGCAATCTTAGCCAACCCCTGGATCATCAGTAACATTGAGGAACTTTGTCAGGGACAAGCAGGAGAACTGAAACTTGTGTTGGAGATAGAGGGGAGAGTATTTCTCCCCTTCATAACCTGTCAGTCATTTGGGTGCCAGCTGATGTGTGAAGGTATTGGGCACTACAGCATCTCAAACTAAAGGTCAGGGAGAAAAACAGGTTTTTGCAAACTAGGCAGAAAATAGAGGTTTGGTTGTGCGCAAACTGTTGCAGGAGTTTCTATGCTACTGCTATAACATGATCAGGGGAGATGTTGTGCCACTACTGAGTATCCCATATTTCCCCTTTAATTTATATAAATGTAAAGAAAACCCAGAGGGATTAGCCTGGGATTCACACTGGGCACAGAAAGAGCAGCCTGGAGCTCAGTGACTCTTGCCAGCAACCTGGTCCTTCCAGAAATACAATATCAGGAAAGGGCAAAGGGGAGCAGAAAGACCCGAGTGCAGCTGGGAGCCTTCACAGGTATTGGAAGTATCTGTAATGAAAGGAAGGGGGATGAGAACAGAAGGTTGAAATGACAGGAGGAATCTATTCATTCCTTCACAATCTAGCAATCAATAGCATAAATCCGATTTCTTAAAGACAAATACATAAATGACCTTTCTAAAGAGACTACATGGCTAGGACTCTTCCAGGCCTTAGCACGTGAAGATAACCCTTTCAAATCCCTATCTGAGGTATAACATAAAAATAATAAAACAAGAATTATGTGTTGATATTAATTCTTCAAATATTTTTTTTACTTTATTTACCTACCTAGTATCAAGTCCTGGGTTCTCTGCTGCTTTCTCATGAATTCAGATGTGTTATTTTATTTGTGTGAAAGGGGCTGCCTTTAAATATTATTAATAAAACTGGGATACCACCAGTTTGTGGCCAAATATCAGTTTGTAGCTGGTGAGTTTGGAAACAATCTGGTTTTCCACATATTTTAGAATTTATTTTGCTGCTTAATTTATCTGGCTTTTTAAAGTTTTAGTTTGCCCATTTGAGTGTAATTTCTCTATTTACAAAAGAAAATAGATCATTTCATGTCTACACAAAGGCACGGGGTTTGTTTCAATACCACCACTTTGCTAAAAGATCGTATTTAGCACGAAAGTGTTTGATGGCAGCGGGGCAAGTACTATACATTTTTTCTTATCTGAAGGTGTTCACACTTAACCTAAGAATTAGATAAATGAGGAAGTCTCATGTCCCCAGGGTATCCTATGCCATCCTGTCATCAGAATTAATCAAGATGATAATGAATACTCAGATTACAAAGAGATGGGAGTGCTTGCGACCAATAATTATTTTTAGAGATCATAATCTAGGTCAAATCCAATTTCCTGTTTTTGACAGGTGGCAAAAATTTGTCAAATTAATGGAATGGGATATGGAAATTTAGGTAATCAGAGGGAAGCACTTTCCCTCTTTCCTCAAGGGATATTGGGGAAGAACAGTGAAGAGGCTCCTTTGCAGGGGAAGGTCTCTGGGCATCCCAGCTGGGACCATCTCCTGCACAGAAACAGCTGGAATTACCACATCAGCGGCCAAAGCCAAGTGAAGCTGAGAGAAAGACGTGGCCTGGCTTGGTCTGTGTTTTCACTCCACACAGGTTTTTTTCTGCCACTCACCTCAGGACCTTCCTGAGAAGGAGAATGGAGAGAGAGCCAACAGCCAAATGGCTGCAGGGGTGTGACAAGGAAATAAAATGCTAAGATGGAGTTAAACCTGCAAAAGAAGGAAAGACAAATAACAGACTCCCTAAATATGTTCTTGGCAAACAAACAGAGCCCAGAGGGAGTACAGTCATTGATAGATAAGAGTGGAAAGGGAGTGACAGATGAACTTTAATATTGCTGCAGGCCTAAATGATTTCTTTGCCTCAAGGGAAGGGGGTGGGAATGAAATTTTAAAAGGTTCTCTCTGATTGCACTGGAGCAGATAATAAGGAGCAGCAGATCTACTAAAACTAAGCAGAAGTAGCATACCCTCAAAGGCGCAGAGAAATGGGAGTTATTTTAAAAACAAACCACCTCAGACTATAAAAAATGACAGACAGAAGGCTTTGTAGAAGACACTTTTCTAAAAATCTAAGGCCCGTCAAGCAGGAGGAGAGGCATCAGAGAAGCAGGAATCTGGGAGAACACAATTACAGGATATTTATGAGCATTGGGGGGGTTGATGATCCATGGTCAGCAGAGAGCTCTGCAAAGAAGATTGGGTTTAACACGTTCGTTTGCACTGGCCGGCATTTGCAGGACACGTCAAGCACCACCTGGCTGGTGTCCTCAGCCTTGCAGTGCATCAGAGAAGAGTGCCTGTCCCACCAGGGTAGCAGCTGCTCCCGCTTACAGCATGGCACACACCTTGTGGGGATGCAGCATTGCAGGTGCTCCTCTTCCTGCTGCAGACACAGCCCAGCATTCAGCTGCATGAGATGTGGTCATGGGCGTTAAATATTTAATTGGGCTTTTCTTGCTTTGCCTCTCTTTTGTAGGGGAAAAAAAAAAAAAGGCAGCTCACTGAAAGCACCTAAACTTTCAGACTGTATATGAGCTCAAAAATTAGCAGGCAAGCTCTATTTGCTGAAGAAGTGGTACCCAGCAGTGAAACTCACAATGCTATCAGCAGCTCCTTTGCCTTGGGGAGGTACTGGATCTAGCTCCCACAGGGTGCTTGCAGCATTATTCTGGAAAAACAGAGATTTCTAACCCTGTGCCCCCAAATGTTTTCAGGAAATACATGCATTAACAAGCAGAATTGCCTCTTTAACAAAGAGCCTCAGGTGATAATAATTAACTGCTAATATTGGATAATAAAATCTACATAAAAATAACAAGCTACAGGGCAAGGTTAAGGTTATTATATTGTGGTTGAACACACATTCTTCATACTTGGGATAAAGGCTTTGTCTGTTATGTAAGCAGGCTTGGAAAGGTTTATGATGTCCTTGACTATTCCTTCCCTGATTTAAAAGCTTCAGTTTGGCAAATGATGACAGGAAACTGCATGTTTATCTGTTAACAGCCCCAACTGGCTCTCTGAAATGAGATTTTTTTTATTATTTTTTTTTTTCTGAATTTTTTAGCATAATCAAGGAGAATTAGGCATCAAGCTTCCAATCACATTAATGAGAGCTTTGAGGTTTAATCTCATCCATTCCGCTTGAAAGACATGTTCTGCTATGCACTGAGATGTGTTTTATGATTATGGTTTTTTCCATTATATTTGCCCACCATGATAAATAAGGCAAGATATTTTTCATAACTATCCATAAATAAATAGGATTGGTTTGAGGTTTCAGAGATAAATTCTTCCTCTTTTTAATGAGTCCTGCCCATCCCTGCCTTGTAAGTATACAGACTGAAGAGGATAAGAACAGAGACTGGCATGCACCACTTACTCATCTTTGCTTACTTATGATTCAGCAACATATAAATTATGCCTAGAAAGAAGAAAAACACATGCACAGATTCCAAAGACCTTTGCAAGAGAGACTTTGTGAAGATAGTAATCAAACTCCGTAGCTGCACTAAGGCAGTTGCAGAAAGATGTGTGTTTTAAAAGTCTGGGATTGCCAGTAGAAGAGGAAGCAACATGGGTGAAAATATGATAGCTGTGAAGAAATACAGTGTCTAATTTTGAGAGGGACTGGGTAATGCTCTGTAGGACTCTGGTGAAAATTGCAGCGTTACAGAGCTGACACTATGGCAAATGGAGTAAGAGGTGAAACCAAGCTGTGACTGGAAACTTAACAGTGTCTTAATGCTGGAAGTGATACCATAATGAGCACCCTGACTTCATGGATGTCACTGTGTTGCCCATTACAGCCACAGAAAGGTACCTGATGTGTCTGAGAGAAAGCGGCTCTCCTCTGTGTCAGAGGACCTAGCTTCTGCCATGGACTACAGGAGACTCTGCTGGAGTCTCCAGAAAGCAGCTGAATGGATCAGAGGAAATGTGATGGATGGTGGTGGCACAAATATGCACTGGCTGTTTGTGCTGCCATACACCAGTAGAGCACAGGGGATTGCTATTCCCTCTGTTAGAGACCTTGACAGGAAGCCCATCTCTGTATGGGTAGATCCTAATGTACAATTGGTGATACCAGGACTAATAAATTGTTAAAAATTAAAAAAAAAAAAAGTATCAATGAATCCATAACTATTTAAATTATGTACAACGTATACCTTTTAATTTTAGGAAGCCTTTACTGTTGAGCTGGCCAAATGACCCAGAGATTCCAAGGGATCCAGGCTATGCAAGTGTCAAATGCTCATTACATAAAAAAATACTAAGGTGTTTTGGGATAAGTCCTATTAACCCCAAGTATTATGTATAACAGCTTCAAGTCAGTTGTAACTGCTTTAGAGATACTTACATGTCATGAATGCCTGGTTCAAACACAATCTCTTCCTCTTTGCTCCTTAAAGTGCTTTAGTAAGTTTTAAGCTAGAGAAATACAGGAACCTGCCGAGCCTGTTTAATGACAACTCTATGACTTTTTTGTTGGTTCAGTTCTGGAAAAAAGATGTGCCATATTTCAGCCCTTCATTTTGTAGACTGTGGGTTTTGTGGAAGTCACAAAAAGAGAGAGTGAGCTGTCTCCTGAAGCTTTGCTTTCTGCTCAGGATCATGCGGAACTTTCACAGGATCATGCGGAACTTTCACAGGATGTTGGCTGAGACGGAGAAACAGTGACATTCAGAATCAGAAAAAAGAAGGGAAAGTAATGCAACTGAACTAGCTTAAGAAGCTCTGATTTTCGGCTTCAGTCCCTTGAACACAGTTTCCATCCCCTGATACTAAGAGTTTTTCTGCACACAACACATTCTAAAGCACGGAAATTTTTTGTATGCTGAAATACACAAAGTATTCAATAAGCCACTGAGTGATTCAGGGAAGAAAAATCTATGAAGGGTTACTAAAAATGAATCCACCACCTCTGGTTCAGGAAGTCCTTGAGCCGCAAATTTCTGAAGGCAGAGAGGGTAGTGGGTAGTGCACCACCTTTGCATTTATCCCTTTCCTTGGGGTGCGCTGCTGTTTCATGGTGGAGACAGGATGTGTGGCTAGACAGACCTTTGCTCTGAACTGCCCTGGCTCTTCATATGTACTATAAAGAGATAATGAGTGATATCAAGCAGAATGATAAAGATTTTTAAAGCAAGTAAGTAACAACATTGTTCAGTCTTGGCTTCTCACAGCTATAAAGCTTGACCAAAGAGTCTCAGTTCTGCTAGGAGGCTCTAAGGAAGCAGTAGGAGGCACATTAAGCCTCTTGTCCTTCCAGGACCTGATTATGCCAACCTGAGAGGCACTGAACAAGATCTGAAAGACAGTGGCTTTTCATTTCCTTTTCTTTGTAACTGAGGCCACCTTGTCCTAGTGACAATGTTTTACCAGTTGTTTGCAATAGTGCATTTCTATACTATCCCCTTTGCTTTAAGTTGACTCTGTAAGTAAAGGAAAAAATAATTATGAGAACCAAACACTTATCAGAGGTCTCTATAATAGACTAATGAAGGGGTAAACCAGAGAAACAAGTATGTGAAAATAATAGCAAAGTGAACAGTGTTTTTTTTTTGGTATTGAACATTTAAGAAGACAAACTTAGATAAACAAATGAATACAAGGATAAGTACTTATAATACACATTTTGGAAGAAAAATGTTCTAAAATATTAAATAGCAAAAGTTCAGGAACAAGAAATATTATAAGTATTGGGGAGGTGAAGGGTACTGAAAGAATTAAGCAAAGATTAAGAAAAGGATACTGAAAAGAGGCTCTGGAATAGCTTCCAAACAAGAATATGCAGAATCACTTGAAGTTTCCAGGGGGAATGCAAGGGCAAAAAGACAATGCAGTGATCTGACGGTAGACAAAGGGACTAGGGGAACCAGTAAGGCTTCTGCAAATATATAAAGATATAAAAAAAACCCCACTAGATTGATGGTAGACTCCATTAATAAATGAGGAAGGGAAATAAATTAATGACTTAAAAATGGCTGAGACATTCAACTCCTTTGTTAGATCTACCTTCAAAATGAAAAATGCATAAATGAAGTTTGAATAATTAGTAAGGGTGAAGACACTGTTGGAATCGCTACTAATAAAGACCTGTTAATTGAGAACTTGGAAAATGCAAACAAGGGAAGCTCAGTGAATTAGCTCACCCATTTGATGAACTTGGAGAATTTCTAGAGAAAAAAAAATCATGGTTAATAGGAACTATAGCTGATGGGCAGAGCAACTAACCCAGTAAATTTAAATCCTGACAGGGTAACTGTAAATGTAAAAATACAAAGAAAGGAAAAAAGAAGGGTCGTTGAATGCAGTAGTTCCCATGGCATCCCTTGAATTTGCAGATAAACTTCTTATGACTTCGCTCCCTGAAGAACAAAAGAGCCTTGAGCAGTGAGCTGGATTATTTTAAAAAATGTACGTTTTGCTGAGGAGTCTTTTTCAAGAAAAATTTGGCTTGGTTTGTGATTAAAGGGGCAGGATAGGCCACAGAGTTAGGAAGCAAAGCCTTTTGCTAAAGTGCTTTAAGGTAGGGACTAATATTTGGGTTTGTTCTGCATCATGTCTTGTACACAGCTGGTGTCATACAAATAACCTGCCAGTAGGCAGTATCAATCAATTAGGAGGAATGCTTTATATATTAATATTCATGTCTCTATGTCTCTAAGTTGATAATAACAGTTGTGATTGCCACACAATTATACATAATACATATCTTTACATAATAACAGCTTTAGAAAACATTCACCTTTTTACTTAATGATGAACAGATTGATATTGTGTTTACCTAGGTTATTATTTCTCCTTCTAAGTGGAAGCATGAGTGGTCTGGATGGATTCTATCACAGAACTACCTCACTAATTTCCTTGGGAATTTGGGAACGAGTTGAGACTCCAGCACAGCACCAATATAGCACATTACTAAATGGAAGATGTTTTATTACCACTTTTATGTCCTTCAAGATAGGCCCCATTCCTTGTTGGGCTGGAGGTCTGATGCCGCAAGCCAGTAGATGAGGACCCCCCTGAAGACATTTGAGCAGGATGGTAGCTACAGGAGGAAGAGGAAGCTCCAGCAGGATGTCCATCTGCAGGACTCTGACGCACAGTGTACATGGAGCCTGTGCAACCACAGGCAGCATTGGCAGGATCCAGGCTGTACTGCTTCCCACTGGCAGGATCAACCAGGTAGTCCTCAGGTATAACTGTTTCTACTCAGGAAGTCCGGACACAAAAGAAACATCAATAAAAGAAAAACAATTTTAATTCAGCCCGTGGTTTTTTTTTTTTTTTTTTTCAAAATTCCCGTGTTTGGGGTCAAAAAATTTCCAACTTTCTGTACAGACACCTGGCTCCAAGAGGGATCCTTGCTAAGAATTAAGAAATAATGAAGGGAAGCACAACCAGTCAGAGGTCAGTAGAGTCACAACAGGGAAACTATGGCTTAATGTGAGTCATCTATATCAGTTTACAACATATTCTCTGTAAAGTCCTGGGCCACTGACTGGCAGGTCCTATTTGCCTCATGGTGCTCCTTGAATACCACTGAGACTGGAGGTTGAAAGGAAGGAGGCAGAGGAGGACAGTGGGATAAATTTGTTGGGTTCATGCCTGGCAGCCAGTAGGAGAGAGTAATAAACTAGAGAAGGTAATAAACCAGACCATTCTGGTTGCAGTTACAAAAATGAATCAGAAGTATCCTCAGCTGCAGACATCCATCAGACCTGGTATCCTGCAAGGATATAGGCTTGATGACTGAAGAGCATAGCCAAGTTTTATCACAGAAATATATATGTAAGGGAGTCACTTGGAGCTGATTTGGGTTCAGGCAAGCACGCTGACATCACAGATGATTGCAAACCATTGCTGTAGTTCCTCTCCTCTGCATTGTACTTTTCACTCTGTGTAGGAGCTAAATACCGTGCTTTTCAGATTTCTCATAGTAAACCGAATTCTGCACTTCAAGACCTATTTTAGAGTATTATATTCTTCTATGGGATTTGCAGTCTAATGGAGAGGCATGAGGCAGGTCTACCCCAAGGTTTTGTGGTATACAGACTTCTTTTTGCCAGTTCCCCTCAAACCTAGGTCCAGGTCAGCCACTTCCAGGTTCATGTCATTGTCCTCCTCTGGCCAGCCCCAGTCTCCTCCCAACAGGTGTCGATATTCAAGCTCCTTCCTATTTGCCTTTCTTTTTGTCTTCACAAAAGATTATCCAAGGTCTTCTTCCTCCTCGTTCCCACTGCTGTTCTCCCTGCAAAACCAGCCCTCCTCTCACCCAGCCCCACATTTATGACCACTTTTATTTTATTGGGATACCAGCAGAGCCCCTGGAAACCTCTCTAAGATCCCAGCCTTCGCAGAACACTACTGGCAACCTGCCCTTCAGAGATTCCCACTCCCACTGGGTGTTAACACCTGGCAGGCAGGGAGCCCCTAGATTAGGGAAGTGCCTTCCATTGCCCCATGATGTTTCTCTGAGATGTTGAAAAAGCCACTTTCCTCATCATGCATACGCTCCCTCCAGAGACATCTAAGCAGGGTGAAATTACCCCCATGGTGTCGCACATCATCTTCCCTGCCTGAGCAACACCCTCCTCCTGACAGAGCCTTATTGAATAACAAGAATTTATGCTGTAATTCCTTCCATAAGACAGAAACTACATTGCTAATATATGTTGAGGCTGTATATAGCAGAGTTTTCCTTTTAATTTACATTTTTACTCTTTTCCTTAAAAAAGAAAACCCAAAACCTACTTGGCAGCTGTGTACAGTAGCTGATGTTAAACAAACATGATTTAGTTCGACAACTTAAATACTCAAGAGTTGTGCCATGCCAGCATCCTGGCTTATGTGTTAAGCCACAGAACAGATTTTTGCTACATGATTGTCTGACTTTTTATTTTCTTGCTTCTGTCTTTCAAAACTTTGTCCCATTTTGGGCCAAGACTGGACTCACCATAAGGCAAACATCAGATTTGAGGGAAAGCTGTAAATGTAAAGTTTCCTCACTTTTGGACACTTGCCTTTGCAACTGCAAGCAACTTTCCTTTAGCAAGGCTTTTTTCCCTTAGATTATTTGGATTCTTGGAGCATGCTTTCAGGTCTCCTGCTGCTTCCTGCCAGGGGGTTCTGAGCTTGATTCTCACACAAATACAGATAGGGCGTAATTCAATTGAATTCAATGGAGTTCAGCTAACATAACACATAAGAGAAATGGGAATCAAACACCCTGAACCTTTCTCCCTAACCTCCAACAGATGCCAAAATTATATGGTGATTGAGCTAAATACCTTGCTTTTCAGACTCCTCCCAATAAACCAATGAAAATCCAATCAAGCCACCTCATTCACAGGAATTTAATTACTGTGTAGAACACTTGCAATAAAAGCCTCTTACACATAAAGAAGATGGCTCTTTCTGCAGCATCCTGCCTGCACTGCATGGAATAATTATGCCTCTTGTGAATCATTACCTCTTTATTCCAGGAAAAGAATGCTCTTTTAATATGATTACAATATGAAGAAGACATAGACTATCGAAACAACAAACAGCACATTAAAAGAGCCCTGCTAAATAAACAGCACACAGCTTTTATTACTAGGGATGTAAATTACTCCAAAATTCGTGAGCAGACACCAGGGATTTTTTGACTGGTGTTGGGCTCTCTCAGTAGTCTGTATGAAATGAGATGTGTGCAGATTAAATCTTCCTGTGGAAGGACACCAATGAGTTATGTGCAAGAGAGTTGTGTGCAGGACTGTGATGAGGAGCCAGCTGCTGTCTGTTCCATTCCTAACCTTGCCTTAAGACTCTTTTCTTGATCTAGATTGATTTATTCCACATCTCTGCTTTGAGCTCCAAAATCTTAGTCATGATGCCTATTGCCACAGATGCATTACTGTATGAAACATTCCCCAGTGGAAGGTGCTCTGGAAACCTGAAAAGTCATATGAATGCCTTCATTGGACCATTACGGTTGGGATGAGTGAGAAACCGGATGGATGATCAGGCTTAGTGGGTGGCAGGTGACAGACTGCCTGGAGGCCAGTACAAAGCATGGTACCACAGGGATCTAACCTGGCATCCTGATTTGGTCTCTGCAGTGTCAGACAGACATGGACAAATCAGTGAGTTCAGAGGAGGGTCATCAAGAGGCCTGGGGCCTGAAGCACTTGCACTGCTCAGGAGAGGTGGGGGAACAGGGCTTATTCAGCCTGTGGAGAGGCATTTTGTGGTGTGAACCTAGCAGCAGCCCCACAGAACCCACAGGGAGGTTGCGAAGAAGATTGAGCCAGGCTGTTCACTGTGCTGCATGACAGATGAACAAGAGACAACAAGCAAAATGTTGAAATGAAAGCTTCAGACTTCGTATAAGGAGAAACATTTTACCCGTGAGTACAGTGGGGTGGTGGCAGAGATTACCCCAAGAGAGACTCTGCAGACTCCGGCACTGGAGCTTTTCCAGACCCGACTGGACAAAGCCCTGAGCAACCTGGTGGGATCCTATATCCCATAGCTGACTCTTCTTTGGGCAAGGGGTTTTGCCTGAGACCTCCTGGGGTCTCTTCCCACATGAATTGCCCTCTGATCCTATAACTGATGTCTTCTCCACTCCAAGAAGCAGCCACAGAGGAGGGGAGAACCATCATAAGGGCTAATGTTAAGGGTCTAGGGTGTCCTTACTGTGGCACGGAAGGCAGCAGGAGGGATGAGCTCCGCTGTCCAAAAACTGAAAAAAAAAAAATGGGTAAGCTCTGTGATTGTATTTCTCCTGCTCCTTGTTAGTTTGTACCACAGAGAAGCTGCATGAGTTGGGGTTCCACTGATGATATATATGCACGAAAATATCTGCCTTTTGTAAGCTCCCAGAAGGCTTTGTAAAGTGTAAGGTTTTCACAACTTCTAATCCCACTTTGGCCAATTAGGAAAAAACATGTTTTCTAAGACAATAGAAGCAAATATGACTCCCTATTGGGGTTTAAAATACAACAGTTTCATAAATCTGTAGCTTAGCCCTTTTGTATTCTGTCACACTCCATATTTTATTTTCTAGGTAGTCAGTGTCACATACTGTTGAGAAATTAGTACACAATACTTTAAAGCAGGATTTATGAGAAAACTGCTTTGAGTTTTTACTATAGGCACAGTGGTCTCCATTAGAACTGTTCATCACTCTGAGATGCTCGAGTCATTTTGGCATAGTTTGCCTTTCCCTGAGTGGTGTGCAGATCACTGGATTGAAAAGCCCAAGGTCGTTACATCCAGCCCACCTTAAAATGCAACAACAGAGAAGAGAGAAAAGCCACAATTACTTTTCCAATTTAAAAATGCACATTTCTTTAGCCGAGTTTCTTTAAAATAACAGCCTGTATTGTTTCTAGCCAGATTCCTGAAGATTAGGCAGCTGAGAGTTAAAACAACCTGAGAACCTGCAGCTATCATCCCATCTCTACTGCAGCCTTCTGGAGTGACTTTGGTCAGGTTCTCTCTCATCTCTGGACCCCAGTTCTCCATGAGGATAAAGAAAAACACTTGTTTTGTCTCTCACTTCTGGAACATGTTAAGTTCTTTGCCTCAGTCCTATCCCTTTGTCACTATGGAGTACCACATGGATACATATTGCAGCTTCTGGGAATAGCAGATCTAATCTCTTACTTTTTATTCTACATCTTACAAAAAGCCCAAATGTATCCTGCTAAAATTTATCCTATAGTCAAAAGCTGGTTTTACATTCCAGGGACACTCTCTTCTGCCTTCTCCAAGGCCAAACATGCCTTGTGCCACTCTCCTCACCTGCTGCTGCTCCCTCACCACTTTTGTGTTATATTTCTCTTTTTGATTTTATATTTTGATTGTGTTATATTTCTCTTCCTTTACCTCCCTCAGGCTCCCTTCCCTTATCCCCCTGCCCAGTTTCTCCCTCTATTCTTCCCCTACCATCTCTTTCTGCTGCGTCTTCCATCGTATTTCTACCATCTCTTCCTCTAACACTGCTTTCCAACGCCTGCAGCATCACCCTCTTCCCATTTTGGCAGCTATTTCCTATCTCTCCTTCCTCCCATACCGCTGACTTGCATAGCCATTTCTTCCCTAGGCTGTTCCCCTTCCATCCATTTCACACTTGTATTGATCCAGCTTTCCCTTTTCTAATACTCCTTATGCCTTTCTCTGGGTTTGTACCCAGATTGCTGCTTGAACAGCAGAGTCCAAGATCAGTGCAATGAACTGGGACCGGAGACCCTTTTCCCAGTTAACAGGCCATGTCCTGCACAGCCATGGAGTGGCTGCATCTGGGTGAAGGCTGCATGAGGCACTGCTGGAAACCCCCATCCCTACCTATGAGCATGCTGGGCAGTGATTCCCAAACCAGAGAGGTCTTCTTTCACACACTGGTAGCTTCCTGGGATATCTGCCCTTCCTTCTAGGACAATACTTTAATATCATTTCATAACCTTTTATTTCACCATCTGCAATGCTCAATCATTTGTATTTGCTTTAATTAAATTCCCCATTAATTTCTTTTCCTCACAGTCAATATAGATTTATTTCTGCCTTTCTTTTCTCTGCCCGCACTCTTCCTTTTTTGTGTCGTCTCCTATTCCTCATATCATTTAGTGATGGGCTCTGCCCTCTGACCCTTCCCTGTACCTTTTAAAGTGCTACCATATATTGCCTATAATGGGTTGACCAGATGTGAACTCCATATTTTAAGCGGCATGATATCATAGCTTCCTCAGACCTCTCCTTTCTCCCAGCCAGGGCCAGCCTTTTTTCATCTCCCAGTCATTTTGAGAGGAGCCAGTCTCAGTGTCAAAATCCTATTGAGAGACTCCTTCTTTCTGTGGCTTTATCTTTGCCTGTATTTTATAGTTCCTGAGTTTGGCTCCAGCTTCCTGCACACGGATGGCAGTTGTCCTGTCTGGGAGGTGTGAGGGTTGAGGGGAGCTGGAGGGGACAGTTTTAAGCAGTAGCTTAGAAACCCTGCATCTCAGCCTTGATGAAAGTAAAAATAGAAGTGGGGAAACACAAAAAGCAAGTGCTGAAATGCGGAAGGAAATTCTTCAGATGAGTTTAACCATCAGTTCAATCTAGCGTAAGCCAGAAAGGGAGAGAGCAGAAAGATGTAAACACTATTTAAGATTGTGAAAGATATGCCTTGGCTCTGAACTGCTATCTTTTGTTTTAACATCAAGTCTTATAAGATTATAAAAAAACTTTTTCTGTGCCTTCCAACTAACCTCACACATTTCTGTCCAGTCAGGAACAGAACGTGGACCTTATCTTCCCTGTAGCCTGAGCCTGCATGTATCTGTCTAAAGATAAGTCTCCTATGACGGATTAAGACTTTCCAGCTCTGCCTGCTGTGATTTACTCTGGGATTACAGCACCAGCCCATTCCTTTTAGCTCCATTGCCTGTCCAGACATGCAGCACAGTGAAAATATGATGTCACCCCATAGCAGGCACTTCCATACCGTGTCAACACCTCTCTCTGGTGCGTGCGTCTGCACTCTATACATCTGGGCAAGGACCAGACCTTTTCCACACCAACTCGAGGCTGCCACAGTTTGGCTGGACAAGGAAAACATTACAGGGAGTGACATCTGGTTTGTGGCAGCAGAGCTGAGCTGCTCGCTGCTTGGCAAGGCAGTGTGGCATGGAGACACATCCCCAAGGAGTCACAGCATCCCTGAGGCTGCTGCAGAGAGGCAGTGAGAGAGCAGCCAGCCCAGGGCATCCGCCAACAGCGGTTCAGGACTGTCACGCCTGTGGTTTTCAGTCTACAGGATAACTTTTGGATGGGTTATAGAAACACACAGTTGCATCCACAGGGGAGAAAAAGGGGGGTTACTAGTCAGTCAGAACAGAAAAATGTAAATATGCCTCATTCACTTGTGAATGCAGATATTATGAACACTGAAACCATGGCCACACTGTGGAGATAAAATCTGCAATGAATTCTCCAGGGTTTAGTCTGGGGCTTTACTGCACCATGTATCATCTAGCTGCGTCCTAGCTGCTAAAACATATTTTGCAGTAACTGAAATGCTGAATCCCCCAAGGACAAGCTGCCAGTCAGTTAACATCAAGAATCTAAATTTTTTAGAGAATTTTCCAAAATCCAGTGTTGTCCTGATTACAAGGTCTTCAGCATAGGCAATTTTTTTTTTTATTATTATTATTAAAACCATTTCCCTTGAGTGTTTGCAGCCCAGACAGCAGCCACATTGTGTTTAATGCAGTAGAACCACAGAATGAAACCAGCTGGGAACAGATCAACATGGTTTTATTGTCCAAAATGAATAAAAAGGTAGAGTAAATTCACAAGCTAGCTGCTGACAAATATATTAGATTTAATAATAAAAGGTACTCGTGTGCATAAATAACCCATTGAGCAATCTTTTCCATTTTTAGAGTGCTTGGGATGATTGAGTGAATGTACTGTATTGTGATGGAGAGGTTTTAGTCCTATGATATAGCATAGGCTAATTGTTTAGGTACACCCACAAGCTAAGGCAATGACACTGGGATCCAGCCTTTAGAAAAAGTCTTCCTTTGGTCTCTTCCACCTGATTCAGACCTGCTCCTCCTTTCTCTTCCTCTCTCCCTTGCCTTTATGTTATACCAAGGTGTACACCATGGAAAGAAGATTTATCGGGGTTGTATAGTTCTGTGTCTTAGCACAGCAGTGGTTCTGCAATGGCAGAGGGAGATGGGAGAGGCTGCAATCGATTTTTTCAGTTTCCAGCTTCTAGCAGTAACTAGAGGGGCTTTTCTATCGAGGTAGTTTATAATGTACTCTATATTCTTATAAATCAGCATTGTTAGAAGTCAGAAAAAGCTGTATATAGAATCGACTAGATGAAAATTACTGTGTTATTTGAAAATTTCAAGGCATTATATACTGGGATTCTCTGCAGATTAAGTACTTAGTGCATTTTTGTTCTGCTATCACCATGATGAATGTCCCTAAATTATATTGCTTAGTACTGGCTTAAAATATTTAACAGCAATTTTTTATTGTTTGAAAAACAAATAATTTGAGACATAAGAAGCGAGATGTCTACAGCAAAGTGCAGTAACTGCGAAACAAGCTGTGCTTGCTCATTAATAGTTAATAATAATCTTATCCAGAAATTAGGTACATATAAAGAGTACATATAAAGTATGAGCCTGTGCACGTGTTTGTATGCAGGTATAAGATCTTCTATAAAGTCCTTGCTTCATTTTTCCCTGCCCACTGCTGCAGCTCAGCTAAACTTTCTGATATTTCTTCTGTCGTATAAATACAACATATATGGGCCCTAAAGCCTTAGTTCCCCTTCACAAAACCTTTCTTTTCCTGTCTTCTCTGCTGCTGCTTCTGACATCCCTGGTTGATCTCAATCCCAGCAGCTAGGAAATTACCAATTCCCCTTTGTCGACTCTTTTTATCCCCTCCTCTTTCCGTGATCCTACAGAGCCAGTTTCCCTTCACATCACTGTGCTGCACTGTGCCATGCTGCTGGGGGGCTGGACTTGCCCTGGGACCCTATTTGTCTCCAGCCTCACTGCATTTTCCTTAAATTCGGCTTCCCTGATGAAAACTGGCCAAGCCACTGCCACCTTATTGCTTAAGTCATTTGTGTAACCTTATCTCTTCTTTGAAGAAATCCACCACAAAGTACCTGATTCCCCAAACCACCATTTGTAGCTTATTTTCAGTCAGAGGAGGGGAAGCATTTCTCTCGCCCAGCTGCTGGAGGTGCATGTCCTTGCCTTGCACCCTTACCTTGCTCATCGCTGCCCATGGCCAGCACCAGCCCAGCATGAACACCAAACTGCACAGTCACCGCCAACAGTTTGCTTCTGCTACTCTCTTAATTGCTTTAATCCCCTGCTTTGCACTGATTTTGCCAACAGATTAATGTTCTTCCAGCAGATGCTTCAGAAAGTCATTTTGATGTACTCTGTATAATTACTGCAGACAAATACATCCTAAGGAACTGGGGAGTACTGTTGATTAAAGAGTGGCCAAGACTTTTCAAGAAAAACATTAAAGGTTTTATTTCCACTAAAATAGAAATGCCATTGTGGGGGGGTTTCCATTTGCTTTGTAGTGAACTGGAAAAGGATAGAGAGAAACAGAAGGTAGATGACAAAGGGGAATAATGCTAAAAGCCTAAAAAGGAGAGCAACATGGGTGAGGTGAAAAACTGAGCCAAAAAACTGAAGAACATCCAAGCAAAAATCAGTAATGTCCCATGAAAAGATTCTGAATCTGCTTTGAGACCAGTCAAATTGAATTAGCTAAAGCACCAAACTCCCTTTCCCCTCTCTTGGTTGGCTCTGCCGCTTCCCATGGAGGTGCAAGCCCAGGCCCTGCCATAGGCACCACGTACCAGGCAGTCCTTACGCAAGGGCCCTCCTGTTCAGATTCACAAACTGCAAGCAAGTGTTGATCTCTCTTCTAAAACCTTTCTAGTTTTATCTTTTGCTTAGTAAGTGCTGGCTTAACTCTCATAACCCCCTTCACTGCCATAGCCAATCTTTCTATTACCCCGGTTGCAATAGCAACCCATCTAATGGCCCATGGGCTCTCAGAGTCTGCACTGACACACCACGTGTGACTCCCAAGTGATATTATCTCATGTGGCTTGAACTGGAAAAAGGTAAGGATACTAAGGATCATCTTTTTCACATCTTTGAAAAAACAGGTGGGTCACACTGGCTAATGCTTGCAGCATTGGATAGATTTTTCATCATCAGTTCTGGCTTGTGGCCTGCTCATCTGACTGCTTGAAAGGCTGGTATATTGGATCACAGGTATTTGTATCAATCTATTAAAAGTTTAGGAATGGAAATTCCTGTTTCGACTTTAATTTAAGCTATTTAAAATAAAAGCCTGGACTCCTAACTTTAGAGATCTCCTAAAGGAATCATATAGCTCCAGTGAAAAGTCTTAACGAGTTAAAACAAAGTTAAAGCTAAATATGGAGCTCAGAGCTGATTTACTTGACTGAGGGTCTAGAAGTGTCTGTGCTTCCTCAAACATGACTATGCTTGTAAAGCTTGAATTAAATGCATATACTCAGGGGTATTCTTTTCTGTATTGGATATGATCTCATCCATCATGCTTCATGCATTTATGCTCATCATTTCATCCACTTTCCTTGCACATACCTTTTCATATGGAAAAATAAAGCATCTTTAAACTCCATTTCATATGTTTGTTCTCTTATCTAATGTCCCTGGCTGCAGTCTAGGAACTCTCCGGCACTGCTGGTGTCTGTGCCATGGCACTGAGCACATCTTGGGCTGAAGACAAAAATGACTTCCTTTGGGCTTTTCCTTATTCACTGCTGGGAACAGAGTGCCTAACTCCTTAGGGGTAACTTCTCGAAAGGGATGGATATTCTTGCAACCCTTCAAGCCAGTGAAGGTAAAACAGCACAACAGAATGTGGGAAGGAGGATTTCACTTGGGCTGGCTGCTGAAGGGTTCTCTGCTTATGGCTTCAGTGCTTAGCATCCACAAGGAGATACATAAACTTTTAGGAACAGAAAGGGAGTCTTTCTTCGTTTGGGAGTTAGCAGACAGTAATCACACAACTTAAAGGTCAGAAAGTTCAATTTATCCAATTCTACCAATTCTGTAGAGTCCAGAAAAATTACACCAGAGATTAATTTTCTCTCTCATGTCCATCTCCTATTTTTCTTCCTGCCAGGATTTGCCTCTTAGGGTACATTTTATTAGTTTCTTCTTATGTAGGTTTAAAGGGTCTGAATGCTAAAGCCTCTGCTGTCACCCTCATGAAACCCCTCAACAGGAGCATTGACTCTTTTCTTTCACCTTCCTGCCTTTACTTCCTACCTTTTGGACCATCCTAAACTGTTCCTGTCCCCTCTGCCATATTTCTGGACTACAACATGCGGCTCCAGCTGGGTTGCCTCTCCTTCTGCTCTGTTGCAGGGTTACCAACCCAGACACCTCATTTTGGGAAGCCAGTTCTAGGGATTATGCTTCAGCTGCAAGAAGGAAGGAAGGAAGCAAGGAAGCAAGGAAGCAAGGATGAAAGCAAGGAAGCCTTTCTTGGCTTTACTGCAGACTGTCATCAATCCAAATACCACAAAGACCAGATAAACTTTTTTATATTATACTTTGTTGTGGCTGGATGGCTCGCTCCCTCTTTAAGAGTGACCTTAATATTTTATTTATTGTTTAAAGGATAATGATCATGGTAGAGGAATATATGAGGCAATAAATGGCCTTTGCAGGTAATTAAATGCTGAGGAGTGCAGAAACTATTGATAGCCATAAAAGCCATTTATTCTGAGTGTGCTGAGAAGCCAGGAGCACTCTTCTTCATAGCATGCAACAAGACAAGATTAAACAAGCCACGGTACTAGAAAGGGGAAAGACAACATTTTTCTTGCCCTCTCAGGGCCTGAAATTTCTGAGCTGCTGTTTATTTGGTGCTTGGGACTGAAAATATTGATCCTAATAATATGTGATTTTCTATCATATTATTCCTTTTTCCTGGCTGTTTCAGAAGGGCTTTGCACACGGTGACAAGAATTATTCCCCTCCTTCGACAAATGCTCAAATAAAAGCACAGCATGGAAGGCTGACTTGCCCACACAGTCAATGGGAAAGTCTTATAAAAATCCAGCTCCCAGGCTAGTGTCTTGCCTCTTATTGTGCATTGCTATAGCACTTCTCATATCAGCTTTTCAAGTGCTTGTGGATAGGAAGAGCCCACCTTCCTTTAGACAGAGGCACTAATATAGCATAGGGTATCTGTACTTGCTGCTGTGCTTCTGCTCCATATAGATCCATATACATCCATGTGCTCCATATAGATCCCTACCTCCAGGAAGTGCCACAAGAAGAGATGCTGTTCTCCTGTGGACAGTGGTAAGGAACTCCATGTGGTACCTAAGCATACCAATTTGATTTGGCCATGGGGAGAAGAGCAAGGCTGGGGACATACCCAGTGCACTCCACTGCCCAGAATACCATTGTGGGCCTTGAAAAGCAAGTACTGTGGTGGCACAGCACCCTGGAGAGAACTGAGTCTGACAATGGGACCCATTTCAAGAATAGCCTCATAGGCCCCAGGGCCAGAGAGCTCAGTTTTCCTTTCCTTTTACTTTGCACTCAGAGGGACCACGTGGTGCTCAGCACAGGGGCCAACAAACACTGTTCTGTTCTTGTCCCAGGGTGCTGGGTTATATATATATGTATATTTGTATATGTTTCTGTGGGTTAAAACCAGTTTTGCTCTGCATCACTGCATTTATTGTAGTCTTTTTTAGTAAATTGTTACTGTGATTTGTAATCTCTCTTTGGGTTCATTTCTTCCACTGGTTTTACTTTTAAACCAGCACAGAGAGAAATAATGGAAGCTGAACACAGAGTGTATGTATGGAGGCACTTCACAGGATCTCTGGTGGCTTTCCGTCATGTAGTTCCTGGCACACTCCACAGCATTTTCTGCACATGTCACCCAGATCTTGCCATTATTTTAGCTCAAGACACACTGCTGCTCTCATGGAAGATTCTGGGGTGCAAGTCCAGAGGTGTTTTGAGCCCAGGTGCTGTGGGGACAGGTAACATCTCAGGATTTGCTGTAATGCAGACCTGAAGCCAGAATTTCCCAGATGAAGTCCTGGGAGTCACCCCACAGCTGCTCCCCACAAACTCCTCTAGTGAGCCAGAAAGTCCCTTCACATCCAAGAAGGAGATATAGGAACGCCCCCAGATGTGTCAAGACAAGGCAGTGAAGCCACTGATGTTGTGAGAGAGCTGGAGAGGAGCCCTTGCCCCGCAGGGTGCTGGTGTGAAAGGCGCTGGCAGGGCAGGCAGAGCTGGGGCTCAGGTGCAGGGAGGGTAATGCACAGCCAAAAAGGCTCATTGCAGAGGCCAGCACTAGGCACAGGCTGGTGAGTGTGGGCTTCTCAGACGTGTAAAACATGGTTGTCAGTGATATATGCATATGTCAGCAAATCCCATCTGGCCTGTACACAGCCATTAGCATCTGGCAGTTTGTTGTGAGCACAGGTGAATAAAGGCTTAGGGGCATGTGGTTTGGGGTGAGGTTAAAAGGTGACTCCTGTATGGCCTAAGTGGATTAATATGAGTGGATATGATGCTGGCTTCTCTCACTTCTGACAGTGTAAATCAAGAGTAAACGCACAAAAGTCAATGCATGTATTAGATTAATTGGTACACGGGGCTGAAAAGCACATGCTTTTAAAAGAAAACATCTTGATTACAAGCTGGAGAACATAAACAATGAAAAATGTGGCTGCTTTGCATGGGTTCCTGTGGTGTTTTATTATGGCCCTGCTTTTTCCATACGAGCTTTATCCCAACAGGCATCTGACAGACCTGTCTGCAAGCAGGGCTCCTACTGTCCTCCTTATTGACACTATGGGGAGACCCTGTCTCTGTCCTGTTTAGCAGAGGACCCCCCTGTGCTGACCTTCTTGCAGAGAAATGCTAGCTCCTGTGGAGGTGGAAGGAGATTTAGGCAATAAAGCATTAAACATAGACTCAGTACCTCAAACTGGAGTTACTCCAGTGGTGCCAATGGAGATGTTGAATACAGACTGACACGATGAACAGGAATACTGTGTACCTGCCTGGTTCCATCTGAGTACAACAGAAAGGGTGAGAGGCCATCACTCCAGTTCTTCTACCACACAGACACGGACAAACAGCTCCTGAGCTGGGCACAAGTTGCGCTGGGGAAGAGGCAGCCTTTCTCCTCCCTGTAATTCCCCATTTCAAGTGCTTTATGTGGCAGAGTTAATTTCTCCTTCCATGCCTTCATATATGCTCTGGGGCTGAGAAATAATCTGGTAAATGGGTTTTCCAGTCAACTACCTGGCTGCACTGAAACTAGACCCCATCTTTCCAGCTTGCATCTTGGGGCCCACAGGCATGCAGTGGGTTAGATGGCAAAGCTGCTGAGCTCTCCCCCTGCCATGCCCACAGGCCATGGGACAGGCTTCAGCAGAGCAACCCAGCTGAAACTGTCATCAAATCCTGTCTCATCTTTGTTGGAAAGAGCATCCCCTCTTCAGGCTGTCAGCTCAAACAGCCACTCCAGTACCCAAATGCTCTGGAAAGAACACTGCTTATCACAGCCCCTCCCACTGCAGGATCGGGTGGCTCTTCTGTAGAATCATAGAGTGCTTTGGGTTGGAAGGGACCTTAAAGATCATCTAGTTCCAACTTCTCACCCCTGCCATGGGCAGGGATACCACCCACTAGACCAGTTTGCCCAGAGCCCCATCCAACCTGGCCTTGAACACTTTCAGGGATGGAGCATCCAAGCAGCTTCTCTGAGCAACCTGTTTCAGTCCCTCACCACTCTCACTGTAAATTTCTTCCTAATACCTAATCTAAACCTCCATGGCTAGCTCAGACTCCCAGCCCACGCTGCTTCTGGGAACCTGGCCTTGAACACTTTCAGGGATGGAGCATCCAAGCAGCTTCTCTGAGCAACCTGTTTCAGTCCCTCACCACTCTCACTGTAAATTTCTTCCTAATACCTAATCTAAACCTCCATGGCTAGCTCAGACTCCCAGCCCACGCTGCTTCTGGGAAGCTATTAATTGTCCACCCCATAGAACCAGTAGGAGACCCAGGAAAGAGAAGCCTTGCCTACATCTATCTCTCCTGTCTAGTCTGAGGGGAAAAATAACATTTTGCCCCTTCCTCAGTGTCTGGGGATATCCAGTGGGAATGGTGCCAGGGACATCTGCACTGAAATTTTGTGGGGAGGGAGATGCTCAGAGTGTAACAGCAACTGTAAAAACTCCGGTTGTGGAGCTGCCTTCTATCACATGCTGTGCAAAAGTAAATGCAAATGTACATGCAAATTAAAATGCAAACGCAAATGCCAGGCCTCCTGGGCTGCACTCGCTCAGTGCTACAGAAATCCCTTGACCTCTCAGAAACATTCAGCTTGCTGCAAATGTCGTAGTCGAGGGCAAAGAAAAGTACTGCTTTTCAGCCTGGGTTTATTTGCACAAAGAGAATATTTCTGCTCTGTGTGCACAGCCCT
The DNA here is from genome assembly GCF_003031625.1 of Empidonax traillii. Taxonomy (NCBI): domain Eukaryota; kingdom Metazoa; phylum Chordata; class Aves; order Passeriformes; family Tyrannidae; genus Empidonax; species Empidonax traillii. The sequence continues at coordinate 1,871,983 of NW_020955209.1, forward strand.
CTCTAGCTTTGGAGTGCAATCTGCACACTTAGGGACTTCCTGGCAAATAAAAGATTCATAGATCATAAATGTGGACACTGAAACACCTTTCTTTCGACCAGCATGTATCTGCCATTAAACTGAATGCATAAGAGGCACCCATAGTGTTGTTAATAAAAGAAAAGGAAAAATAATTTAAGTCAGGGGGAAGCCTGCAGGTGAAATGAAGGCTCATGCCCATAATTTGCATCTTACCTTTTTTCTAAATTAGCATTTGCAAAGTCCATAGAGGGCCCCAGGGCAGCCTTCTAGCCACTGATTGCAGATGGAGGCTGTAGGTGTGTCCCAGCTCCATGGGGGCTACCTGGGGCCAGCACCCCATCCCAACGTGCTGTGGTGCAGGCAGGAAGGAATCTCAGGTCCCGTGCACCTGGGAACCCAGGGTTGCTCTGGGCAGGCAGCTCTCCAGACCACCAACATCCTTGGATGCATCTGCCCCACACCACAGCCCCTTCAGGCATTGTCCCACATGGTCAAGCTCTAAAGCAAGGAACTTGCTGGCGCCCAGAGATTTTTAAAGCAGAAACATTCCTGAAAGTAGCCAAGCAAACCACTTAGCAGTCACAACTCATTTAGGTTTACACTCACAGATGGAGGTGATAGATCAGGATTCAGCCTGAGTGTGCTACTGCTAATAACGTGTACCTTAGGTTTATGCTGGCACCCCTGACCCAAAACTGCACTGCTTTTGGTGGCTCCCTCCCTTCACCCAGCGAGAGGCCTGCTAGAGTGAAGGCAGACCGTTCTGCTTTGCAGGTGATCCTTAAAAACAGCTGCATGCAAGCTGGGAAGCACACAGGTGCTGGAGCAGTGCCAGGTCAGAGAAAATCCATTATGGCATGCCATGATGACACCACAGTGTGGACTGGGATCCGCACACTCCCCCAGCCTCCCACTCCCCCTGTAGCCAGTGAGCCAAGGCAGTGCATGAGCAGAAGGGTATGAGGAGTCAGGACAGGCATCGTTGTGCAGAGGGGCTGTAAGCAGAGATGGCTTCATAGTCAGTGGGGATATTTTGGTGTCTAATATGGTGGTTGAATTCTATGAAGAAAGGAAAATTTCCCATCTACCTTCTTTCCTGCCTGAAACTTGAAGGAACTTAATCACTTTGAGGCTTCTACCTCAGGGTCAGGCATGCTTGAGGAGGCCAAAAGTTACAGGAGAAAATTGACAGAAACAAGGACAATGATAGCATACAAATCTTGTTTCCTTAGGAAAAAAAAAATAAAAGAAACATAGAAATATAAAGTAATTTTAAAATTATCCCTAGCCCTATTGCTTCTCAACACTCAGCTGAAAGACTCCTCTACAGCTACTGGGAAAAATACTGCCAATCAGCCTGCTGCCTGCTACCCCTGGAAAGGTCCCAGAGAGACCTGCAGTTCTCTATCATATACAGTACCCCCCACACACACACAAAAGACAGTAATTTCTTCATCTCTATTAAATCTTGAGCCCAAGCTGATCAAGCAGCCTACCTGCCTCCACTCGTCTGTTTTCATATCCCTCCGGGCTTTCCATCACGGCACTGTACTGCTGGAAAGGTTGGTTGCTGAAGAGATTGTCGCACAAGAGGCTCCGACACAGCTTCTTCAGGAAGCGCAGGACATATCCAATGCTGTTCACTACCAGCAGGCTCTGGAGATGCTGCTTCCCCTCAAAAGAAGCTGAAACTGTAAAGCAAACAGGAGCAATTCAATACCTGGGGACGCATGGCAGGAGGAAGAATGAGAGCAAGGGAAATGATTTTACCCAAGTGTTTGTATGTTTTAAAATATTTTGCATAATTACCTTACCTGAAGCACACAACAAACTGGAGGAGTTTAAGGAGCTGAGTTTGTGTGACCCAAATCACCTTCCCCCTAGATTGCTGAAAGATGCTGACTGGCATGGCCAGCAGTGCAAGGATTTCTAATATATGCATCCATCTGAAAACTGTACTGTGTGATTGGAAGGAGGCAATTATGACACCCTGGTCTAAGGAAGGGGAAAGAAAGTGATCTGCAGTGATCACTAATAGTGATGGTCTATTTGGCTGACTTCAGCAATACCCAAGGTTTTAAAAGATAATGGGGAGATAAGAATTAAAGACATGGCTGTAAATGAATAAAAGGTACCAAGGTTGTAATGAAGAGAGAGGAAACAGCTTCATCGTGAATCTGTACTTACTGAGTTGATTGCATTTATAGGCAAGAGAAAGTTGGCAGTTGTGTTCTATCTGGAATTCAGTAAAGTTAGAAGTTAGAAGACATTATCAATGGAAAAGAAAACTGGAAGATTGCACAGAAAAGACTAATTTTGAGTTCTGTTATAGCAAAAATTAGTAGAAAAAAATTCTAGAATATACACAGCAATCCATAACTTTTTGAGGAGACTCAGTACAACCTGATGAGAGAAGAAATGATGAAACAAGCTCACCAGATGATCATAAGTCACCGAGGTAACACAGTGACAAAAAAGTCAGATGCATTTCAAGGAGATGTAGAAAAAAGCATTTCCTGGAGAGAAAAGGGAGTGTTAATGCCACTATATAAAGTCCTGGTGAAACCTGAGATGGACTAATGGGAACCATTCTGGTCATCCAGGCTCAAGAACGGGTGAATTCACACTTGTAGAAGTGCACAGGCCCACCACAGCAATATTCAGGGGCCAGAAATTTCCTCTGTGGCACTGCAGCCATTACCATGCTTCTATGTGGGACTGTGGCAAGACACTTGCTTGCACTCCTTTCACTAATCCAGAGATCTTCCTCACCTGAAAGAGACTGTATTTCACCCTAGCAGGATGAAAGTGGCTCTCTACAAATACATATAAAATTGAACCCAGGGGTGAGAAAAGAGCAATTAAAATACCTGGGCAAAGTTGTCAGGATACATTTAGCCAGGAACCTGGGAGAGGTGGAGGAGTCACAACAAACCCACCAGGATCAGCTGTAGTAGGACACATACAGTGTCAACAGGTCTGTAGAAAGGACTATATTATATGGCTGCCTGGACTCCTCCACCTGGGAGTTTTTGTCCCAATCCTCCCATCACTTGCTAACAAGTACAAACTGTAGTGTTAGACTTATAATTTTGGGGATAACTTCCGAGATTTCCTGTTGGCCTGAGTTGCTGTGAGGGATCGTGCTCCACAGCCGGTTGAACATCTGTGAGCCAAGCCAGGGGAAGACTGAAAAGCTCCTGACAAAATTTATCTGGGATGCTGCTGGGCTGGGAGGGGGGTGCAGTTGCAGAGCCATGCCATGACTAGGAAGCCGTCACCCCTCCTTGATGGTTAGAAGAAACATGAAGTTGGGAGCAATGATGCCCAGGTGCTTTTAGCTCAGGTGAGACTGAAGCCGAGTCAGCACAGGGGAACTGCAACCGAGGAGTTTGTCAGGCTTGGTGCATAATGTGACTCTCCTGTTTGTTATGAAAATCATATATTCAGCACAGAACTAGGCAAAAATGAAGATTTGCACTAAATTGTTTCAGTCTCATGTTTCTGTGAACAAGTCTGGATCATTCTCAGACTATTTCTGATGTCCCATAGGGAAGGCACACCTGTGATGAGAGAGAACTAGAGGAGTGAGAAGAAGCAGGATTTATATGCTGTGCAGAGGGCCAGCACTTAGGCTCCCACACAAGAAGATCTCTGCAGCTGAGCAGCTGCAGTCCCTGTGAAATTGGACTTGTAGTCCTTGGCTTCAGGTTCATGCTTGACTCATCTGCAGCACCTGATTAGAGAGTTCTGTTCCATATTTCCATTCTTTCATTCACACAGCATCCCTATGTGCCAAAACATTGTTGTGACACAAAACTCTAGCTGTGATTAAAAAAAAATAATTATATTCAATCTGAGAGGCCAGGGGATTTAGTGTGGGACATGGGAGACTCATCAGGACACAGCAAGAAGTGCCACTGTGGGAAGATGAGGGTCTCCTAGGAAGTTCCCTTCGATATCTGATTCTCTCTGATATGTTTGTGTAGTCCTGCTGCACAGGGAATTGTCATGGAACTTTTGCAATTTCTGCAGTTGAGAGCAGGTTTGGCTCATGAACTGAAGGCAGAGGATGCACCAGCAGCTGAACTCCATATGAATTGTCCTTTAGAGCAATATTGAATCAGAGTCATAGAATGATTGCATCTGAAAGGGAACTTTAAAGGTCACTTAGTCCAACCCTCCTGCAGTAAGCACAGAAATCTTCAGCTAGATCAGATTGCTCCAAGGCCAATCCAACCTGGCCTTGAACACTTTCAAGGATGGAGCATCCATTACCTCTCCAGGCAACCTGTTCCAGTGTTTTACCACTCTCATTGCATGAGGCATACATGTGTACTTGTGGTGACAATGGAGTGGGCTGGCATTGCTGCTCATTCTTGTACAGCTGCATGAAATCCTCAGCTCACAGCCCGGGCCACAGAACTGTTCCAAAGAGCAGTAAATGCTGGACTCTGAAGCACCTGTTCCTCTCCTGAATCACCACTGCGATACACTTTACTGATATTCTTTCACCTGATGCCAAGGCAATTCCTGCAGCAGCTCACTTTACAAAGGTGTAACTGATGTTCAAAGCTGGTTACCAGCCCACTGACGTGAATGGGACAGCCAGGGCAGTGAGGATTGGGGAGCAGGTTAAGAATTCAAGCACTTCCCTACTGGCCACAAACCCCTTACAAAGATGCTTTACCTGACACCATCTCTCCTCCATAGCCCTGCCTGATGAGGGAGAAGACCACCTTTTGCTGGAGGGCACAGTCGATGCAGGCTTGCACTGCGTGCTGCAGGGCCACCGATGGCCGCTCCGGGCCAAAGCGCTCTGGCAGCTGCTGCACCTTTTTTCTGTCAAGGTAGGGCCCCAGATTCGCTTCTTTGTTGACATAAATGCAGACTGTAGACATAAAATCCCAACAAGGTTATTACAAAACAGTCCTGAGAGCATCCTAGGAAATGCTAGAGTTAAACATTTCTATTTATTTCCAAAGTTCTTGCATTCACTGGTGAACTGCCGCCATCTGCGATGGCAGAGCCAGACTTCCTCACACCGAGCACTCACTGCCAAAGCAAAGCAAGCTGCCTTTAGGTCTAGCTCAGTGTCACAGCTTAGGATAAGCTACATGCATCTAAAGGAGCTCCTGTGTATGCCTGGGGTCTTAAGTCTACCTTGTCCATGCAGCCTGTGACCAGAAAAGTGCCCTGGTACTGCAGGACAGTGACTCATAAGGGAGACTTCACAACAAGACGTGAACCCCAACCCAAGGTGTATTTTGGGGTTGTTTGTTTTGTTTTCTCTATGTATGTTTAGACTGGCTGATTGAGAGCCACTCTGAGAAGCACTGCTCCGAGATGAGTTTTGGAAAGAATTTGGATCCTTGGTTCTTCTGACCCTAATGCAGCTGTAATTTCTGGAGGGTTGTGCTGTGCTGAACTGAACAGTGTCACAGCAGAGACTCTCTTTTGGAGCTTCCTGAGGTTCCATATCCAACCCATCACTCTACAAACTGAATTGTATCAGTGGAAACTGCACATGACGTGCAGTGCTACATCCCCCTTAGGAACTACAGCAGCGAGACTGTGCTGCACAGGGGGTCCATGAGGGGATCTGCACCAGCCTCTCCACAGCCAAGCCCTGCACACCTTCGCTCATGAGCCGTTGCCTGCAAAGGCAGTTTTTCTACTTGCCATCAAGCCTGCCATCAATAGCCAAAAGATCACTGCCGTTAACATATTTTAAGCTTGGCTGAGGCTAACTGCATCTTGGAGGAAGCGGAGATAACGCTGCGGTAACTAAGGGCGACTAAGACACAGCCCTAAGTCAGGCTAAAGTGAGACATATTATAATAGCTGGCTGAGTGTGCTCGAGCTGTCATCTCTCAAACAATATAACGTTACCCTCTGACAGAAATCAGATATGTGACAAAAAAACCCCATCAAGCAGAGTGGAGGACATGATGACAGCTGTGTAAAGTTGGAAATAATTTATGGTTTGCATCACTGTAATGAAAATCTAGTGTGACTGTCACAGTGCACTCTTGCTAACCCATCTCACAGGGAACAGCAGAAGGGGCTCAAGCAGTATATCCTGGGTAAACAGGAGGATAATAGTAATCATACTTATCATTACATACCACTTTACACCTTCCAAGTGCCAAACAAACAAAGGAACAGTGCACTGCAGTACAGCAGCAGGATGCATGAATTGGAGGAGGATGTCAGAGTGCAGCTTTCCCAGTGTGCCACACCTCAACAAATCTGCAGAATGTGGTTTCTGCTGTGACCCTGACTGGTTTTGTTAGGGGTCAGCTGTGGCTGTGGGAGAGACTCTGCAACCTGCAGGCAGTGTGCTGAGTCTCTCACTGGGGACCAGGGGTCCCTATGGTCCTTTTGGTGCAAACAGGGAGGCAAAAGCCAGCTTGAACTTCCCTCCATCTCCTGCAAACCCTGCTCTGGTGGGAGGCTGCATGCACCACTGGGAAAGTGCTGGGAGAAAAGGTGCCCATGGGGATGGGCAGACAGAGGTGTGGGGCACTGCACCCACAGAGCCTGAAATTACTCATGGAGCCTCTGCCTTTACAGCCAGCCCGGTGACCTGGTAGGACTGGTGAACTGTGCCTCCCTATCCCCCTTCAGAAGCAGTCCCAGGCACACCTCTCAGGGCAGTGCTGCAAAACACCACTCAGTTGATGTTTGCCAAGTGCTTTGCAGACTTTGCATGTGAAGGGATAAATGAGAATAAAATATATTATTATCGTCATTGTCTCTATGTTTAGTATCATTCTGCCACCAGAGCAGATGGAAAACTTCTCCTCTGTGCATCCCAGCTAAGAAATAAAGGGATTTATGTGTTGTGTTTAGATTCCAATGTTATCTAATGCATTTCTGTGCTGAAATCTCAGGCTAAATCAGCTGCTTTGTTGATTTTCTTCTCGTTTACATCAGTTTAAAAGCACTGGCCTATGTCACTTCTGATAATACAGACCAAAAAAAGAATAAGGCTGTGTTTTCCGACTACCTTCAGAAATGACCACGTCTGCTACTGTGATAAGGCGCTGAGGTTTATATGCTGGTAACCCTGACTGCAGTCAGACCATGGCTCCTCTATTCTTCTCCCCACAGCTGTAACAGATGCTTCATGTTCATACAGGGATTTGGTCTGGTCATTGCAACATATTTGATGGGGTGAGAGTTGGGTATAAAATGGAGCATTAATGAGTCTTTGATGTTCTCATTTCAAGAGGAATGGAACTGACATCTCCACTAAATTTGACACATAGAAGTCCAAATAGGGTCTTGCAGGACATCTCTGCTCCTTGTCACCAGTCGCCAAACTAACCCGCAAACACCCTGTTTTCGTGAGCTCCACCTATTCTGGGAAGCACAGCATCTGGCTGTCGGCCCGTGATTCCTGCTCACCCCTCGATCAAGGAGCACTTGAGGCTGAGTACCTGTGAGAGACTGCGGGGTGTCCGAGTTGGGTATTGTAGCTGCATCCTGAGGGATTGAACTAATATCTGGCTCCGGCGTGCTTCTTGGTGGAGAGATTGCTAAGGGAGTCATCAGGACACGAGACTTCAGCTGCAAAAAATAATGAAAGTATACACAAGATATTCCAGTTTTATTCCGTGTATGTCACGCCCCATGAACTCCCACTCATTAGCAATCTGCTATTGCATCACTTTCTCCAGGCCAGGAGCAACCGTTCTGCTCTCAGAAGGATACTGGAGCCTGAAGCCTGACTGATTTGCAGCAGGCAGCAACGCCTTAAGCTACAGGATGCAAATATTATGCCACCCACTGGGTAGTTATTTACACCTGAGCAAATTGAGTCTAACGCTCCAACAAATCAACGCAATGGCATTTTACAACCCATTTCATGTGGGTGTAAATAATGCTCTGCAACTCAGAAACATGGGGTATTTAACTGCATCATAATTTAGGGCCAAATTCTGCTCTTAGTTGCACAGGTGTAAATCTTGCGTAGATCCAGTGGCACCAAGTGGCTACTCTGGGCTGACATCCATGTAAATAAGCTCAGACCGTGGTCCGTAGCGTGTTATCACCAGGCAGTAAATACAAACTGCTGCACTGTAGCACTCAGTGATCTTTGTGACCTGCAGCCCTGCTTGGAGAAGTGAAACACGATGGAAATTTATGGTGCAATATCCTTATGTCTTTACACCGCTAGTACCTGGCAACATCTCACCAGTCAAGCACTGATCAGGTCCTCATACTTAAAAAGCGCTGATGTGATGGATGTGGCCTGAAGGTACCACCCTTGCCTTTTCTTTTGCTAAGAGGGGAAGCAGGGGGAAAGCAGAGAGACATGCATGTTTACATATTTACATATACTACACTGAACTGAGGTGATTTTTTTTGGCTTCTGTTTTTTTAGGGGACAAAGCTGAAAATGCTATAAGTGACAAGAGTAAGAAGGAAAAGGAATTTTTAGCCCTTTTGAATTCGAAGAGCTTCTCTCAGAGCTTATACACAAGCTTGGTATAATGTACAAAGTATATTTTAAGTAGAAATTAAGTCAGACCACTGCCAACAAAAAATACCTTGAGCAACCCTTGGTGGAGATAGAAAACATTTCAGATGAAGATTCATGTTGTCCCTGATTTTGAATACAACCATCTAAAACCATGCTCACTGTTTCAGTATAATGGTAAAAAAAATCAGAAAGCTGGGGAAAGGAGAGGGAAGGCTGTTGGACTTACTGACATTCAAGGGAATTTTTACCACCACCTACCCCGAGGCTAAACCCCTCTGTTTTCAGACTGAACAAGGGAGAAAATGTTCAATAACTGAATCTAAGATAAACTATGGATTCAACCTACTGCTGTATGGCAGTCGTAGAGTATGAGGGACCCTGAGCTGGCCCTTAGGTAGTGTCAGTTCTCACCTGCCTGCATTGTCCTGTTTTTGTTGGGTTGTCTTGCCTTCAGAATGGGATAAGGAATGACAGGCAACAAAGTGTTGTCAGTTTGTTTTCCATACAATTAAAATAAATGGGAGGGGAACAGAGTTTCAAAAATCAAGGTCTTCATCCAGTTTGGGATTTATTCTATGTGAGAAGGTGAGAAGCAGCAAGATTTATTATTTTCTATAGCAACATATTGATTACTCACTTTTCTGCGGCAAAGTGGGCTGGCAATGTGAAACTTTGGGTAGCCCCTGTGTCAAGTTTCTGACACAGGGGCTGTTTTTCCAACAGGCTCATTTTTGATCATATACATATATGCATATATGAGAAATGCATATATACATATGTGCAGTTGTGCTCACTATATACATATATAAAAGTATATATACATATATAAAAGTATATATACATTTAAAGAGAGATATACAAATATACTTATATATATAGAATCACAGAATCATTCAAGTTGGAAAAGGCCTCTAAGATCATGGAGTCCAATCATTAACCCTGCACTGCTAAGACCATCCTGTTAAGATTCAAATTAGCAAGAGATGTCTCTGTCGAAATTAAGGTGCAAACAAGACCATATGCCAAAATCAATAGTAAAGATTTTATTTAACAATAAAATATGAGGTAGAGAGATAAAAAGAAATAGAAAAGAGGATTGAGAGAGAGAGAGAGATTAGGCAGAAGACAGTCACCACCCGTAGATCCAGATGGTGTCCCACAGGTCCTTCTTCACCCTGGGCTTCTTACTGGTGTGGGGTCCTGAAGTCATTCAAAACTTTTCACGATTTGTACATTTTTGCAGACAAAGGAATTAATGCTCATTCAACTCAAGAGAGCTCTCTTTTTCTATTGGTTAAACGATTCCCTCGCTTCTAATGTTAATAAGCCTGCATGCTCAGTCTTCCTCTTCTTTTGAGTCCATGAGTTTCTTGACTTGGTGGGTTGTGCTTGGTGGTTGCAATCTGCCCCTACTGGAATTACCTTTTGCCCAGTAAGAGCTGATTTCAGCACAGCTCCTGAGCTGACTTTCCTCATGGCCCATAAATCCTGCACTCTTTGTGTCCATTATCAGTGATACATTTTTCTTCCCCAACTTTCTTAACCTCCCCCTAGGTCTGAGATAACCCCCAGACAATAGTACCACTTTTATCTTAAATTCCCATCATGCTGGCTTAACTTAAAGTTCCAGGTATCCACAGAGGCTTATTCAGGGGGGAGCTTTGATGATCAGAGATGCCATCTGCCCCATAACTTGTGGTGATCCTTGTTTGACTGTTGATACGCATACAAGCAGTTACTTCTTTACACAGCTTACCACTATATGAATTTTTGTCTGGATGCATTATTCAGGATAAACTAACCAGACCTCGCCTTCTCAAGGCCTGCAATTAGCACCATCCTGTTACTCCACTCTGTGATTATGTCATGGCAAAGTCCTTCTGTGTCCTTAACAATGCTTGAGACAGGTAACTGTGCTCTTAAAGTCCTTACGCACTACTAAACCACGTCCCTAAACACCATGTGCCCATGTTTTCTGAACACTTCCAGTGACGGTGATGCCACCACTTCCTTTGTTCCAACGTTTGATTACCCTGTCAGTGAAGAAGTTTTTCCCAACACCCAACCTAAACCTCCTCTGGTATAGCTTGGTGCCATTTCTTCTTGTCCTGTAGCTTGTTGCCTGGGAAAAGAGACTACCCCCCCAACCTCGTTTTAGGTAATTACATAGAGCAATAAGGTTTCTCCTGAGCCTCCTTGTCTCCAGGCTAAACAACCTCAGCTCCCTCAGCCATGCCTTGTAAGACTTGTGCTCTACACCCTTTACCAGATTTGTTGTCCTTCTCTGGACACACTCCAGCAACTCATATATGCTCTCACACATGCAATTATCTATATAGGTACTATTCTGGAGACAGCACACCTGATGACTTCTGTTTCACTTGCATGTTGGCTCCTTAACATCCTTAATGGCTCACTGTCCTGTAGTCCCAAACAGAGGTGCACAAGTCCCCTCTCTAGCACTTGAGCCTCTTGAGTGTGTGCTGACCCACCGACATAGCATGCTGCCTCACCAACACCATCAGCCTGGTGGAGGCGGGACAGTGTCCAGCAGACCTCTTTCTCCGTCTGGCTCTTGGAGGCCTAAGCAGCCTTATGTTCAAGAGCAAATAAACAGAGGGCAAGACTTGTGTAAACTCTTAAGCATTGAAGCCCTTTCTTGGCAGTTTCCTGTTTTAGTGAACAGTTTACTGCAAACCTAATTGCAACAGAATGTGCTCTAGAGCCTCTGGGTACAGATAAATGCCCTTTTACTAGGGATAGCAGAGAAGGTGCCTCCATCAGATCAAAATAAAACAATGCCTGATTATTGCAAGGGACAGTACACTAGCAAATGTTGCTTAGCTACTTTCTGGCCACTGAAACTGTAAGTAGTCCTTGAATATCAGGATGTGTAAATGTCCAAGTATTGCATTTAAAGATGTCTTTTCTTGGACTGATCCTTCGCTATCGAAAAGCCAACCCAACCAGCCAGCTGACTGACTGAGTGCTTGGCAGTAGAGAGCACATATGCATGAAAGTGAAAAAAAGCAGTGAAAAAGGGAGAGAGAGAAAGAGAGAGAGAAAGAGAGACAGAGGAAATCTGTCAGAGCACTTCAGGAAACCCTCTTGGTAAAGCATTTGAATCAGTTTTTGAATATCAAATGTCATAAATTTTAATATGCACAGCATGAGATGTAAAAGCAATGGTTGCTTTAAAACAAGATCTACAACCAACCACAGCCACAGCCCACTGTTATGAACTCTCTACCATGGAAAAGAGATCAGAGAAAGCTGATCAGGGACTTAGGGTAGGAAATCAGTGTGTCTGCTTCACCAAGGTCACCATACATTACATGCAGAGAGGGTGTGGGTTTTTGTGCCATCGATACTGCCCACAAGCTTGTTTGAGTATGCAGTGGCTGTGGATGAGGAAGACCCTGTTGAGTCCTGGAGGTTTTCGTACAATCTGCACACAGAGCAGTCAGGATTCATCTAGCTAGTATTTCTGTCATCCCACACCAAAGGAACTGAGAGGGTGAAGAACATTTCCCAGGCAACATTTTTTACTTCTGAACAAGTTCTCTGCCAACTTGCATAATAAAATACATGGGAAAGAAACAGGATGAACAATACAAATTTTTCTTGAAGATTTCTTAAATGACTTTGATCATAGCTTCTCATCTTTACAGCTCCTAGTTGTTCTGCACCAGTTGTCCCTTGTTCTGAAAAAATCATTTGCTAGAAAAGGCTGGAATTCCCCTCAGCCCCATGGGCCCACGTTCTTCCAGACAGGAGGGCAGAGACAACGCCCAGCTACAGGAGCTTTTGCTGCTGGAGAGAAAACCACCTCCAGCTCCTGCAAATGTGCGCAGAGATGAGCACTAAAGTGAGTGCCTGAGTCAGCCTGGTCCTGTCGTGTAGACTTCTGATGGCTGGACAGAAGATTGCCATTAAACCTGCTCCTGAAAAACAGAGCTTCTGAGTACATGTCTTGGAGTCCGTGCCTAAACCTCTCAGTCTCTGTGCATTTGCTGGCGAGTGAGGAGACTCAGCCTAAGACAAGCTCAGTCGCTGGGGCAGAGAGGTCAGCGCTACCCTGACAAAGGCAAAACACAGTCCAAGGTCTTTCCCACCTTTTCTTCTAGTGTGATGCAATACCTTTCTTCTTGCACAGCAGATAATGCAAGCGAGTCTGCACACATCCTATGCACTCCTACATCCCCTAAGTGTTTTGCAGTGAATGAGGCAGGTAACCTTAATAGGAGCACATAAAACTTTGAAATCCAAGGCTGTATGATAGGACAGGTGAATCAGGACACTTCTAAGATTGTCTGTGCAATCTCATTCCCAGTGTATCCAAATCCTGACTGCTTATTTGTCATCATTAGCAGTGACTTCTAGGGCAGCTGGGAAATCTATGCCCCGTAATGGAAATTGTCACTCCACTTATGTGGCTTTTGCTGCCCACCTTGCTTGGCAGGAGCTTGCAAGATCCTGGCTGATCTGGGCTGGGGCCACCTCCTCAGATGGGAGCTGCTTTGGTTGCACAGAAGGACAAACTGCCCTTGAGCTGCTCACATGGGACCACCACTTTGTTGCCTGCTGGGAGGGAGGGATATTGTGGTCTTTGCTGCAGTGTTGTCCCATGTGCATGTCCCTCCTATGTCCTCTAACACTGTGAATCCCTGCATGATGTCTTCCCTCATACAGGCTTTCTAGGCAGGTCCTCAGGGCTTCTCTCACTCACAGCCAGAGAAATAAAACCCATCCATCTACTAACTTCCCCCTCACGCCCCACCCAGCTGCCAGAATAAGCTTTTTCTGAGACATTTGGACAATACTGTATTTTGGGGAAATGTAACATTTTATGGTAAATAGCTCCACATAAGGTACAAAATAGTTTTTGGAAAAACTGCTGATGAAATGTTACAGCCAAAACTGTGCAAAAATAAACAGGATAGCAAGGAAAAGGACTTTTCTCGGTGGTGAAGTGTGAAAAAGTGTCATTTTAGGAAGACTCAGATATTTGCTTTCATATCAATGAAAACAGGCAATGGGTCACCTGTCTGTAAAAGGCATGTGATGAAAAATGTCTGTTATTCACATCTCAGTCAAAATAAATTTAAATCTAGGCTGTAAATTCCTAGTTTGCTAAAAATTCAGAAGTATTTTTCCATCTGTTCTGTAATAATTCAGCTATCTGGTTGCTATAAAGAATTTGGTCGTCTGCCATTTGGGCAGGGAGTCATTTTTTAAAATGCGTTTAAGTCTCATGGTATCTGAAAGTCATACAATTATCAAGCTAATTAAATCAAGCTAGAGTTCCCCATCAAAAAATATAATCTTTGACTCACACTGGGGAAGTGTTTTTGACAGAGAGGGGCTCACTTCAGCTGAGCACACCGAGTACAAAGGCGCCTCACGGAAAACATCCCTTCGGTGTACGAATCCCATAGCACAAATAAACAGCACCAGGCCAGATGCCACGGATATTGCAGCTCATGCGTGTCACCTCCTTCAGCGTAATCCTTCAGTTATAGGAGGATGCCTCTTTACTTGCCATCACTCACCAAGAAATAGCATCATCCCTGTTGCCTCCTTTCTAAGAGCCTGGGGGCAGGGAGGAGGAGTGTGTGGTACCCAGTCAGGAGAAAAACTTCCCTTTGGAAGAAGAGGGGGACACAGCAATCAAGTGCTTGGCCATGAAGGTCCAAGGCAGAGCATTACTACAGCATTTCAGGGAATGTAAGTCTCCCACTCCTCCCGTTTACAGATATGTGGTGATCGGTGAATGACTTTTTCACAGGTGGATGGGTATATTTGGGGTAGAATAGAACATACTCTCCAGCATTTTTTTTTTAATTGAATTACAAATCAAATGTAAATGCAGGAGTAAGAAATTGGGGTCAGCAGGACAAGAGGGGCAGAAGGGATCGAGTTTGATGAAACTCTGCATACAAAGTTTCGTTGTGGTATTTGGAAAATCACTTAATCACCTCAAAGACTTAATTTCACCACATCTCCAAAGTATTATTATCCCAGACTTGGATGATTTTGATCTAAAGAGCCTACAAGTCATGCAGCTTCACTAATAATAATGAAATTACTTGACATGAATAAAGTAAATAAATATATTCAAAAATGAACTTGTAATAACAAATACCCCAAGTAAAGCAATTCAGATGTTTCTGTCCTGGAGTTTTATCTTAATACAGAAGTGTAAAATAGTAAATATTTCCATATTCCACATTTTACAAAACACTAGAGAATTTGCCCTAGTCTTTCTTTGAACGTGTAGCTTTATTTTGGACTACTGCTATAAAATTTTTTTGGTAATCCCAAAATGGGCACCTGACTGCTGTCAGGTTGGCTCTGCTTGGCTGCTGCTGTTACACCATTCACATTATCAAAGTGAAAGCTTTTCAAATGTGAAACTGCAGCTGGAACTGTTTCTTAGTCATGCTAGGTCTGTTCTCAGCACACACTGAAACACACTTCAAAATATGTCCTCATATCAGAGAGGAGTATGGATAAAGTTGGGATAGCATGTAAAGACATGGGAGAAGGCAGAGGATGAGGAGAAAACATTAAGGATTGCTGTACTGATGGCTATTGAGTAGGTGTTGCACAGGGGGATGCCAAGGATTAGGGGATTCTGGAAACAGGATGCAGAGCAGCTGTGAAGAGGGCTGGCCTTGAAAGAAGAGGCTGGATGAAGGTTAGAGGGTAGGAGGAAGAAGGCCTGGCAGGAGATGAAAAGGGAAAGATAAGGATGAGGGTAGCCTGCTCTAGATAAAGCCCAAACCCAAGGAGTTCAGCTAGCATCACCATGCAAGGGACCTTGTTGCCTCCCATGACAGGAGAGACCCAGGGAAGGGCAAAGCAACACCCAAGGCCACGACCTTCTCCAGGAAAAGCTGGGTCAGCCTCGTGCATGCCATGATTCTTCTATTTGCTTCTCTGTCTTGACATCAGGAACTTAAGCAGCTATTATTTTCTGGCAGTCACAAATTTGCCCGCCTTGTGTAGCAGTCTGCAATCTGCTGACCACAAGACCCCTCACTGCAATGTAGCTAAGTTTCACTCCCCAGGATAAATTCTCCTCCCCTCAGCATCACAGTCCCATTTTTGCCTGGTTTGAGGCATAACTGTGGCGCTGCTCCCACTGGTGCTGAGCCCACTCGCAGGTGAGATCCAGCTCACTGGCAGCACTGGAAGGGCTTAAGGTGCTCAGGGTTTCTGTCTTTCTTTAGCTCTGTCACTGAGGTTGCACTGACAGCTAGGCCAAATTATCCCATAAAGTGAGAAAACAAATAATCAGTGAAATCTCATTATTTTCTAAAATGTCCCTTTTTTATTTTTTGCTTTGGAAATTAGCTTTTTTTTTTTTTTTCTCATTTCATTTCCACTCTCCTGTATTTCTTTCCTTTTCTATTCATTTTGTTCAATTTCTAATCACTGTTAGTGAGAGAAAAGATAAAAGTGTCAAATGAGAGAGAAACACTTGCCTGAAGGCGTGTAGCCATCTCACACAATACTCTGGGAGACAACTTATTTTCAAACAACCGAAATTAGGATAACTTTAAACTTTAGAAAAAATAGATTCCCTCAATTTTTTTGCCAGCTCAGGTAGAAGAGAAACCATCTTTTCTTCTCTTGCTCTGCGTTGCATTGCTCTGCCCCATGCTTGCACAACTTTGCCTCCATTCCTGCATTTCAACTGAAATTCTGGGAGAAAATACGTTAAAACCAGCAGGAGGTGGTGAAAATCACGTGTCTACCTTGTGTCCAGGTTTTCTCCCTCTCTTCTTTGGGATCTTCACGATGGGCAAAGCCCCAGCCGGTGCCGAGAAGAGGTTGTGAACAGCCATTTTGATGGGCGCTGATTGCAGCGGGGGCCGCCCTCTCTTCCTCCCCACCATTCTGGGGGACTGCATCTCCTCAGTGGCCGGGCTGGGGTCCAGGCATGGCGGGTGGCTCATCTGCCCCAGGGAGAGAAAAAATAAAATAAAATGAAATAAAAGTGCTTTTTATTTAGTTTTCACTTTAGGTTTTTCATCCAAAGGCAGTTTTCTCAATGCTGCTATTTTTCCTGCTACCGTGTATCAAAAAGGAGCAAGAAATACACAACAGATGTGTATTCCTGAGTGGGATTCACCCGACCACAGCTGGCTCAGCTTCTCCAAAGCAAGACAAACCCCTTATGATTCCTGTTTTCTCTCTGCTGACCATGAGTACTATAGAGGGAGGTGGCTCAGACACTGAGGTGTCTATTGCAGATGTCCAACAGGTAAACCCCACAACAAGCACCGTGACCCTGCATCCTGCAGATAAGCACAATGAAGGCATGACCTTGCAGCCATCAGTCAGTGCCTGCTTTCAAAGGGGTTTGGAGTAGATGATCCCCCAAGGTCCCTGCCAACCCGACATTTTTCCCCGTATTCTGTGGTTCTGCAAATCTGGCCTCACCTCACAAGAGCTACCAATGCCAAAATGGACTTCCCTCACCTCCATACGCAGCACTCTTGAGAGGAAAGGCTGTACTGGACCATGAGGTTGCTGGAGCAAGGTAGCCGTGTTAGAGGAGAACTGCCAAACACTCTCTGTTACTCTCTCTTACTTTTATAACATCTGTTACCATGCTTTTCATTAGTGGGCTTTTGGATGTACTCCATTAAAGCAGTTCCTTCATCACATACCATGTAGCTGCTGGAGTGGAGCAGTGGTAACAGAGTGGAATCTGGTTCATTTTCCTCTGTCCAGACTTTAATAAAGAAAACAAATATACAACCATACACAGACTATCAGGGGAGTATGTGGCATTCCTCATAGCTTCTAGTAAGGCTCACATACTAACAAAGGTCAACAAAAAAATACGTTTAAAAATACGTATTTTTATGAATAAAATATGTATTTAGACGTTGCTGCTAAAATACGTTTTCAGATGTTGATTTGTCCAGGCATTTTATTTCCTGCATGTGGGCAGAATACTAGTCCCAGTCCTGCCTGCATATCTCGCTGGACTTAAGGATCCGAGCAATCCTCATGCTTTTATCATAAGCCTTGTGATGGCAAATATTTTCAATTTCATGCTCCCTCAGGCCAGCAATAATAGAAGACTCCTTGCTTTCCACTTTTACAGAGCAGGCTCATAGCCCTCTCAGCTACAGAGAAAAGCCTAAAGATGCGGTCCAGGAGCATCCTCTAAGCTCAAAAAACCCACAAAGCAAGTAAAGGTCTGTTTATTACAACATACAACTACAATTTTTTAGAAAATCTACAAAAAATAAAATCTACAAATTTTTTGCTACCCTTCAAATTTCCCAATTTCGAAACCCAGTGTGATTGGACTGATTGGAGCTGACATTTCTGAGAATGAAACTGGGTTTGTTTACCCACATAGTGGGGAGGGTACCACTGGACAGGGGACTCTAGTGACAAGTATCTGCAGCTGGGACCTTCTTTATTTCAAAGGCAAATGTGTTTTGCCTAGTTAGAGCTTCGTAAGTGTGACTGACTGAAAAGCAACTCACTTTGCTGGTCTTATCCCCTCAGTAGTTTACACAATGTGCTGTAGGATAAAAAAATAGAGGGCTGCCAGCCATACCCTCCAGTAAATGCATTTATTTGCAAAATATTAAAAACTGTGCATTTTAAACAACACTAGGGTTATCTGCTCTGTTCAGACAGATCCATTCCATATGGTGGGACTTACAGATTGGACCATAAAATTTCCAGTCTTCAACAGAACCTCATGCATATACTCTCATGCAAATACTGGATGTCAGACATCAGATCAGAGCAAACCTGCCATGCCTGGTTTACCACATTGTCCAGTGTTGCTGTGGTTGCACTCGCTCTCCAGGCATGCTCAGCCAGCTCGGGAAGCCCCTGAAAGCCTGCTATGGGGCTCTGATTCTTGCCAAATAAAAGCCTTACGTGACTGCAGGGAGTATCCTTTCAGGGTTAAAAGCATCAGGCTTGACACAGCAGGACTCAAATGGAAAGGCTCTGCCTATCCTGAACATCCTTTTGTCTTTAGCAGTGTACATTTCCCTCCCTCTAGTGCTTCTGAGGGACACCCTCGGTGTCTCTTCGATCTCCCAAAACAAAACATTCCCAGGAAGTTACATTACAGGCTGTCTGCAAGGCGGCATTCCGAAAGGGAAAGGAAATGCTACAATTACACTGGATTTGGCACCAAAACCCACTGTGAAAGTCCAGTGCTTCAGGTTCTGCTTTTCATTCAGCTTTAAACAAAGCCTGGCAAGATAAACCTGTAGTGGAGGAACTTGGCAGAGGCTGCCGAAGACAAGTCCCGCCTAGGTTTGCTCCCTGCTTGGGGAAGGGAATGCTTCCAGAAGAGTGGGCTGCTGGTGGCCATGAAGCTGTGAGACAGAGGCTATGGACCGGCACTGAACACCACACTGCATTGCCGGTATCGAATTCTCCTTTGATGGTAAGAGTAGCTGTGGTGGCACTTCAGAAACTCTTGAGAGTTATCAGCTCCCAAAACAAAAAAGCTACTGACCTAGAGCACTTCTCTGACTGAAATGTTGCTTTCTTTTGCAATGGTGGAGTGTTAAATATGTGATGGTCAGGAAATACACTAAATGTTAGAAATCACAGGGTTTTTTGTCCTGCTCTTGACACTTAACGACACAGTGCTTTGACACAACCTCTTATAGCTCCTTGCCACGCATGTGTGCTGACGTGCAAGACCCAACTGAGCTGTGCACGGAAAGATTTTGGTGTAACATACTGGAATTGACACAGCAAAGCCTTTAAGTCAACTTCAGTACACAAACTGTTGTTACTACCCTTAATTACAAGCCCAACTGTGACTTGATTCTCCTTTCTTGTACGTTAAGGGAAATGTAAGCGCCTTTGGTGGCATTTACTGTCGTGTTGCTGCGGATCCTGGAAGGCAAGGGTGTTCCCCAGCAGCAGGGGTGGACAGCAGACACTCAAGAACTGCCTCTGCCTGACAGTGGGCGATGACAGCACAACCTCTCATGAGAGCCAGGAGGAAGCTCTTGGGCAGACTGGAAAAACGCACAGTCAGACTGCAGGATGGCCAGAGAGACCAGAAGGACACAAGGTCTTGTTTGACTGTCCCACAGCGAAGTCAGGGTGTAACCTTGGAATGACTTTCCTAGGGCAGCTCTGACTGCTGCCACAGCCTGGGCTTGACCCACAGCTCAGTGCTGGAAAGCTTGATGGCTTCAAGGCAAGTTACGAGAGTTTGATGCAATTTATGAGCAAATTCAGGGAAGGAAATTACAGGCTACTAAAAAAGGCACCGCCTCAGTTCAGGAAATCACTGTAGTACAAATAGCCCAGGAGAGCATTTTGGGCGGGAAAACGGTATACATTTGCCCTGTCCTTGTACTTTTCCAAAGGCATTAGCTTTGGATTGCCGAGGATGGCGCAGCTTCATTCTGACCTGGGTCTATCACTTTGTATTCTTAGTTGAAAAATAACAGCAGGAAACTGCTTTTTATTTATGGTTTCTCATTACTTAGTGCAGAGCTAGGCACAGGGTAACCTCTCTTTACTTGTCTCCCAAACACTGTCATTTCCAACTCTTTTTTTCACATTGCCCTACCAGATCCCAGACAGGAGGCAGCAGGAAAGCACCTCTCCTCACCTCAACACCTGTGCAAGCACTGCAGGAAGGACTAAGTCTCATCCCCTCTGTCAGCAGAGGTTTTTCTGTGACTTCAGAGAACCCTGAGGAGCACCCTCTGCACAGCGGTCTGTTCCAGCTGGATGCCAGGTGTGGAGAGAAAACATGCCCTAGGCCAGCACTGGTGACCCATAGGATGTTTCCAACAGCCCATGCTTTGCACCATCCACTCTTTGCACCGTGTGTTGGTGTACATGCTGTACGATCAGCAACACAGCTGCTGGCAACTACAGCTGAGAGCTACAGTGCATTTCCTCACAAGCTGAGTGTTTTTGATGGACTGCAAAGATCCCTTCTTAATAAAAATAAATGCCTGCAATAAATGCAGCTTTTAACCTGCATTCCAGTAACTGCAAGGGCTGAAGGAAAAAAATACTACATTAAATTTTATATCAGTAATTCCAGAGGATGATCATTTAAACTTGATTTATACCAGGTCTAAGGCAAACCTGTGCCTGGACTGGCACTGGGATGACACACAGAAAAAGGAACAAGCTATTTTCATGCTGTAAGCCAAAGAAAGGTGCAGGAGTTCAGTCAGGTAGAAAATGTGCCCATTTCACAGCAGCTGAAGGAGGATGCCCTTCCCTCCCATGACAGGCATTGCTCGCAGCTACCAAAGGACTCTGACCCAGGAGTCCTTGCCAGCATTTGAAGCCCTGCCTCCAACTCTTGACTCCTGAAGAGCTTCATGTCTCACAGATCTCCATACCCAACAGCTGAATGTGGAAAAATTATAAACTTCTTGTGATCTCATGTGTCCTTCCTTCAGCTGTTGCTCAGAAAAGCACACTCATGGGGAAATATCACGTTATTAAATGAGAAGGAGTGGATACTTTCCAATCAGTAACATGACTATTTTCACCCCTTTCTCTGTGCACAGCAGGGCAGCCCTTCAACTGTGACCACTCAGAGATGATGGCCAGCAGAGTAGGTGAACAAAATGAGAAGCATTGTCAGATCTGAAAGCCAAGCTTTATACCTGTATATTGGTGTTGGATTTTTTTATACCTCTATACTTCTATCTTTATATCTCTATATATTTATTATTCAGGGACATGAGGCATTACATATCTCTTCATCACTAATACCAAAGCAGCACCGTATAGTGCATGAAAGATAAGTGTTTAGTGAAGCAGACAGTAGGAATTTTTGCTAATAAAAGCATTGAACCAATATTCTCTGCATGTCTGAATGTGATTGCCTAATGACCTTGCATGGTGAACACCCATTTCACCATTGCTCAAAGAAAGGTCAGAATAATTTTCATCTATGGCATGAAGTTCTTCTACAGTGATTTGCAAAGTTCTTTTCTTGCCTCTTGCTTTGGGGATTGAAATGAGAAACTGCCTCTCTGAAGGGCTCTCTTGCCCAGTTTGATCTTAGGAAGGATATTTCTACATAAAACCTTTGAGACTTTTCAGCTCACGGGATTAAAGTAGAGAGGCCTATTTTCCCAAACCAATCATTAAACAAAAACCAAAACAAAAACAAAACAAAAAACCACAAACAAACACAAACCCCCAAAATAAACAAAAACCCCAAACCAAACCAAACCAAACCAACAAAAACCCCAAAACAAAACAAAAAAAAAAAAAAACCAAACAACACAAATACCTGTGCTAGCTGTGGAAACCAAGAATGGGATCCAGTCCACCTAATTTAAAACTCCAGTTCATCCATCACCTGAGTATAGGTGCCTCTGGTGATCTCTCTTATACCCTGTGTCAAATCTGCCAAAATACCTTAGATGCTTCAGGTCATCTAAGGTGGTACTAGATGACTATTTTAGACAATCAGAGTTAGCTATAAGGGGTAATTCAGTAACAGATGAAGAAACCTAAATGCCTACATTCAAACCCTTAAACAGAGATGTTTCTGTGTGTACTGGATATCTGATCTCCTACAGTATCAGTGGAGATATAGCCAGTATGGTTGGAGGTGTGGAGTCAGATATAAATGTAGTTTGTAGTGGCTTCAGTGGCTCCAGGGTGCACTGATCAGGTTCAATTTGTCACTTTCTTGAAGACACCTGTATTTAGGTGTCTTAAACTAGAACTAATATACTTTCTAAAAGTTGTGTTTGACTTGTCCATTTTATGCCCAGCATTAGGATGAAGCTTATCATGTCCTGTGTACATGCTTCTTCTGTTTATAAAATGAATACAGAAAAAAAACCCTCTTACCTAGATGCTCTACAGCATCCGTAATGCTCACGTGAATCCCACCCTTGGTCTCTCATGGCTACGTGGCAGTGGCCAATTCTGTCTTACCCTGTGTTCAAGATATTTCTGGTTATTAGTACCTTGCATTGCAGAAGAAAGAATTGTCTTTTTGTAAGTGAAAAATCAGGTTTCACAGGTAAGAAATATGAGATTGCTGGGTTTGTTGCAGCCTCCTTGTCAGGTTCCAAGTTAAGAACTTACTACCCTTTCAATGTCTCACTTCTCCCATAATGTCCCACAGCACCTCCTCCAGGGGCTGGAAGACAACCAAACATGCAAAAGTAACTTGCCTTGGAAAAGACCAGCTCTTTGCAGCAGGGTCCAGGCTTCTCACACTTCCATCACCCACACCCCAACCACTACTACACATTGTTTCTCAAGAAAAAGTGGGCAAAATATTTCAGTACATTCCTATTTCAATACATTCAGTATTTTGGATAAATTTATACGTTTCCCCTCATAGTTCCTAGAGTAGTGTATTTTTGCCAGCTACCTTATGTTTTAAGCATTCTCACAAGCAGTTTAGAAAAGGCTGGAGAAAATAAAAACACTTTTTCTTCTGCCAGAAGCCACTCCCGAGAAGACTGATCCTTAGGTATTCAAAAAAAGTATTTGTGAGTTTTCTGTACACAGAGTAGTGCTACAGGGAAGCCTGTACAGGTACAATAGGAGTGAATGTTGGCTTTTTTGCTGGGCTGCAAAAAGATGGGTTTCTAATGAGCTGTAATCTCTCATTAGATGTGGTAGCCCTATATCATGAATCTCCCTCCAGAAAAAAATTTAACTCTCCTTGATAGAACTGAAAGTAGTAGCAGCATCCAAAACAGTGTATACTGACATCCTTCACTGCATAGACTCTGTGTACCTTGCCCTGGAGCCATCGTGTCAGCCAGTGACACTGTGGGAGATGGAAGCACCAGAGAGGGCTAGATGGGCAAGTTTTTCTTCAGTGACATAATTTTGTGCCTGAGATATGCACGGCAAAAAGTTGGTCCAGTTTTTTAGTCTACTTTCCTGCAGAGTAGGAGTTCATGTATTCACAAACTCATGATCTCCTTCCCTCCTCGTTTTTGGACTTGCTGATTGGCTTCAAATAGACCTGGTGGGGCACAAAGACAAGAGGTGCAAAGGTTTGCAGGTGTGGTGGAAATGTGTAAAAGACAGAGCTATGAGACGCCAGCTTCCATGCTGAGAAAAGCCCTTATGAGACCTGACACCCTCTCAGACACCAGGATCAGGCAGTTACAGGTCACCAATTTATAGAAAACCAATCATCCTTCTCTCCTCTGCTCAGGAAACTACCTGAGGCTGTTCTTTTAATTGCTGTGCTTGACTTTGTGTCCTGCCTCATGGGAACTGAAGGAGGTGCAGCAGCCAGTCTGGGCATGGGTGTCACACTGCTGCTTGGCTATTCACCTCTCAGGAAATGGCACATTTCTCGTTGCAGAGGGTTTGAGACCTTTCTACCTGCATGTCTCCAGTTCCAACGTGCACTGAATGTTACAGTACAATTGCAATTGCATAGCGCTTTATCATTTGCCACAGGATCCAAATCAAACTGACTTCAAGGAAGAAAACATCTTTTTACTCCGGCAAACATGTCTCAGTGCAGCAAAACAGCAACGTCTCTGCCACAGGTGCTTTGCTGGCTGCCCCAGGCTTGTAAGTGGCAGAAGGGGTCCTGCAGCAGGCTCGCTCTTCCACTGCTGAGAGCAGGTCCTACCGAGTGTGAGTGGTATTTTCAGTCCCTGTGCTGGGGTGGGAAAGGACTGAGCAGTGTCCAGAGCTGTATCCTACCCTCTTCTCTCTCTCACCATCTGGGTGGCATAATGAAGAGGCAGGGAGCTAGTAGGAAAAAACCCACAGGATTCTTCAAAATCCAGACAAAAATATTGATGGTATCTGCACCTTTTCTGGTTACTAAGAGCAAAAGAAAGAAAAAATGATTCCTTGTGTCTTCTTATAGCCTGATTATTTTTTAAAGTTAAACTCAGCAGCAGTGACACTGCTGTCCTTGAGGAGGCATTCTTTTGAAGGATAGCACCCTGGTGACAGCAGGTAAAGCAGTATCTGTGTGCCCTCTCTCACTCAGGTTTGCTTAATGAGCCAGAAGAACTTGAAAACCCTGGTGAGAATGGGACCCCCAGGAGCAGCCGAGGCCAGCCTTGCCTCCTGATCTTACCTTTCTTCATTTGGCCTGACGTTTTTGTTGCAGATGAGTAGCCTGTAGCAGGGAATTGGGGGAATGAAACTTTATGGAGAGTGAGTGAGCACAGGCAGAGCACCAAAGGAAAGATGTGAAAAATTCATGCAACAAGGCCACGTGAGTGGCAAGGGTCACTCTGCTGTGGTGGGCAAGCCAAATGTTCACAAAAAAAGGAGAAAGCAAAGGCATTTTCTTCCTTCTCTCTCTCTTATGTGAAGCTAGTATCAACACTTCAGATATTGAAGACAAACAAGGAAAACACGCCTGGACTTAGTCTCCCACCTCAACGACCTGCAGGAGAGGGTGGGGTTCCTCTTGCAGAACTTTTCCTCAGACTGTAGTTTATCACTTGCAAGACAAGGTCCCAGCAAAGAACTTGGATCTCTCCCCTAACTATCCTTATATCTCTGCCTCAGCATCTGTGTATGCAGCGGTGTCATTTCATTTTGCTAAGTGAAATACCCTCTAAAATTCCTGTCCTCAGATCCTGAGGGTGGTATAAAACTCCTACTATGACCTTGGAGAGGCAGGGTGGAGATCTCAGACTGAGGGCTGAGGATGACAAGTTTGGTATTTATTACACAAGTAGGTGCTCCTACAGACTTTCAAGCTCTATTTGCCAAGTCTTCCTATCAGCCTGCCTCCACTTCATCTCCTTACATTCCCCACCTCATCTGAGCATTCTCCCCTTGGTGCTGACAGGCTGAAAAGTTTCAGAAGGAGGTAGGTCCTCTCCCCCAGTGCCTCTCCAAGCCATTATACTCCTGCTTAGGTGTCTCATGAGATCCTTCATGCCTCACCAGCATCCCTCTGGATGCAGGGAGGCGTAGTGGAGAGCTGCTGCCTTTCCAGGCTACAATCAGCCTCCACTTGCTTCTCTGCTACCCTACCTCTGGCTATCTGCAGTCAGGACCAAGTGATTTTTCCAGTGACTGGAAGGACTATAAGGCAGAGCACATCATTCTTTTCTCCCTGAACTACCAGTTGTGATTTTCCACACCAAGACTCTACAGCTTCAGTTTCCCCAGCTCAAATCCCAAGTGATGGAGATTTGAAGATACCCAATATGTCTGTCATTAAGTAATTAATTATGTGACACTGGAACAAATCATTCTGAAAATACATGAATAGTCAGCCCATAAAACCAAGGCTGGGATTCTGAGCCAGCAATTAAAACTAAATTAGGCTTTGTATTGTAGCAGGTCCTGTTTCACACATTCAGCCAACCCATTGCTAGTTGAGACACTCTGGTTCCTGATCACACACTTTGCTTTCCACTATAGATTGCTTTCCAGAAGTCCTCTCCTGCCTTTAGCTTTGTTACCTGGGACCTTATGCAGTTGAGCTAACCTTCCTGAAGTACAGGCACACAAAGCAATATCTTATCTATCTACAACTTTCAGACCAGCAGGGAAAGCACAAACCTCTCTTTTGAATGCAGTTAGTTTCTTTCTGATCTTCTCTGCCTTATGCAGAAGACAAATGTTTTAATCAGTTGCACTTGTGTAAAGCGTTTGATGCTGTCCCACATGACATCCTTGTCACTAAACTTGAGAGGCATAGATGTGATGGATGGACCACTCAGTGGATAAGGAATTGGCTGGACAGCTGAACTCAAAAAGTCTCAGTCAACAGCTCCATGTCCAAGTGGAGATAAGTGACAAGTGGAGTTTCTCAGGGTACTGAGATGGGCACTGTTTAACATCTTTGTTGGTGGCATGGACAGTGGGAATGAGAACATCCTCATCAAGTTTTCCAATGACACTAAGCTGTGTGGTGCAGTCAACACAGTTGGATTGAGAGCAGTCCTGAGAAGAAGGACTTGAGGGTGTTGGCTGACAAGAAAGTCAGCATGAGCTGGCAATGTGTGCTCACAGCCCAGAAAGCCAGTTATATCCTGGGCTGCATCAAAAGCAGTGTGACCAGCCCGTCAAGGGAGGAGATTCTGCACCTCTACTCTTGCTCTTGTGTGATGCCGCCTGGAATGCTGCATCCAGCTCTGGGGCCCAACATAAGGACATGAACCTGTTGGAGAGAGTCCAGAAGAGGGCCACAAAGATGATCAGAGGGCTGGAGCACCTCCCCTATGGGGACAGGCTGAGAGAGTTCAACCTGGAGAAGGGAAGGCTCCAGGGAGACAACCTGAGCTGGTCTCTGAAATCATCTGGAATTAACAGATAGAATCACTAGCACAGAAACTGGAATAAGATTAAAAACTCCCTGCCTTCCTCAGATTCAGTTTAATAAGAAATATGAGCAAACTTTGTATTGGAAAAGAGAAAATTGACATAATGAACAGCTTGAGATGGTCTGGATGTTTTGTGCTGGTATTTATTGCTTCTTGTGCCACTCTGGGTGTTTCATTATGGCTTACAAACTACCATCCTCAATTACTTTGTCAAGTGAGTATGCTTTTAACACAGAGACAGCCCCTATCCTGGTTACAACTGCCATCATTCCCCACCTTTCTTGAGCCCAAAATATCAAATAAAACTTCCATTCTTCCTTTCTTGCCGCATTGTGTCTACTACATGAAATCACCAGGGCTAATGTGCCCATTTTGGAATAAACTTCCCCCCTTTCCCATTAAAATATGCTCTCCAGGCAGCCTAAGCACTGAAAAAGCAGTCCACTACTTCTCCAACTGCACACAAGTGATATCGCAGCTGGGGAACCCGGGTTGCTCAGCAGCCATACCTGGTCCCTCTGCTCCTGCACCATCCCATGTTCTGCCTCCCATTCTGCCAGCACTAATAGCCAGCCACTGACTCTGTGACACCAACACACTTGACTGGATAGTACATACAAGCTGATGTTCCTACCGCAGATATCTGTCCCAAGAAATAAATTCACCCCCTAAATCTGAAGAACTGATATTACAAAAGTCAGTAGGGAAATATCTTTTGTTGGACAGAGGGCAGGAATTTCACGTATTTCTCACATAAAGTAAACTTTATTCCTTAGGGATGTGATGCACTTTTATACTACATTTTGAGAAATAATACTTATAAAAGATTCATTTTTTTTTCTGGCATAAACTGGAGTAGCTCTTATGTTTCTGTCTATAGTGATTTCAGGGACCACAGATTCTGAAGATGCTGAAAGCTTCCACTTCACACATGAGGGATACATTTATATTCAAACCAAATATTTTAACATTGTAATGGGACAGCATAAATAAGAAGATATTAATTTATTAATTAAGTTCAGGAACGAGAATAGCATGTGCATCACTTTCTAGTGCCTGCTGTGTTACCTAGGACTGTTTGGGAACTAGCAGTCACCCCACTGTCTAGTTCCCACTCCAGCAGAAAAACTCGGGTGCCTAAGGGACGACTGGGCAGACTGGCAGAGGGTGGTGGGGGTGTTTCAGGCCATCAGCTGTGACTTTGCCCTGACACACCCCTCTTGGGGAAGGCGAGCTCTGGCCACTCTGAAGCTTGCTGTCTGCCTGGACACTGGATCTGTCTTTGGGGGAGGCTGCAGGTGGCACTCAAAATTCAGAGCGGACACATCTGTAATAAAAACGTGCTGGGAAACTGTAAATTATTCTGGACCTAAGACTGAAGCATGGGAATATCATGCAGCAAGTTAACAAGGAGTGGCTCACTGTGACTGAGGAGAAAAACTTTGCTAAGTGGGGCTGATTACTAAATCATCCACCTTTACCCTAGAGTAAAGTTTACCAATTTGACCGTATCTATAATTCATTTTCTAAATAAATATATATCCTTCACTTTTCAGAGCTGTTTTCACCCATTTCCCCCTCCAACAAACCACCATTTTCTGTTTTCCAGATGATTTTCACATAGTGTTTGGCAAAAACCCTGTTTTCATCACCTAGAAACTCAATATTCAGAGAAAAACCTCTCCAGCTGGCTTGTGTGTCGGAGTCTGCATACCTTGGGCAACAGATTTTTCAAAATTGTACTGATTAAATGTCTGCTTTTTCTCTTCTCTAAAAAAAAAAAAAAAACCACAACCCAGACGAAAGGTCCCATTGAACGAATTTTCAGTTGTTTTGGATTTTCAGTGCTTGCAAGTGCCTGTCAGTAGAAGACACACTTTCAAACCAAGTCCAAGGGCAACTAATGGAAAGCTTTCAGGCATGTTATAGAAACTAATCATAGAGTTTGGCCTCTGTGTAATTCTGACAGTGGTTGGTGAGAGCAAACACAGAGCACTAGCAGAAGGCATATATGCTCTTGCAGTACAGCTTGAGCCTTCAGAATAGCACATTGTGGGACCAGGGGAGACTTCATCCCCTGCATGCAGGTATTTCTTCCCCACAGCGTATTGAATTATTTACTGGTTCTTGAGCTGTCGCCATTTTTATATGTCTGTATCG
Source organism: Empidonax traillii (assembly GCF_003031625.1). Taxonomy (NCBI): domain Eukaryota; kingdom Metazoa; phylum Chordata; class Aves; order Passeriformes; family Tyrannidae; genus Empidonax; species Empidonax traillii. Next base: position 1,900,945 of record NW_020955209.1, read on the forward strand.
CGAAATTGGCAAGAGATTTGTAGAATGGCAGTGTCTTCCATTCGTGGTTACATTTCTTCTAAGTAATTAGTACAATTTAGGTAGCAAAGATAACTCATCACAGTTCTACAGAGATAGAAATGTCTCCATGCACAGGCTGAGACACACAGCAGCCTGAGGCTGACAACAGCCACCCACTGCAGCATATTCCAATGTGCCACAGAGGTTTCCATACTCAGTGACAGCAGGGGCTCTGGGAGCTGCTCGGTGTCTGAGGACTGTGCCAGTACACCAATCACTAGAGAAGCAACACACACTCATGACTGGAGGCACCTGTCCTCCCTCAGGAAGGGAGACCTCCCTCCAACACTTGCCAAGCATGGTGAGCACTCAGTGAGAAGCACAGAGGGTGCCTGCACGAGCCCTGGCCAGAAGGGTAGACCATTCTGTTCCCCATCCCACAAATCTTCCTAATTCAGAAGCTTTCATAAGCACCTCCAGGCCCTGGGCACATCACTTCCCTGCAAAGTAATTTCAAAATTGTTCAATAAAACATTTCAGCTTTTAATCCTTTTCTTCTGCCAGTGAGAAAGCACAAGTGATTATGAGACAGATAAAATATCTGCAGGTCACAGTTCACTCTGCCTGCACCTCTGCAGAGCATGGGGATGTTGGATGGAGGTAAGTCATCCTTTTTTATTGTTTGTGTGTGTGACCAAATCAATCATGGACAGATTATAAGGTCTCTGGGGCAGTAAAGTGTTTTAGGCAATTAGTATGTGTCTCTTTGTGAAATCTCTGTGATTGGAAAGGGAAAGGCAGATTAAAATGCTTCTTGTGTCTCTCTTGAAAATCCAAGGCAGTCTCTAAATGCCAGTGGGTTGGCTGTGTTTCAGATACCCACAATAGAACTAGCAAAGTGGCCTGCTGAAAACTTCTCCCTCTGCACCTTAAAACCCAAAGTCAGATTTATTCTCTTGTGTTGTAATTCCTACAGAATCCAACACCATCAATGTCATCATTATGCCCCAAATTCTTTGTCTGAAGCCATTTTCTCTCAGAGTTTACCCTATTTTCCCTGCAAGATTTCTTTGCTCCTTTATCATCTCTGAGAACAGATAATTTTAACATACTTCATTCAGAGAGATCTTCCACACTTGCAAGGAGCCTGCAAGGGACTGTGGCATGGTGCCACCCACAGCACATGAAGACTGAAGCCTCCTGAATACCTGGAGGGATTTCAGATTTAATTAATTTCATTTTCCTTCCATTTTCCTCTAATTTCATGTTCCCTTATGGAGCACTCTCTCCTGGCCTTCCCAATGCATCCTTTCTCTTCTAATGCTTTAACACACCTGTGTTGACCAGCCTGAGCCACCCTCTCTAGCAATTATCAGGCAGCAGGTCCAGAGAGTCAGGCTTTTCGCTGTCCCAAACTTAGCATAAAAAACTGTGACTGTAGGCCAAATGTGACCTTTTCAGAGGCTAACTTTATTTATTTATTCTGTTGCCATTTATTTGTTTGTTGTTTAAAAAAAAATACACTGTCTCCTGGATTTACTAACAATATAAAATTAAAATATTTCTGACTAGCAACACTTTTTTCAAGTAGTAATTAAGACTGCAGTCATAGCCTAGGACATAGGCTGAGTACATGGTAAGACCATCGTTTCCAGCTCCAGTTCCTCTGCACTTTCGTTTAGCTGGTAGAGTGCCAGACACAAGTGCCCCCATGGTTACACATGTACCTGCGTGCTGGCACTGATGGTAGAAATAATCGAGAGGCAAACACAGCCCTGTTTGCCATCAGACCTATCTATCATGTAATCTGACATGATGTTTGGGAAAGCCAGCTCATGTGATGCCTTTCAGAACACAGATGGGCACGCATGACAGTTTTTGCCTTCTCTGGCAAGCTCTCCCCCTCTTTGGCCCCAGGGACAACCTCTCACAGGGCTCGCTGTCATCTGCACTCGCCAAGTCATGCTCCAAGTCCCCAAAAGCAACTGAGAGGGGCTGGGACATCATGTCTTTCTTCTCCCAGCTCCCTGTCTGCTCTGAAGGCAGGAAGATGGGCTGCTGTGTGCTCATCATCCCCTCCCATATGTCCCTTTGCATGACACCTCTGTATCTGTGAAGCCAGATATTAATGAGTTCAAGAGAACTCACCAGCCTCCAAATTAATTAGAATAAATCACCCACCAGAAGTTTCAATCAGTCCTGCTCTCCCCCTTTCACAGAGGAAGATGTTTCTGTGTGCCTCCCTCCAGATCAC
>NW_020955209.1:1903460-1906727 GCF_003031625.1 Empidonax traillii
TCCCCTCCCATATGTCCCTTTGCATGACACCTCTGTATCTGTGAAGCCAGATATTAATGAGTTCAAGAGAACTCACCAGCCTCCAAATTAATTAGAATAAATCACCCACCAGAAGTTTCAATCAGTCCTGCTCTCCCCCTTTCACAGAGGAAGATGTTTCTGTGTGCCTCCCTCCAGATCACATACCCCTAACACCCTTCATTTTCTTCTTGTCGTATGGCAGCCTACTGCCCACACAGGTGAATAAATGACTGCATCATAGAATCATTTAGAACCATCTGAACAGACCTCTAAGATCATCAAGTCCAGCTGTTAACCCAGCACTGCAAAGTCCACCACTAAACATCAGCCCTTCCCTGGACAGATCGTCTGTACAATGATCGTGCCAGACAATGAGCCCATCTTCAGCATCAGACAGGGACTGGGAGAGGTAGCTGGGTCTGTGCGGGAAGTGGGCTGAAATAGCAACATTATAGTCGGTCCCATTAGCCTAATTACTTGATTTTTTTGTTTCAAAGCAATCTTTACATCTAGTCAGATGTAAAGAAGAGCTGTGTTTTCTGTTTTTCCTTTAGCACCACCCAAAAAGCCCTTGTTCTGAGAGGGAAGGATATTTGCACTGGCTTAACTTCAGCGGTCTAATACAACTACAGCAACTCCATGAGGAACACAGCACATTAGGGTGTGCCCAACAAACACAACCAAGGAAAAAGCAACAAGTGATAAATATCTCTGAGCTATCAGACCTGCTAGGTGCCTCCTGATCAGCAGGGCAACAGTGCCACATGTACCCACGTGAGGCTTCTGTCTTTTCGGCCAATAGGAAAAAGAATATGCTCAGCTCTACACGGGGTGCTAGTGTTGATGAGGGAGGTCTGGCAAGGAGTACAGTCTAGCCAGAAAGCTGGGAGCATGTTTTTCACCTCACTGCTCACCCAAATCCAAGACAGATGAGGGGACAACAACTGCAGTTGAGATTTGACTGCCCAGTGTCAGTCCCAGTCCCAGTCCTTGCCAGCAAGCCAAGAGCACAGCTTCCATCCTGGCCTGGAGGCAATACGTGCTCCATGCTAACAGAGCAGAGGTCCACAGGAGGCAAGCTGGGCACAGGGAGCTGTAGAAAGGAAGGACAAGTTTGGGTTAACACGAGCCCCTGAGAAACAGCACAGATCCACTTCACTGGGTCTTGCAGATTTTCGGTTTCAGTGCCATGGGCTTCCTGACATTCCCTGTGAAACTCAGTCAAAGCCACTGTCCTTCTCCTTAGTGTTGCAGGGAAGCCAGAGAGAAGCCCCAGTTCCCAGCTGAGGACACCCAGCTTCAGCCTTCACTGCATGCCCTTCCTGCCCCGACTGCACAAAGCGTTTTAAGCTGAGCCGAGGGCGCAGCAGAACTTGCACCCCCCAGGCATGTTGCTGCCTTTCACACAGACAGAACAGGCAGGGAAGAGCTATGCAGAGGTGGAACAAAGCCAGTTTCTTCCTGAAGCACAGCTTGCCCATGCCTGCAGCCTCCACAGTGAAGCTGGGCCAGTCCAGCAGCCCCCAAGGCCTCCAGACAGCTGGCAGCAAAGCTCCCAATGTTGCAGAGGGACATCATTTTTTTGGGAAGGCAGACACACTGCATACATGGATAGAGCTCAGTCATGCTGCTTGTGTACCTGCACCAATGGGGCTTCCCAAGTGAGAGAGTGAAGGTAGAAGCACTGGGGCATGCAGCAGGGTCTTCAGGTGGGAAATGGAGAGTGCATCACCCAGCCACACTGAGAGCTTAGAAGGGACACAGGAACCCATCTTCTCCCAGCTCTTGTATCCCACCCAGCAGAACTGTCCCCACTCCCACAAGGAACACCAGCTCAGCAAGGACTCAGCTCCACAAAACTTCTTTCCCCTGTGTCCCACTGAAGCCTGAGGGACTGCAGCCACCTCTGAGTGTATGCCAGTTCAAATGAGGCACAACAAGCCACATGAAAAGCGGCACCCTCTCTTCCTTCCTTTCCTTTTGACCAGGAAAACTGGTCAAGTATCAACACCAGAGCAGTGTTTTAGGTTGCTAAGCATCCCCTTGAATAACGAAGCAGCAGTGAGTAATATGTATTTACATACATTATGGTCTATTCCCCCATCGGAAGGCGATTTGTGTAGATAACTTCCATCAATGTTAAAGAGAGTCATTCACATAAATCCTTGGCACTTTAATGGCCGACGAGCCTCCTCTGTGTAGTAGTTCGTGTTGCTACATTTAGTGAGCGCAATATAAATGTGGCCAACTTAATATGCAAATAAATTCACGTATTTACTGAGCCATAAGAGACAGTTACTAGGCACATCTCCTTCATCGTTTATAGGGAAATAGATGGAGGCTGCCAGTCGAAGCCGAGAGATAAATGCTGTAAACACTTTTTCAAGGCAACGGGGAAAAAAGGGTACTGAGTGTCCACATATACATAAATAATGATCATAAATAGTTTCTTGAAGACGTCTCTTCTATTTGTTTCTACTCTGTGTGTGTGTCTTTACTACACACCTGCATTGAAATACTATTTGTTGCATTGCTGTTACCTGCCAGTGGCACTGGAGTCTCTTTCATCCCTCGGGACCAGGGGCAGAGCCATGGCACATCCCGGCTTGCTCACTCACTGCCTCCTACAGCAGCTGTAGGAAGGGAACATGCTCACCTTGAAAAGACAGGCCACCCATTGCAACTCCCTGTGTCCCAGCACCAAAATGTAAGCCTTTCCTTTAACGGCACCTGGTGCAGGAAAGAGGAGGGAGACCTTTCTCGCCATTTCTTCTCACAGATGTTCTCTTGAGAATCTGCACTGGCTATTTGTAAAACAAAAGCCCTCACCAGGTCTACACTTTTCAAAGACAGAGAGCAGACATATTTTATGGAAAATAGATCTTAAAAATTCATAAGATAAAGTATTACTGAAGTGCTCCTTCAGTTCTCTGCGTATGATTTTTAGGATGCCTTGCCAAATGGATGTGTCCTCCACGGGACATTTCTTCCTTGTGGTAACAAATGAAGTAAAACCGATTCCCTTCTTTATTTTTTCAGATGGAAAACAAGGAAAAATTCCCTATCCGTATTACACAGTTCAGTAGGATAGTTCCCATGCGCATACATGCTCTTGGAAATATGCAGATACATATGTTGAAAGACCATTAGACTCCACAACATCTACTGGGCTGCAACCCTACTGGTGCTGTGAGGTTTTTCATGGGAGTCACCAACAAATGCCTAGTCTTTCCAGAATCCCCATGT
>NW_020955209.1:1907059-2047151 GCF_003031625.1 Empidonax traillii
GTATTACACAGTTCAGTAGGATAGTTCCCATGCGCATACATGCTCTTGGAAATATGCAGATACATATGTTGAAAGACCATTAGACTCCACAACATCTACTGGGCTGCAACCCTACTGGTGCTGTGAGGTTTTTCATGGGAGTCACCAACAAATGCCTAGTCTTTCCAGAATCCCCATGTCAGCTCTGACCTGCTGGATCTATTCAAGTTTGAGAGCACAGAACTGAGGGTATGCAGGTATCTTCCCTGCCTAGCCATGTGTGAGCAGAGACAGAGAGGCTAGCACCACCACTGTGCTTGCCTGGCTGCCTGGAAGGACAGCTCAGGGTGGCCAGGCACAGTGGCAGCTCAGCCTCAAACAGAAATTATAGCAGAGACAAAAAGAACCAAAACAACCCCAAGCAATCTCGTGGGTTCTTTACATGAAATATCCTCTTGTAATGTTGCCTTTTGGGTTTGACCTTATCTAAGACCTCAGAGCTCCCCTTTCTGCTGTTCAGTACCTGCCTCTCCTGTCAAAATCTCTTCTGTCCAAGTGTTGTCTATGACCAGGTTTGAAGACCCTTCCCAAATCTTTGCTCTCTGCCTCCAGTCATGTTTCTCTCCCCACAGTGCCCACAGGTGCTGATGGCTGCAAACCTCCAGTAATACTTTGGAAATCAGATCATTTTACACACCAGCTCTATAAAATGGAGCCCCCACCACAAAGGAGCTTGTGCCCCTCCCAGTGTTGCTGTGCACCCCCGCTGTCTCCCCAGGACAGCCTCCAGTGCTTCTTGCAGCATGCAGGGCTGGCCTTATGGCTCAGATCTGCCCACCCTGCCCCAAATTCAGGTTGGGCTGTGGGGCCAGAGAGCAGTGGGAGACAGTCAGGGAGCAGAGGATAACCAAGACACTGATTTTGTGGCAAGGGCACAGGAAGTAGCAACCCAGCTAATAAGACCAGTGGTGGTCTCACTCCCACCTTTCCTCTCTCCTGCCTTGATAGGCTAGGTGTTTGAGTGACAACACTTCCTCAGACTGGGAGTTTATAGAGTGCCTAAACACCTGCTGGAGCCTCTTGGGATGACAACTATTGTAATTCTCTATGAATTTGCCCATGTCATAAGACAAGATCTGGGTTAAAACCTACCTGCCTGTGGTATCCTCCCTGGCAGGCAGGCAGGAAGAAATCATTGGGGGCCAATGCTGCCTAGAGGTTTTCAGGTCACCAAGGACTTATCCTGAGTTTTGTGGATCTGGCAGCTTGGGGACCTGAGCCTCTTGCAGAGACAGATGTCAATAAGCCAGTCTCAGGGCAGCATCTTCCTCCAGGGAGCTATTTTTGGAGGTCTTTCTCTGTAGGAAATGCTCATTGCAGCCTGCAGGTAGCCCTGTTGGCTGAGGGCAAACTGCCTCTTGGGACTGTCCTGAAAGGCTCAAGGTGAGGGGACAGCCTGTCATCACCATTAATGCCCTAAATGTCCTCACCATTAAATCCAAATCACTTTTCAAAGAAAAAGCACTCACTTTGAAAGCTTGGGTGGGTGACGCCTGCAGGAAGATGGGCTGAAAGGAGAAGGCACCTTCCCTGCAACTCCCGCCAAGTAAAATATGACACGTTTTTGTCGCACCTCCTTCACACCATTGGCACATAAGCAGAGACAGGGAGAGATGGAAGCAAGCATTAGAAAAATGTGCTTTTCTAGCAGAGAGGTACGGCAGCTCTCAGATACCCAACTCACAGCAAAAGGCACATGCACACTTGCTCTCAAGTCCAAGGAGCATGACTCGGAGAAATCCAGCTGATTTTTTACAAATTTCTTGAAATCGTGGACAATGCCACAGGGAAACACCTATCCTTTCACGTTCCGTGGGATTACCCCTCTGTAGCTCTCCAAGGGAAAGCAAAGCTTTCACAGGTGCCAGCAGAAGTCCAGCAGCTGAGCTGCTGCTACTGCCCAGCACCCTGAGCTGAGACGGGAACCAACGCAGAGAGCCAGGCACTGCTTCACTTCCAGGTGTAGAAAAAAATATATCTCTACCAGTGTGCATTTGGGATAGAGCTGCAAGTGGCCTTAGCCAGCTGCTCATCTCCCAAGCCGGGATCTGGGAGCTGCAGCATGGCGACAGGAAGGTGGGCAGTGCCAGCATGCCAGGGCAGGGTTAACAAAGGAGTGAGACCTTAGCCCTCCCTCTGCCCTGCACCCAGTGCAGTCCCCTTCCCTCCTGCCCCCAGCTGCAGCAGATCTGCATGGGCACCCAGGGTCTGTGCATGCCGTGATACAGAGGGAAGAGGACCCTCTGCGAGGAGAAGGGTATCCAAAGCACCCAGAGGAATTTAGGGCACAACTCTGAATGCTCAATTTCAGTCATCACGCATGTTGTAAATGAAGAAAGTGCCAGGGAATACCCCTGGGATCCCCACGTATATAAATACCTGAAGCAACAAGAGCAACAGCTGGCTCCTGCAAACGCTTTTGTCAGCCTGACATTTCGCATGCCAAGCACGCTGGTGTCCGTGCACGTGCCAGGTAAGAGGAGCAAGAAACCAGAGGCATATTCCTGGCCACACTGCCAACTGATTTGGGAAGGAAACCCCATCTTTTGCACCCCATACCCGAAGTGAACAGAGCAATTAACTCTTAGGCAGGGAGAAGCAGTCTAGCACTTATAGTACCACTTCTTCTGTATGATGAGAATCACCTTTAAATATGGGGTCAGCATAAACTGCAGGGCAACAGCAAACTGTTCAGTTCAGGAGGAATTATTCATCCTTCAGTGGAACATAATTACACATCCGGATTCTCTCTGGGCAATCCTTTATTTGGGCCAAATTTACATTAGTTCCTAAAGGGAACAGCCAATTCTTAATGAATGACTTACAGGCTCATCATCTTTATGAGATTTTATTTAAAAAAGAGAATATCAGAAGTTTAAATCTTTAATTAGTAAATTATAACTTCACCTTCACTGCACATTGCCTCTTCTCCATTCAGTCGTCCTCATCCATAGGAAAACTTGGTACCAAGATGCTAGATTAGATTATAAAGTCTTTTCAATTTTATTAGTCAATAGCAAATTAGCCAGTACCTTTAGTGCACCCATATATCATGATTCTGTTTGGCAGAGCGGTGTGCAATCTCCTGACACATAATTTTTAATGAAGTTTCTTTTTTTAATATACAGCAAAATAAAGAGAAAATTTTGCTTCCTTTGTACAGGAAACCAATTCCTCATGAAGCAACTTGTTATGGCAGAATTAATACATGTAATAAATTTTTCCCTGCAAGGTGGGCCTGGAATATTTTTCTTTGCATAAGTAAACCAATTATTGTTCATGCTCACTGCAGGGAGATTCACCTTTTAAATGCTGCACCTGCTCTTAATGGTCAGCTGGAGAACTCAGCTGGGAGTGTTTTATGTAAATAAAGCTGACTCCTTTGCACCATTTTAAAGCTCTACAGAAGTACTTCTGTAGAGCGGGATTCTATGGAATTGGGGTATTTTTTCTCTCTTTTTTTTTTGTTTAAGACATCATGTGGTTTTTGAGTATACTTTATGAAAGTGAACAAAAATCCCCTGAAGATAACAGGGCTTTGCTGACTTCAATGTTATCAAATATAAACATTTTGCTTCATTCAGTTTTTAACAGAAATCACTGCTGTCTTACTCTCATCAACTATTTCCTGAAGGTCTTCCTTACGTGAACTGTGCTTTTACGCCTCATATTTACTTGATAGGCATGTGTGGCTTCCCACTATTTGCAGGAGGAGTGCTTCATTCTCCCATATAAAGTATCCCAGAAGTTTCCAAACTAGTGCTAGGAATATGGGCTAACCTTAGGGATGTGAGTTCAGTTTGTAGTAGGAAAGGAGCCGAGGAGTACCTCTGGGCAGAGCCCACTGAGAAGTGGTGATGCTGGGGAATTAGAATCATAGAGTATCCTAAGTTGAAAGGGACCGACAAGAATCACTGAAGTTCAACTTTGATGATTCAATTAAATGATCCCATTTTCTATTATCACATTTGAGTTCGCTCCTACCACAGCTAGGTGCTGGGGGAGTCTGCAAGGACACCAGAGGTCCTGGCACAGCCAGGAATGAGGAGGATGGACACATCCCCACCAAGGGCAAACAATGTCCCAGCAGCGAGGCCCTTTCTCAGCTGCCTCCCTCCAGCAGCGCTGGCTGAGGGAGGGGGCAGAAGCCCAGCTGGCAGGGCTTGCCTGTCTCCTGTTATCAGGCTTGAATGGACAACTGTCCCACACCCCACTTTGCGGCTTCACTTTGCAACCTGTGATCATCTTGGCATCCGTGTAAGATCACATCTCAGCCTCCTGAAGCTCAGGGTGTCATCACGTACCATGATCGGGTGCTATATCACATTTCTCTTTCTAACTTTTTCTTTTTAATATGTAAAAAGCCCCCAAATTTCTGTGTCAAGCATGGAACTGAGGGAAAAACTTCCCATTGCAATTTCTTCTTTCTAGGTCTCGTAGCCACCAACCAGCACCTGTATAGCCATGTGTTCTCAGCAGGTGAGAAAGCTCATGGCAAGTCACTGATTGCCCAAGTAAGAAAATTGCCTCTTTTTACCCACTCTTCTCCACAAAACACAGGGAAGTACTTGATCTAAGCATTTCCAATAAACAAAACAGAAACATCTGAGTTACTGTGCTCACCAACAAAGTGTTTCTCAAGGTACACCTTCTGCAAAGTTTCTGATCTCATTCAGCACATGTACTTTTCCTGTTGGTAGATTTTTTTTTCCAGTCCCTCTTCCACACTCCATCACTAAAAAGCTCGTGTCCTTGGCAGCCTTTCTAATCTGAAGAACATGTGTACAGGCTAAATAACTTATATGATGGGACAGAAGCACTCTGCCTAATTGGGAAAATCCGTGTGACATCTGAATTAAAATACAAAGTCACCTGCACCCAGGGAGGACTGGGAGGCACCTCATCTGAATAAGGTCACAAAATCTGAATTTGCAAATCTCCAAGCCATATCCTAAGCTGGTGTCAGATGAGGCTGGAGCCCAGGAACTTATGATGATTTACACCAGCAGCTGACTGCCTGGTGCTTAGCTGCACCAGGGACTGACAGCACAGTGGGATGGAGGATGCTCTAAGTATTCCTGTAGCACAAAGATAGTTTTTACACTTCAGCTCTGCTCCCAGAAACAACATTCCTTCCTTTACTTTACCTCTTCCACTGTGCCTTAATTCAATTTGAAAAGACCTTGGTCTACCCTTGAGAAAAATGTCTTCATGACCCTCTTTGAAATAAACCCAGGATTAAACAGTGATCCCCCTCCAAACTGAGAATTCAAGCAACTTTCCTTCTGCAGCTCACCAGATTAACTTTATTCCTGCCACACGCCCTGCATGCACCAAACCCAAAAGCAACTTCTTTCTTCCAGACCGCTGCCAACAGATGAGTCCCAGGCAAAGAAACCAACCCTCACAGACATTCACCAGCAATGGAAAGGGGAACAGTGCCCAGATCTCAAAGGCAAAAATACTCACTGAACCACGCTGGGCTTCACCCTCTGTCAGCGAGCGGTAGGCTGCAGGCTGGGGCGGCAGCAGGGGCTTGAGAGCTAAGGAGGGACCGTCAGGGTTAGCCAGGTGCCCTCACACATTGCATCCCTGTGCTCTGTCCTCTCTGCAAGTTAGCTTTAAAACACCTGAAAAGACACACACAGACAACTGTGCTGAAGTGTGCTCCTTGGCATCTCTCGTAAGCAAGATGCCTGTTAGTCTCGAAGGAAAAACCCAGCGTATAAACAGTATCACTCCCTACAGTTTTCAGTTAAGGATAAAAATTCAACTTACCATCTGGTTTGAAGATATGAGGAGATTATAATTAAGCTCATTGCTCTATGATCTATACTAAACCCCAGAATATGTGATGTAAATACTCTTTGCTATGTATATTGCAACATTAGTGGCTTTTAAAATGGAAGAGGCATTTACCTGGCAGCAAAAAAACCCAAAAATGCCCAAACCCACTTTTTTGGAAAAGCCCAAAGCCACACTTCATGCAGAGTGCTCTGCAGTTAGAAGTCTTCACCACCTCGTTCAGACACACACACACACACATACACACACACAGACACGCTCCCGCTGCCGCGCAGCACAAGCCGGCAGCACAGGCGGATCTGCTGCCCCTCTCCTCACACCAACTGCTCCCAGGGCTCAGCAAGGGTGTGCTTTGGCAAAGAGAGTCTCCAACTGAGGAACTGCAAAGTTACCACGTACAGACAGGCAGAACAAGGACTGCTCCAACAAGGCTGGATGACAAACACCAGGCAGAGAAGAAGAAGAAGAAGAAAAAGAAGAAGCATGCTTTCCCCTTACCTATTGCTTAGGCTAAAACACTGAGCAGAGTCTTTAGAGAGCCCAGGCACTGGGACCCAAAGGGCAGAGGACTTTCAGCACAGTCACAGAGATCCCAGCAAAAGCCATCTTCTCCCTGTCTTTTAGGATAGTGTAAGTCTCCAGCAGCTCAGCTCTCCAGCTGCAAACATCTCATTAGACTAATGCATTCAGCACAGGCAGAAAACTCGATTTACCATAGCTACAGCAATGAATTTCCATTATGATGACAGCTTCAACCACATCATGTCCGGAAAAGCAGCCAACCACTGCCTTTTAAAGAACACACGCATTTAACACGCAGAAAACGAGGCCTGCGTGGTGGGTTTCCTTTCCCTTTGCAACTACATTGAGAAAAAAAATTGCCATTTCTTTTTATTTCAGGAACTCCGCAACCTGAAAGGTAAAGGCATTTGGACTCTTCCCACCCTTCAACCCCCCCTCAAAACGGCACTGCCTTTTGCAATACAGTGCATTGGGCTGCAGTGAGAAGAAGGGGTGTTTGCAACATTTCTGGTCTCACTACCCCTCCTCTGTTGCCATGGAAACCGGACTGTAGCATCAGCCCTTTGTCCCACTCCTGCAGCAGCCTGGCCTGATGCTGAGCTTATGTGATGTGCCACGGATGAGAAGGACCAGTCACTTAGTTTTGGATAATTTACATGGAAATTTGGGGAATAGCTCTTAGAGTCTTCTTGCTGGCAACACTAGGTGTGTGTGTACAGTGCTGTTCACTCACACACACGTGTACCTGTACACAAGCACACTGAGTCAGCTGTGAGGAGAATCTTACAGGTATGGCCAGACAATGATATCCGTAATACACGGAAATATCAGTTATCGCAGCCATGCCATGTCATTTGGACTGAATGCAGGAGCAGCTTTTCATTGAATTTCCAGTCACTCATCACGGAAGGCACCAGATCTTCCCTTTTTTAGCGCAGCACTAGCGGCTCTCACCATCAAAAAAAAAAAAATTTTCTGCAGTACGTATGATAAATAACGATCATAATAATCCTGCCATGCTCCATTGACTGTGCTAGATCAAATTATCCCAGCAAAGGGGCTTGTCACAGTTGTTTGTGAGTGTTGCACAGCTCCCCGCTGCCCACTTCACATGCTCACATATATTGTTACTCAGTATTCATGGCAAGCCAAATGTGCTCCTCACCTCTTTCGTTCCAGTCCCGTGAGCGCCTCATCAGACAGGCTTGCAGCCACTGCCACTGGTTCTGCTGGTTTTGTGGTTCCTGTGCACTGGTTTTGCGCTGGTCAGGCTTTATGGATTTTAGGGGAGTTACTTTCGACTTGCCACCACAGAAGAGGAGATGACTGTTAAGCCTGTTTTATTTACCGAGGAAGAAGAGAGAAAGCAAGAAACCACAAATCCTGGAACATTTGTAGCAATAAGAGCCTGGGTTTTGCTGGTGCCCTTCCCTGGCAGAGGGGAGAAGGGCAAGCACCTGCCCAGCAGCGACTGAGCAAGGTGAGATGCTCAAGCTCACTCCACCAGTCCCTTGCCAGTTCAGGAGGATGGTCAGGGTATTATTTGTTTCTTAGAGTCATGGCTAGAGAAAAACTCTGTACATTCAAATTAAAAAAAAAAAAAAAAAAAAAAAAAAGAGGTTTGGAAAATTCAGGAGAAACAAAGTGGCATTTATTCTCTTTTTTTTTCTTTATTACACTGGTATAAACTTGACAGACGTTGTAGGTGTGAAAAATATATTCACACAGAATTGGAACAACTGTTTTCTGTCTCCTGCTACTGGTGTATGAAACCCATGGTGCTCATGAATACACTGGGCAAGGATGTACACAAAGGCTCCTCAACCCAACCTTCATTCTGGCAAAGACCTCTAATCCCTCCTTTTCCCTCTTCTCTTTTTTTTTTTTTTCAGTGGCCCAGCATTCATGGATTCCCACACCAGCGTAAAATAGAGGCAACTGAAACACCATGCAAATTCCTGTTTCAAGTTCCCCAACAGGATAAATGGGGAAAAGTACTAGAGATTACAAAAAAATTGTGACAGGATCTTTTAAAAAGCTTCACTTCTCTCGAAAGCCATTTAAAATTTTGAGCATGAGTCTTAACCATCCCTGTCATTTCACATTGCCTCCACAGATGCATTTCTGCTGTGGCTTGTCACACACGGTGCTGTTGTTTGTGTCACACCACGTTACTGATATCATTTACCACGGGCGGGCTGGCACAACCTCACAGCACGGAGGCATCAGCTGTGGCCTCTCACAAAAAAAATATCATATTAATACAATGCAACACAAGAGCAAAGTGGGAATTTTGCTTTTTCATCACTGCTGTGGTTAATGCTGTGTGTAATTTTGCAGGTCTCAAACCAGCCAAATACCCACTGCTTTGCGAGCAAGTTCTGCTCAGTGAGGGATTGAAGAATTCCTTGGACTGTGCTCTTTGGAGGGCTCATTTGACAGCCTTGAATTTAAAGTTTAAATTAAAGGGTCTTGAATTTTGGTTTAAAACATACAGCTGGTCTGGAGAGTAGCTTAACAGCTGAAAGCAAGGGCAGGTGAAATAGCGTTGGGGGATTGGTTCAGTGTGTTTGAGTCTGCTATGGAGTCAAATGCAAGGCTCATTCCCAGATCTCAGGCTCCACAAAAGAGGAGTGAGGGGCACTGGGAGACGAGCCAGAGGTGGAGCCAAGGGGAAGGTTGTGCCCAGGATGGTGCAGGGGAACAGTCTGCCTGCATGCTTGCAGCGTGCGCATGTGAGTCTCGGAGCCATCTGAACAGCCACAGTCACCCACTGGTGGCTTCAACCCAAGGCTGGCCCTGTCACCCAAGGCTGGTTTACAGCCCCCTCACACATGCAGAGAGACATGCCTGACTTTGGGGTGAGGAGAAGAGTGGGTGGAGGAGGTAGGAGAGCTTAAAATTGCTGCCCAAGTAAATCTGCCAACCAAACACCAGAAATATTGTTGAGCAATGTAATCACTTGCTTCATTTCCAAATAAAAGGGAAAAAGATTATAATATGGGGGGGCTGGGGAGGGGGGGAAGAAAAGGTCTTGTTTATGTGAGGCATTAGATGTCACTCAGCCTCAAAAACAATCATGCTCTGTAAGCATAAGGTTTGCAAATGAAGGTGACGCTACAGAGGGATATTAAGGATCTCTGCACAGAGAGGCAGGCAGTAGCAGAGCAAGGAACACAGCTGAAGCCTCCTACCTCCTGTTGCTGCTTCCCCAACTATTTGAGCCGCAGGCCATCATCAATCTCCAAAATTATTTTTTTTAAATACAAATCCTCTTCATTGTGTCCTCTGTCCACCTCCATGTTCTTTTCATCAGTACCCTGATATTTGTATTCCACCTCATTTGTACTGATTATTTTTCAAACGTTCCCTCCACTACTTGTCTTCACAGCCTCCTCTGAACAGGAACAGCCACCTGATGTGGAAGTGAAGCTTTTGGGGCAGGTGATAGTATGGTGAGGGACGAAGGACCAGGGTTTTAATGATCAGCAGGGAGGCAGCTCAACACCCAAGGTTTGGACACGGATTTTTAAGTGCTGGATTAGCCCCTAGTTTGTCTGATCTCCTGGGCACAAGGGCTTTGCTAGTCTCCAGACTAGGTGGGTATCCTTCTGTTCCACATACATAACTTTTGCCATCGCATCTGAAATACCAGCAGCCACACGAAAGCCCTGCTCTGCTCTCTGCTGTAGGCTCCTCTTTTGGTAGTTCCATTGGTTGAGCTCTCAAACGCCCATTGCCATCCATGTAGCAATGGGGAACAGGTAGAGGAACAGCTCTTATCCTCAGGGTGATTTCCGTCACTCCCCCTAGGTGTCCTGAAACAGCCTCAAATTGGGCTGAGCCACCAGCTCTTGCTGAACTGCCCAAGCCGTTTCAGATAGAAGACAAACCTGGCCATGATCTGGGCTTTGCTGAGTATCAAAGAGGACCATTCTGGATCCTGACCTTGTGCCATTGTCACACCTCAGCCGTGGGCTCCGTGGCACAGCCAGCTCTGCAGCCATGTGCTGGGCAGTTTGGCACACATCACCACTCTCCATCCACCACCACTGTTAATAAACTTCCACAGATTGTCACTTTATTTCAAGCATTACGTTATAATTTAAATAACTTGATTCTTTAAACAATTACATTCAATTACCTTCAGATTTCCACAATTCATGGTAAGTGAGAAAGGAAATTAAATATCCCAGAACAGCCCAAGTGTGTGCAGCCCTACTTGCTATTTGGGCAGAAGATGAGCAGGGCAGGGGGGGCTTGGTGCACATCTTTCCACCTGGCTGCAGGGGTGACATTCCCCCTGTCAGTCACCGCAGCACAAATGGCAGCTGCCTGCCCAGGTTATGCCCTCTATGTGATTTTCCTCTGCATCTTTATTAGGCATTTCAGTTTAAGAGGATTTTAACCTATAAATCTTTCCAGACGATGAATCAAACTCATGACACCCACCCCGACCCTCTTCAACCCCCCCATGCTTGCATAGATACAGTTGGTTAAGTTATGATGGGGTCCAGTTTAAGGGAATGAATTTAAACAATTACCTTAATTACAAGAGCAGTATCATCTTTCAAGAAAGCGGGTCTCCAGGGAGGACAGCTGCTGAGAAGTCATTTAGACACGTGAACCTTTGAAAACAGCAGTGAGAGGAGCTGCAACTGCAGCCCTGGCTACCAGCATTCCCTGCTTGCACCCCAGCTCCTTCCAGCTTGCCCAGCAAAGGAATCGATGCGTGACAGCAGCTCTTGGGCAAGCAAGAAATCTCTAGGCTGCCAGGGCCCCACACCACTGCCAGTCACCCCCTGCCCAGCCCAGCCCAGCCCCGGAGGTCACCTTTTGTTTAGGCACTGTTGCTAAATGGAAGTAAAGCCACAGAGACTTTCAGACGCGCTCCAGCAATCTGCTCTGGAGGCTGAGCTGAAAATTAAGCCTATGCCCAAGGCAAAGAGAAATCCCAAATACAAGCCTGGCAGCAGCCTGGATGGGCAAGGGGTGGCAGGACAGGATTCCCATCCCCCTCAGATCCCCACTGAGCCCAGCCTGCACCCACAGACTACCCCACACTCCCCCTTCTTTCCCCTAGATGGGTTTTGGACCTGCTCTGCCTCCTCCATCCCTGGCACACCAGCCCCTGCAAGGTCACCCAATTACCTCCCCACCCCAACTCACTGCTCGCTTGAGGACATGATTATTTCCCAAATCACTAAACATCAGGAGCCGCTTTGTAATTTGCTTGGTTCTTTATTACATTTATTGATTTTAAAATATTTTAACGGCTCGTTTATTGCTGTGTTAAAGAGCTCAGAAAGGCAATAAAGCCACACAGCATCCTTAGTGATAAAAGAAATAATCCCTAGAGCTGCAGAAATCATGCCTTCTCCCTTCCCTTCTGAGTTTATTTCAAGCAAAAAAACCCAAGAGCAACTACACCCAAAAGGCCAAGTGCCTGGGGAAAATCCCATGCACCCGGAGTGGGCAGGTAGAACAAAGTGAAATAAGCTGTAGTCAAAGCTCAGGAGCTCCAAAGCAACCTGCTGCAGCTAAGAAACAAAGAAACCTTATTCATCCCCCAAGGTTAAGGTGCTTGACACACATGGTCATTCGTGATATGTTTGTTTATGTGACTGAGGAGGCTGGCCATGGACCATCTCTGTCTGGCCAGTGTCAGCAGTGATGATAAAACAGTGATGTGCCTCCAGGTCTGGAGCAAGGAGCTTGCATCAGTGCTGGCTAGGGTGCAAAACACTAACTTGCTTTTCTGCAAATATTTAGGAGCCCTGCTCTCCCCTTCAGCCCTGTCCCCACTTCCAGCATTGTGCATGTCACCCTGCGGGGTCACAACCTCACAGTTCAGCACCTGAAGGTCAATGGAGGTTTCTTTCACCCGTGCTGTCAGCAACCCAGCAAACCCTCTCGTGAAGAGACAGAAGTGGCAGAGGGGTGGCCCCACGGGGATGTATCTTTGAGCACCTTTCTCAAATAACTTGTCTCAAACAGCCTAACTTTCTGCACTAGAGATTACTGGGTCTGAGCAGTAATTAAAAAAAAAAAAAATCCTCCAATTGAGGGGTTTTGTTCCTTGGATTACTTTGCTGTTTCTACAGTCATTTCCACCCCAGAGACTCTCCAGGCACTTAACCAATTAAACACCCACAGCATGGCAGCTGCCGGCAGCTCCCTACTCTCCAGTGGGAGACCACGGCCAGCAAACGCCGTTCCTGGGTGAGATGCCATCAGATTTCATTGATCTACTCTCCATTCAGCGCAGACGTCCGTGGTCTGCTTCCCTGTGAGCCCCGCTCTGCCTTAGAGGTGCAAAGCCCGAGCTGCTGGGCTTGCTGCATGGATGGGATTAAAAGAGAAGCAAAGGCAAGCTGTTGTTCAGCAGAGGGGGCCATTCCCCCTCCCCAGCAGCTGCTACAGTGCATGCCATGCCTTTGTGTGGGCTCTTCCCCCTCGGGCTAGGGCAGGATCACACCCTCTCCAGCTTCCTCCCTTTCTTTAGGCTTGGAAAACTGCTCTGGCAGTAGGAAAGCATATTATTCCCATGGGGAAAAAAAAAAAAAAAAAAGACACTTCTGAATGCAAGTTAGCAGTGAAATTCTGAAAGAAATGGTGCTGAAGATGATAGGCATGGTGACAAAAATAGCCGATGAATGTCACACCTGAGGAGGATGAAGGTCAAGAAAGCCATTCCCAGCCAGGAATTCAGTCCCGAAAGTTTGTCTTTTAGTAGTCACTGAGACTACTGCATGGAGGAATCTGTGCTTCCACGGCAGGTCCTCCCCAGCAGTCACTGCATGTCCACGTCACATAGAAAGCTGTTCTTCCCCAGACTGAACAATTGCTCGCACATCAGTGAGAGGAAAGACAAGGTGTGATGGTGCCACCTCCTGCCAGAGGAGCACTGCATCTCACCAGCAGGGGTGGGCTGAGCTGCCAACTTCAAGCCAAACTCATCAGAGAGAAAGCCATTAGTAGCAACCTCATATAATAAAATTTTATCAAATATACAAGTCCAGTAGATTATATTTTCCTCCACAGCAAAAAGAGCAGTAAAGATATATGTCTCTATATAAGTTATGTTTGCATACTCCTTTTCCTAATTCAATAAAAAAATAAAATCTGTTGCTATCCAAATTCACTGTAATTATCTCTGGTTTTCTCTTGGCAAGTGCTATTTTTAGTCAATACACATGCATAGCCATACTATAGCATAGCTATTTTTTTAAATTACATATGCCAGCATAGTTTATAGATTTTAATTAGCTGGGGATTTGGATAGCCATCAGCAGTCAGGAGCTGCGTGTTGTTTGCATACAAACTCAGTCAAGAAACTTCCCTACACAGCGTCTGCTTGTACAATCAACGAGGGACAGACCCTTCCTAGGAGCCAAACTGCAGTACAGTGTTGAACCAAGGGCTCAAATGCCACAGCTCCTCACTTGGAGGAGAAAATGGGGGCCTAGGTGGAAGAGGGTACTTCGGTGATGAGCATGGATTTAGGAACATAAATGCAGTTCTCCACTTCCAAAAAACCTGACAGATGGGCAGATGGGACAGGAGTCCCTCCTTGGTCAGTAAGTCAAAGCACCACCTCCAACACTGATTGCAAAAACCCTTTCCTGCCCAGTGTACATCATGCATGTCCCCAGGCTGGAGGGAATACGGAGACCCCTCTCCATGGGTTGCTCCACTGACCTCCCATCAGAGGTCAGTGATGGTTGGGAGAGGCACAGGGAGCCCCAGCACACTTCCATCAGCTGTGATATCAGCTGTGATATCCATCAGCTGTGAGTAGGGGCAGGGAGCAGGGCTCTCTAAAATGCAGCTGTGCAGCCACCCAGGCAGCTGTGGTGCCTACACACAAGTTCACCTCACTGACAAAACTGACACCAGCTACATTTCTTAGCTATACACTATTTTTCTTTAACAACAACAACAAAAAAATTAAAATAATAATACTGCCAGAGATCAGAAATATATAAAAATTTCAGCATCCTCAGCTTCTGAGGATGATCTGTATCTGGATTTCATTTTACTAGGGAGTGAGGAAAGTACTTTGGTACAGTTTAGCCTGAAAGCACCCCAAAGTCGTGTGAAATTCAGAATCCCAGGTCAGGCTCTGTTGTCCTTCATCCACATGTAACTCTGCAAAGACTTGTTGAAGCCTTTCACAGGTGAGCAAATAACTGAACTAGCAAAGGAGGTTTAGACTCTGCAAATGGCCTCTGCTGTATGCCAGAGAAGGGACAAGTTTTTCTTTTTTCCAGATGTGAAATAGCCACCAACAGAGAAAAAAGGGGAAAACAAAACTAAACATACCAAACAGACAACAAAAAAACCAAACAAACAAAAATCAGAACCAAAACATACTTCTCAGTTGTAATCTGATCTGATTATTGCTTACATGCTAAACTTCAGAAATCATATTGTGACTACAATAAAACTAATCTAATTTTAGTGGTGATATCATTTGAATAAAGGCTTGATTTTAGGGTTTTCCTTATATTTTCCCTCCTCTGCTATTCTGACACTTCATCATTTTTGAGGCTGGCGTGATGTGCATACCAAAAAGCCTTGCCTGTGTCTAACGAGCTGAACTATTTTATTATTGCCTAGCCTACAACCTCGCATCTACAGAGACCTGGCTTACAAAGGCTGGTGTCAGCTTCCACATCAGTGCCGTTGAAATGTTTAACACTGAGCACTTACATAAAGATTCAAAGCAGCGTGGTGATTAATTGCTGTCACTCCTGCAAGTCTCCCAGGCTCACATTTGACCAAGAGGTCTGTGCTTCCCTTTTAAGAGACACGGGAGTTTGAACAACATTGCCCTATTTTTTGTTTTAATGGGCTTTTAGCAGCGAGTGCAGAAGCTGCTGCGCTGGGCAGGGCTGTCCAGGAGCGTGCGGGCAGCTGGAGCTCACCCGTGGCTGCTGATGCCCTGGTGACATCTCACAGACACCACTCAAGACATGAAATTTGAAAGAGGTTAGAGGTGAACCAGGCAAGAATAATGTCAGCACCGATGTTACAAGGAAGCAATGGACTGAACAAGCTAAGTTGCTTTCATCCCGGTTATTTCTCTTTTAAGTCTTGTGCTTCTATTGAGCTCATAATGAAGATGGTCCCCCTTGTCTTGCTACCTATTCTCTTCTTGCTTCTAATGCTCAGCTTGTCTCATTTACTTCCACAGTGCTCAATGCAGCACCCTGTCTGTTTCTGTGTGCCTGGCAGAGCCAGCTCTGGGGTCACTGTGAGGACACAATGTCATCGTGTGAGGAGCAGCAGCACCCAGCCATCCCCCACTAATATCCTCTTTCCAAGAGACAATCCTTCAGGAGGTGGGGGGCCATCATCCTGACTTCCATGGTTAGCAGGCAAAAATACCAAAGGAGAGAAGAGGTTCTTCGCTTGTCCAAAAGAGCCTGACCCTCCCTGCCCCAGTGCTGGACCCAGAGGTACTGGTTCTCAGGGTGGGGATGGGCTGGGGGACAAGCAGGTGACACAGATCATTTGTACCCCACTGCAAGGTGCAGCCCCAGCTGCCCTGCCTGATCACCTCTGAGTCTTATAAGCTTTCTGAGAGGTGGGCCAGAAGAATGAAGAACCATGTAGAGGAGTCTCCATATTTTAAATAACTGGTAATTTTTAGTATACATACTATAGATTAAATATGAATTTGAATGTAAAATATAATGGGGTAGCTTTTCATCTTATGAATGAACTCCTCAGTTCCCGTTGCAATGAGGGAGGTAAAAAATAAGAGAGATCAAATACACCTAACAAATCTACATCAGGAGGGAATCATAAAAAGATACAACCAAGATAAAACCTTATGTGGGGAAGTTAACTGCAAAGAGTAAATCCTCATAACTTCAGAAAGAAGTACCTGTACACAGCAGTCCCTTCTGCCCCGAGATGTTTAAGAGAAGCTAGTGATGTAAATGAGGTAGCTCAAATTTCCTCCTGATCGGGAAGCTGACACCCATGCCTTGTACATGAGGCTGAGAGAGGAACAGGCTGAACTGATCTGGAATGACCTGTGCAGCTGGGTGACATGGGTGGCCCAACAGCTGGGTGCAGAATGAAGCAAAAGCTGTCTCATTTCATCTGTTCACTTCAAACAACCAAAGCGATTGTCACCTGGGTCTCCAAACCTCACCACCCTGTCATGGACACTGTCTATTTTACAGCCATTACAACCTAATCTCAGCTAATGTGATTTACACATAGTAATTAATGGAGCTTCAGTGGTGAGGAAATTGTCATTCAGTTTGAGTTTAATTTACTGTACACACATATATTGGGAAACACAAATTCCATAGCTGTAATCTGGGCACAGAGAAAGGGTTGTATGGTGGGAAGGAAAAAAATAAACAGTAAGCAATACGCTGCTGGTCTTTCACACCTCCCACTCCGTGAGTGTCTCCTCAATGGGAGGAAGGCTTGCAAATAAATCTGGACATCTCAGTTTGGATACTTGGAGGTAGAAGGCAAAGTCCCACTGTCACTGCTATCCCATTTCCCAGCTGCAGGAAACATCAGCCTGGCATATTGGTGAGTATGGCCTCATTCCGATCCCTGCTTACGTTTGGGGTGTATATCCTTCGGAGACAGCAGAGTGGGTTGACGGGGTATAATGGCACAGGTCATAAAGACCACAAAAGGTGCTGTATCTGTGGCATACTTGTGAACAACTCCAGTGATGGAGAACCATGCAAAATCCAGGACAACCTTTTGCAGCAAGGACAGTGTTTCATTTTCAGCTACCTGAAGTTAAAGGTGGCCTCCTAACAGGTTGGACTTTGGAGTATGTAGTAACCATGCCCCAGCAAAGCCAAAAGCAATGCCTGGGTGATCCTCACTGGCCTGTGTGAGACCATAAATGTCCCAGAGGCATCAGGGTTTTCCCAGATCAGGGACTACCTTGCGGGAAGTACCTGCAAGATGTCCAGTTTTCTAGGGTTTCTCCATAGAACGCCTCCAGCTTTATGCCATGAAGCATCTAGCTATGTTGCTTGCCATAAAGAAAAGCATTCACACCTTAATTTAAAGTAAAGGTGGATGAATTAAAAGCAATTGCTCAAGGTGGTCCACGCAGTCTCCTTTGTGCCAATAAATTCCACACATGGAATGTAACTATAACCTCTTCCCTGTTTAGGGATTAGAGCATAATGTGGAGGGCTTATACACAGTGAAAGACTGAAAATTATTCAGTGCTTCCTGATTCAGCACACACGTGAAATCAAATTCTAGGTAGAGTGTATGCAATTTGGCTTAAAAATACTATCATTAGCTTTACAATCTACTGTGCTAATTAGATTTATTAATAGGTTTCATTGCCAATAACAGTTCTTTTATTTACCTGAATGATAAACATAAACAACTTTGGTAGAAAATTATTTCTACCACCTAAATAGTGTCAGTGTCAGCTCGAACTGCATCTTAAAACAAAACACCGACATGAAAGAAATGACGTGCAAACCACGAACATCACCATGATGTACCAATTTAGTATCCCAGCTGGAGGTCAATACTGGAGTCACACAAAGCTCTCTCTTCTGTTTGCTCCCAACACAGCAACAAGCACTTGCTTACCTTACTGAATAGAAATGAGTTTAAGCACGCGCTCAACCTCTAATCCAGCAGCTGGGTGCTCTGCCAAGCCTTCGACAAACCCTAAGAAAAAAAGAGCACCACTGTCACGCACAGATTTTGAGGATGATACTGCCAGGGGCATTTTCACATTTCCCTGCACAGAACATAAAACTCGAGTGATCACGGCACACTGTGGATGCCCACAAGGTGCCCCTGGTATCCCACAGACCGGCTCTTCAAGGCACGGCATCCTCATCGTAGAACCAACTAATGCATCTCCCCTTGCAGAGCTCAAAGTACAGCTGAATCAGAGATACCTTCTCAATGACCATCTTATGCAAACACTTTTCCAAAAACTAAAACAAAGCAATTTTTATAGCTCAAAACACTCATTAACAACCCATTTCCTCCTAAAAAAAGGAAGCTCTGCCTTTCTTTCTCTGGTAGGTTTTTATTTCAAAATAGTTTAATAATAATAGTACTAATTCCAATATTAAAATGGGTTTCCTTCAGCAGTTTTTAAATGAAGAGTCAGCAAGCAGTTTGGGGGGAAAAAAACAAACACAGAAATAGAGGGCATGCAAATATAACAGTAGAATTTCTTGAAAAGAAAAAAATAAATAAATCTCTATCTATGCTCTTTCCCCCTTCAGAAAGGAGAAACACAAAACCAAACCTACAGCTCAAAACACGGTAAGCACCCCCTGGAAGAATTCCAGGGTTTCCTGAAGAAATCCATGCCCCTGCCTCCCCCTGCCGAACGCAGACGGGAACTGCGCCTGCTCCTTGGGAAAAGCACCTTCTCTTCCCCTACAACTAAAGAGTTTTCCAACTCACAGGCACTTGCTAGTATTTAATTACTTTTAATATTAATCAAACTCTGTCAATGTTTTGTAGGGCAGAAGGTTAAATCAAATCACACAAACAAACAAGAAAAATCTCATTTTTATTAATTCTTCCTTATACCTACACCCATCCGCTTCATCAAGCAGCATTTATCTGCCCTAAATCTAATTCGTGGTGCTTCTCTCTACAAATGCAGCCACAGCAGCCCACACCCATACGCGAGCTGGGCCAGGAGGAGCAGGGACAGTCACACTGCATCACCCTCCTGCCTATTCCAGCAAAGTCCCATTTTTACCCCTCGGAAGTGCTGCAAGGCACAAAGGTATTTGCAGCATCTCTGGTGGGGTGGACAGTTGGGCTCTGCAGTTGCCCCCTCTGACCTAGAACATGGGGCTACGAAAAGGAGTGCGACAGCAGCAGGGCAGAAGCAAATCTATTCACACAAAAGAATACCAGCTGCTTCCCAGTTATGCTTGGGTCACTATTGCACAGGGATGGAAGCAGCAATGCAGATTTTATTTCTAGAACTTTTTTTTTTTTTGCTCTTCAGTTACTAGCCCAGAGTTTCAGAAGGTACAAAACTGGCCAAATTCATTCCTAAACCCTATCAGAAAATGAGTCATATACAAAATAGTGAGCACAAAATGCTGCTTCTTCCTGTAAAGCTTTTCCCATCCTGGTAACTCTTATGCAAGAGGGAGCTTGTCAATGCTTGAATAACAATTCAAATTTTTATTACAAAAGGGTTATTAATAGACACACCACACAACAGATGAACCAACAACTCAGTAATGCTGGGCATCTGCAGCTGGGGGGTTTCAACTCTGTGAAGCTCTTAAATACCTCCTCAGCCCCACTTTTGCATGTCTTGGAAGGTATTATAAAATTATGCACAACTACATAGCCAGCATTTTTAAAAGAAAAAGTATCAGCACGTCTTCTTCGTGTTATCAAGATTTCCAATACCACCACAATTTTTCTTCTCACATCTTCTATTAAGTTACCTTGACTATAGAGGAGACACATATTTGAAGAAGTATTAGATTTAGCCTCTGTTGGCTCAATAGAATTATCCTTGGTTTGCAAACTTTCAGTGTAATCCCAGCTGTCAGCTTTGATCTTTAAGAGGAAAACAGTTCAGTGTTCAGACCAGGGACATGAATCTTTTTTTTTTTCTTCTTAAAATCATTTCAGTGTAGTCACATCTTGCCAGTATATACCTTGACTTTAAACAGTAACATTTGGAGAACAAGCCCAACACGCCCCCACCCCCAAATGCTTTTATTATCAACTATATCTCCTAACTATAATCATTTTCTTGCTTTTAACAACTGCAGAATTTCACTGTGAGTTGTTCTGACAGAACGATGTAATCTTACCATTCATGTCACCTAGTTGCTTGAGAAAGAGTCACCAGATTTTTTTACTATCATTTCTCTCACCAATGCAGAATTTGGCTCAAAAGCCTATGGAATGCAACTACATTTTTTTGTTGTTATTTTCCTACTGTATTTTGCAAATAAAAACTGGAGTTAAAAGGCATCAAGCGTAGAAGCCATTTAATTTAAAGCTATTCTTCATTCTTGTGTTTGAACACCTGACACTGCTTATGGTTTTCAAGAGTTTTTTTCTGCACAATGTGCACTTCAAAAGTACTCTAAAAGATAACAATCTCATTTAGAACATCTTCAAATTTTATTTGCTCTATTGCAATTACAAAGAATATAACAATGTAAATTTGCATTTAAAGTGACAACCTTTTCTAATAAACAAGGTCACAAATTAGTGTGCACCTATTCCGATTTTGGGCAATTTTCATAGGATGGAATTTTTCCCTCATGGCAACTTGTCACATTTTACAGCATTGCATTTTCCTAATTCAATACACAGGAACAGAAATACATCTGTTCCTACTTGCAGAACACTCACAGGTATTTCTGAAGTATAGAAATGCAACATTTTCAGTAATTTTCATTTGTTTTATTGAGAGGAAGAAAAGGAAGAATCCATCCATGGCTTTTGTCAAGTCATACAATACACTAACAGCCCTGATTCTCTCCTCCCTGAAATTATTCTCTAATTAGACTTGATTTTTTTTTTTTTTAAACAGGAGTAGGGACAGAATCAAACAATCTGTCTTGTTTACAATCCTGCAGGAGACTGAGGTAAAAAAAAAAACAAAAACAACTCAGACAAAGAGGCACACTATTACAAATGCAAACAGCCATCAAATTGTCCAGTTTATTCATGGGAATTCAAAATTGATACAAAACATGCCCTCTAAGCATGTTGTATTTTTACCCTTTGAACGTTTCTGACGGTGTCAGGTAGACTCAGAATATACTTCAGCTTTCAGGATGTACCTTTTATAAAGGTATTACACAAAAGCCGCTTACTTACATAACACGTGGTCCCAAAACTTCTTTCAGACATTCTGTTTATCAAAAGACTCAGATCATCTGCTGACCTGATGAAATAAAGGCTTAAAAATGTTTTAAGCCATTAGTAAGTATCCTATGGCAGAGTCAAGAAAGTTTATGATTTCCATTATAATCTCGGGCATAAAAAGGCAACAGTCCTAAAAAAAGCAGCCCTCCAGAATATATGGAATGTGGCAATGGGTATGATGCCAATTTATAATGATGACATTAAGTAAAACAGATTTTTAAAGCTATGAATGATGTGAGCAGTATCACAGCAAAATAGTTAATGAATACCACAGAACCAATCAAGTTTGAAAGTTGAGCAGATGTTGTTTCAATCAGCAGAGATTTGTAATGTCAAATATACCAAAAAAATTTTCTAAAATAAATTCTTAATGCAGAAAAATTGTGAAAGTTTGCTCCTAGCTAATAGTACCTTTTATTTAAATTGGACCCCAAACTGATCAGACAATACATAGCCCACACTTTTGGACATTTATAATAAAAAAGCTTTTATTTTCAATTGAAACAAATGCACCATCCTGCACTTTGAAGGCTATAATGAGCCATAAGCATATTCCAAGGTGAATCAATGGCAACAGATTTGTTTCACCTCCACTGAGAAGTTACATAATGCACTCTTAATTGGTAAAGAAAATTTAAACTCAGCCTTCTCAAAGCTTCTGTACTGTGTTTCTTGGTTATTTTACAAGTTCCACAGTCAGACCAAGAGTTTGCAGTATGTGCAGATATTGTAGTCAATCAATAGTACTGTTTAACCATCGTCTTCCTCCTCTTCCTCTTCCTCCTCAAAACTGTCTTCAAAGCCCTCACTGTCTTCCTGGTCCTCATCACCTTCTATTGCTGTATCCCATTGTGGATGATTTTCTGGCACTGGTTTTGCCTCATGAACTTCCAGCTGCAATTGGATAAGGAAAGAGAAGAGGGGGAAGAAAAAGTTACAGGCAATAAACAGCAATTCAGGAAAACAAGCAAACCCACCCACCCACCCAAAACAAATGACACACCACACAAAAAGGATAGTTAAAAAACCAACCAACCAAACAAGAAAACAAATCCCATCTCACCCCAAAAATCCAAAACAAAACCAAGAGCTGCTTCCAGAAATACAGCATGCCAGATTTTTCTCATTAACTGTATGAATCTAGGACTAAGGGCAGAGAAATGCCATGGCAAACCTCAAGGTATACAAAGCCAGACCCAACCATACTGCAGAAATTGAATAAATGTTAGAAAAATGTGAATAAAATACATAGGCACTGGAAAGCGTCACAAACTTTAGTCCTGTTTAATCCATCATAAAATAGCAACTACTGACATCAGGCAGAAACCACTTGTAACTCCCTCCTTCCCACTTGTTTTAAAATTAGGACAGGTTGAATTCTTACAGATAACAGGACTTCTGGGGTTTTAATAACCATATGAAGTAGCTTTCAGTGTAATACAAATACATAACACAGTCAAACATCACCTTCAATGGTTTAATCTGGTCCAATCCCATATATGAATCCGATCTTAAATAAACTGTGTACTGATAGTTTCCAGGCTTGCCTGGTGCAGGGAACTTCAGCTCTACCTACAAAATAGAATTTATGCCGTAAGTTCTTACTGCTTTCAAAGGACACATTAAAACAAGTACCTGAGTACTCCAATGAATAAATACTACTACCAAGTAATATCTTTTTCTTAAAAAGTTTTAGTTTCTTAGTAGTGACATTTCTTTGAAAATCTCTACGCAATAAAACAGACACAGAAAAGAGTCACAACACCCAAGCACAAAACATTCCTGAATAATTAGTCACATGTTTTCTGAGTTAGACCAAGTAATTACATTGAGTACAGAATTTCACCCCCTGGTATGCTAAGTCTCAAAAACTCAAACAGGTTAAAATATTTAGTCTGCTGAAAGTATTATCTTAACTCTACTGTTATTTGAAATTGAACATAACATCCAGTTTGGAAGAACAACTACATTAAGTCTTCCTTTTACGGAAAAGCATCAAGAAGAACACAGCCAAAGGTTACAGTCTCAGAAAGGTTCACAGGAGCCAAAGCTAATTAATTTGTCATAGTCTCTGCTTTAAAGAAAGAGGACACTTAATATTTCTAACAAGTTTTATAACTTTAAGAATGTCATTGTATATGAATACTGGGTTTCATCAGCTTTTGATATCAGGAAAACATACTCTGCAAAGAAACTTGGAAGTCATCTTAAATTACTTTTTCTTTCTCCATTAACAATTTTCATAGTTAAAAGGCTCTTCCCTACTTTTATCAGGAGAGTAAAATTTGTTTTCCATCTTAATACGTAAGTATTAAAAATAATTAAAATCTAGATGTATTTGCATACCATAGACACTTCAATAGACTTTTCTAATACTCCAAAAAGAAAACTCTCCCAGTACTTTACCTCTTCTTTATCTTTTAGTGTACAAACGTGATATGGCATACATATTAGCATCTGCTCCTTCCGATCTGCAATATAGAGCCACCACCATTCTTGCTTTTCCTTTCAGAAGGGGAAAAAAAAAAAAGAAAGAAAACAAAAACACCAGGATTATTGAAGTCATAGAAAATTATGCCCCTGCACTTTATAACAGGTAATTAGGAATTGCTGATCCTTGTAAGACAGACAGAAAGGAGGCAGTTTGTGTTCTGTGGGTTTTTTAAGCTCTTGGATATGCATGAGTAAAATATATAGTATATACTGTACACTAAAGGCAAACAGATTATCACAAGTGACTGCTGGTCTCCAAAGGCTTCATTCCATATATTTAACTTAAACTACTATGTGGGACATGGAACCATTCCGAAGAATTGTGTTCACTGAGGGTTAATGAGCAACTTGATGCAATATACTACTACCTTAGATCCTTCTACAGAAATCCAGCCTGGATAAAAAGTTCAGCATATAAAGCAAGGAACACCTAGAGACAGATAAAGTACTCTTCCCAGTAAAATCTTTTTCAGGCAAGTGTACTTTACCCACAGCTCCCCGCTCCAAAAAGTGGGAATCTGCTGAAAAATGAAATTGGAACCTACTGAGATTTCACTTCGAGGAAGTGACTCAATATCAGTCAATACTGATTTATATTTGTAAAGGATACCCAACAACTGCTGCCTATCACACACAGCTTTCAAAATAGCTAGAGGTCTCAAAGGTTTTGCCACTGCAAGCACCAAAACAGAGTTCCTAAATAAAATGAAATTAAATGAGTGTGGTCTTTCATAAAAGACAGAAACACTGTAAAAAATAATAGTTTTTCCTTCAATTGGAGTCAGATTTTTAAAACTGTGGTTCAGTTCAGCAGCACAGACACAACGACTCTCAAATGGGAAAGACAGTTCTTCGGCATTAACTGTTCTTCATTTAAACACTACATCTCTTTGGTTAACCCTCTGGCACTCATTTTAAGCAAAATCCACCTTGTTTTAGTAGAAGCTGAAACCTTTTTGTTGTAAAAAAGCTAGTTTAGTACTACAAAGCAAGTTTCCATTCCTTCATCTCCTTAAGTCTTTTTTTTAAAAGAAGTGAGAATAGTGGGGGCATGAGGGGGAAGACTTCTTCATGATGAAGTATTTTAGTAGATAGGTAATAGTCATAACAACATAATCTTGCCCTTCAGGGAAAAAAGGAGGAAACACACACTCCTTTTACACAATTCAAATGTCGATCCATGTTTCCAAAACAATTTTTATCCACCCCTGATGGTTTGGTAACTGGTGACATCTATAACAGACTGAAGCCCTAAAGAGTGCATGTCAGAACTCCTGTTTGGAGCAGTC
The DNA here is from genome assembly GCF_003031625.1 of Empidonax traillii. Classification (NCBI taxonomy): domain Eukaryota; kingdom Metazoa; phylum Chordata; class Aves; order Passeriformes; family Tyrannidae; genus Empidonax; species Empidonax traillii. Next base: position 1,932,106 of record NW_020955209.1, read on the forward strand.
AAAGCTCCAAACCAGGAGGCCAATTATTACATATTTACACCAAAACCAATCAGGTAGTTGTTTCAGCGTCACATAAAAAGTGGTTGTTTTGTTAAATTTTTAATCTAACAGCATTAGAAGGAATGAATTAATGGATACAGTGGACTTCCACACCATCACTGATCATCTAAATTCCACTGATGGGAAGTAAATGCTGTTAATATGTAGAATTTGAAGAACTTTTGTCTCTACTGAAAGAATCAGAAGTTCAGTAGTTTAAGATATTTTTAACATTTCAGAAAACAATGTCTGGTGATCTGAAATTTAAATAATGTACATTGAAAAGTTACAAAAGATGAATTAACTCCTTTTCTCTTTTGAAGTGACTAAATGTTATGCTAGTAATAACTATCACAATCTCACTGAAATATTCAACTATTTACAATAGCAAGACAGTCACACCAACCATCAAAACACCCTGATGAGCACTATTGAGTCCCAGAATACAGAAAGGTAAAATTAACTCAATATGTTAAGTGACCATTTGACAGTGTATAAAAGCAAAAGCAACTGCATCACAGTAAAGCAACAGCACTCCTTCCTGTTTTTGGAACTGGAACTGTGAACAGGACAAAAACCTATTCCTATACTATTTAAGACCACATGTAGCATTCTAAATTCTTACAACTAATCCAAGTGACTTTCTTAAGGAAAAACCACCCCATGTGATTAAAAAGTATAAGTTATTTTATCTGTAAGTTTCAACAGAAAATATACTGTCAATCTCCTTGACAGCAGTAGCAAAGAAGGTTCTTATGCAGTTGGAGTGTTTATTTCCTAGCCAAGAGGCCTCTAGGAATAGAAAGATGAACAGTATAAATAGTACAGACGAACAAGAGCCACAAGCTAGGTCCATTACAGAATGGCTACTCAGCATTTTGGGCCTATAAAGACGTTCACCAGAGAAAAAAAGCATCTGCAGTTGTATCAATATATTATTTTTGATGTTACCAAAACACTGGGCTGACTGGCTATACATTGTGTATGTTTCCATCACTCCCAATGGTAAGTAATCTTTATTTTTTTTAAGAACAAAGATCAAAACTGCCAAGTGGATTTTCACAAAAACTGGTAAAAAATAACAACCAAGGGGGGAAGAAATACCAGGTCAAATGACATTCATTGATCTAATGATCAAGGAATCTATCTAGCAAACCACTTGGAAGCAAAGCTATTGACCCCAAAGTGCCATCGCTTTTTTACAGAAAGGACAACTGTGTAGGAGTGGCATTTTCCCCCCTCTTATTGGGTGGAATTTAAAGTCTATGCCTGTGAGAATCTGGCAAACTAACAGGCAAGTGGGCAAAATGCCCTTTAACAGATGGGTGCAAGGTTTGGCATGCCAGGGAACCAGTATGTTCATGAAATTGGAACATCAAGGCCAGTTTCTACCTAAAAATGTCAAAACTACAATCTGTGCAGTTCCTGGATCCATGGGTTCAGGAGCAAAAGATAATTATTTAGGAACCTGCACAAATTAAAGACACATCTCTGGCAGAGTAATCAACTGCCCCAAAACTTGGATGAAACAGCAATAAGGCTTTCTCCCGGGGACAAGTATATTAGGCTCAGCTACACTCAAACATCTGCAAGTTCTGGAATACACCATTTTATTCTTAACTCTGCATCTCTGAACTGGCCATGACCACAATACGTGCAATACTCTAACAGATGCAAAAAAAATCCCCAGAGAGTACAGTAGATTTTGTTCTTCGGATGTTGCAGATCACCTCTATCTGAACATGCTCCAACTGCAGCTACAGCACCACACACAGCTGCATTCAACTTTCATGAAATCCACAAAGAAAAGTTGAAAATTTACAACTGCAGTGCTGTGAGAGAACACACATGTATCTTTCAAGTTCAAGTATTTAGTTCAGCCCTAGAATTTTTCTAGCAGTGAACTGTATTTAGGTTTTATCATAAAACCCATCTGTAGCTTGGGTAGACGCAGCTGAAGCTTATGCAGCTTGGTACAGAGTACAAGTATAAGCAAAATCTCAGAAGGAACCCTCAAGTGCATCAAAAGAGAAATACACCCCTGAGGCACTGGGCATTGCACATACTCGTTCTCTGAACTTCAACTGATGACCAAAGCCAGCTGCCTTCGCAGCAAGGAGGTATTAAGACTCTGCAGCATATTTGACATGATCTAAGGCAGCCAGAAGAGCAAAATGCCAGTACACCTTTTTCTGTTATGCTGGTGTACTTCTGGAAGCTGTACTGAGAGATGAGAGCATACCCAACAGCGTCAGGAAAATACAGCATTAAGATCAGCCATTGTGAAACTAGATGTCAAAAGGCCAGACAGCTCTCAGCTAAGGCCTTCAGGAAATCAGTGTATTTGCTTTATTTGTATACCCTCTCTAGGTCCTTAGGAACAAGGTCTTGCTTCCCACAATTTGCTTTCCAATGATTACACTAGGTAAAACCAGCAAGAACAGTCTGATCACAAGCATGCAGACAACGGTGTATGTTTGCACATGCAACAAGCTTTAAGGTGTAAAGAGCTCTGGGCACTGAGAGGAGAGAGCAAATATACACACTATCTTCCTTTTTTCTTGTGTTTTACTCTTCTTCCCCATCTCAGTTGTCTTCTTCAAACCACAAGAGGAAGCATAAGCTTTGCATCCCACCTCTGTTATTGGAGATAGCACACAAAGAATAGTTCCTAGATTAGTTCCCTAGTCAGACTGCAAGGAAACAAAGGAAATGTCTGAACCACTGTCCTGGAAAGAAAATGTGGCCAAATACTCCTTCCTCCTGGTTCCAGTCTGGTCACCCCCAAACAGCTAAGTTATCTGCTCAGGACACAAACCCCATGCTTTGAAAAATCTCATCTTTTTCAAGGTTTCATTGCTGCAAGGGGTTTTCAGACAGTTACTGAGTGGTTTGTTGTTTGTGTAAGTAACAACATCACAACGTACTTTCAACACCAAAGGCTGCTGTAGAGACACTTGAGCCGCCCCTCTCAAATACATCCCTTCCTCCTATACCCATTCACACCTGGACCTGTATTTTTGAGCTCTTTATGAAAGACTGTTTCACAGTTGGCTTCCACCACTTCCAGACCACATTGTGGTACAAAGACATAGCTTTGCCAACCAACTCCATCTTCCACAGCTGCACACTGTGCTGCCACCACGATGTTGCACTGAGACTTAAGTCAAGCAGTAAGCCAAAACAATCTGCTGACTCCCAAACTCTCCTGTCATTACTGTTAACACAGGAGAGGTCAGGACCAACCCCAGTCACAGGTATTTGCAGTTAGATATAGAGTTAAGGGTAGAATACTACTCGCTCTTTATTAGAGCTGTGCTTTCACATCCCATAGCAAAATGACCCCAAAAAAAAAAAAAAAAAGGTAAAGAAAAGGACTATAAATTTCATACCTATCAGATTAAAAGCTTTCAGACATAATCTACCTATATGTAGCAGATCAGTAGGAAAAAAACCACAGTCACAGTTTGCAAGTCTCTGGGAACTGGATAGGAAGATGATAAATAAAAAGTTTTTAGAAAAGCATCTGAAGGAGTTTAATAGGATTTTATAAGTTAAGACTTTATAAAGTTAAGATGGGGTTTTTTTCAAGTATTAAGACTTTTTTAAAAGCACAGTATTTACAGCAAAAATACAAAAAGAACAATTAATTTGTATTATCATTAATTCTCACATTTTACAACTGTAATGTTTTCCATTACTGACCTCGGGAAAAAAAAGACTGTAAACAGGATGCGTTATCTTTGACTTTGTTTCAAGAAGGGCTCGTTCCTTTCTCTGTATACTTTGCTGTAGTTCTTGCCACTCCTGTCAAAGATAAGGTTAAAGAATAACTGTGCACTAGCTTTCTTCTGCATTAAAAAGACAGAAATTTTGGTCCATGAAAACGGTACACATGACAAGTACTTGTGCTACACTAAATATGATAAAGGGAATGCTTGGAACTGTGCAGCGTGTAACAGCCACTGCCTGTCAAGAACACAGTTCAAGGGAGAGACTATCTCACAAAGTCTGCAGCAGCTAGTAATCAAATTAAGCTAAAAGAAACACTACAATCTTTTCCTCAAGTTTAGCCATTTTTCTCATGTCATTTTTAAGTTTTCTGACTAGGCTGCAAAGACCCTTCAGTACTCTCTCTGAAACAAATTGAAGTGACAAAGCTCTACACAAGAATGAGGTCTGAAAACCTCTGGAGAACTGGTATTACTCCTTCATCCTAGTGTTGCCTGGCCTGAGGGGACGCTAGAGAATTAAATGCATCTTCTGTCAACCCCAGAGGCAACATTACCCTCCAAGACAAAGTAAGGCTTACAGCTTCATCATCTTTGTTTTGCTTCTCGTCTTGTTCTCTGTCAGAGTCTCTGTCACTTCCATCATCTTTTTCACTTTGAGAGTCCCTGTTTGTTTCTTCTTCTTCAGAATCACTTCCTTTATCAGAGACCTCCTCTTCTTCTTCCTTCACAACAACTTCCTAATGGGAAAGAAAAAGAAAAGACAACACCTCTAACTTAGTTTGTCTGCATTACTGTAGTACACAGCACTCACAGCACCTATCCTAGGGCCACAGGATCTGCACTGTTCTTGTATCACAAAGTTTGTCTACAACAAACGTTAATCCTTTTCAGATCATGTGCTAAAAGGAGGAAGGAAGCAATTCTCCTTCTCCTTATGGCACCCACAACAGGAACAGGAAAAAGCAGTATTTGATTCCTGGATTGTCTGCCCCATCCCTGGAAGTGTTCAAGGCCAGTTTGGATGGGGCCCTGGGCAAACTGGTCTAGTGGGTTGCATGCCTGCCCATGTCAGAAGGGTTGGAACTAGACGATCTTCAAGGTCCCTTCCAACTCAAGCCATTCTATGACTCTGGGACTGCATTTCAAGAAGCCTCAAGAAAATCAAAGAGAACTTAAGAGAGTACCTACAACACAGCCCACGAGGTAGAGAAAACACCATACAGTGGAAGCATAAAGGTACTAAAGCTACTTAATTTATCAAAAAAAGTTTAATTTCAGTTTTTTCTTTTAAGGGAAAAGTAGAAGTTACAGTACAATTCACCTCCCAGAAGGCTGCATAACAAGAACTAATAATAAGAAGGGACTATGAAGCCAGATTTCTGAAATAATTGAGAACAACTTCCAGCAGGCCATTGAAAACATTACCTTGGTGGTTCCCTGATTACTTTACTAGTAATTTTTAAATGTAAAGAAAACAAATGCTATTTTAGAAGATACACTTCACAAAAGCACAAACTGAAACGTAAGAGACAAATATAAAACCTGCCTCAGATTTGCAGTGATAAACTTAATAAAATTATAAAATATCATTGAATCTATGAGCTACCCCATTAGCTTGTTTTTGCTTCTGCTGTTTCGCTGGTTGCAATGAAGGTGGCACAGGTTTCTTTTTCAATGGCTTCTTTTTCTTTGATTTCGAAGCTTTCTTGGTGCCTTTATTCTTTTGCTGCCATCCTTTGCTCTTAACTTTGTTGACATCTCCTTGCTGTAGAAAAGCAGTATTTAAAATATTTATTCTGTTCGTAAAATTTCTGGCATTCAACTGTAGTTTAAGCAATTTAAACTGAGAAACAAAATTAAAAGGCACTTCAGGAGGCATTTCTGAAAAAAAATGCTTGAGAAGTGCACAATTAGCAACTCAAGATCTGCGAGAAAGTTCTCTTTAATTAGCAAAAGGAACATTCACTCTTCACTTACCCCTTCTTCTGTTGGTTGCTCTTCCGCTGCACATATAGACTGTTCCTTTTCAAACACTTCCTGGTTAGAGAAAGATGTGAAAACTACTAATGCCTCTCTGTACCAAAAAAGCAAATTATTATTTCATATTTGAACTTAATCACCTTAATCAGGTCTGAATGCTTTACTCATTATGGTAAATTCTTTTATCAGTGACAGACACAACAGGGGACTAACAGATCAAAATTGAACACTATTTCAAACATTTGGTCTCAGATTTTTCCATCACTAGTATTATAAAAAAATTCAGTGGCAACATGTCACCTTGTTCAAAAGAATCTACATGTTTTATAAAGCATAGAAGTCCTATATCACAAAAGCAAGCAGTAGTAAAATGCTAATTCTGCTCCAGTTGTCAGAGCATTAAAAACTTCAACAGCTGCTCTGTTACTGAGGGACAGAAAACAACAAATCAAACCAGAAATATGAAACATTAGGACACAACACAACGTCAGTATTCTGTAGACTAGGACATCTCTATGAAAATGGATCTTTTTTCCTTGCATTTCTCTCTTCAAAGCATACTATACGCCATTAAAAAAAACACACCAAAACCAAAACAGTCTTATATAAAGATGGCAATAGGAGATACCACCACAAAAAAAAAAAAAAAAAAAAAAAAAAAAAAAAAAAAAAAAAAAAAAAGAAAAAAAAAAGCACTGTATAAAAAAGGCTAGCTCTAGTTTTGCAGTCATGTATTTCAATGCCACACTGCCTAGTGGAGGTCACATAGGAAACATTTTAAATGAGTTTTCTATATGCTGTTGGACATCTTCATTTTTTAAGTACAGTCCAGTATTCTCATAATTTTCAGTTTCTTTCATTTTTTCATTCCAGCGTAGTGATACAATGCTTTTACATTTTACCTGCTGTACCCTCAGCTACCACAGCATGAGCACACAGTACTTTTATACAGAGACTGTCGGCTGAACTGGCTTCAGTGGCAAGTGTGATCTTCAACTGTAGTACTCATGGACTGTGTGCCTTACCTTAGAGGCATAACTCAGACTTTCTGTTTACTTAAACAATTATGTAATGAGTACAGTTGCAAAAAACTGACACAGTAGTCTTTGTTACGTCAGAGATTGTTTAGTTCCTGTGCATTAAGGCATCTTGTTCAAAGAAAGTACTGCGTTTTAAGCTCAAAAATAAGCACAAGTCAGAAGCTTAACTACTAGGGTGTAGTATAATTTTGATTATGTCACACTGTTACTTATTCAGCAGTCCACTTTCTTCATGTAGCACTGGTGTACTTCCTCTCTATTAAGTTATGCGTATTCTGCATTCTGCTGGACTGAATTTCTTTCACAAAAGTGTCTAAAACACCCAGGAGATTTGAAACACTATGAGCACACATAAAGTGAAATCAAACCCTGTCCTAAGGACTTGAGTGAATATTTTAGTTCAAGAACCAAGTCTCTGAATGTCTCTTTTCCTGTTATTTACAAACCTCAGAGCAGTATCACTTGCCATATTCTTTTACCATTCCCTAGACAACAGCAATGGGTCAGACTGAATTCTGGTTTTATTCCAGGAAAACTTTTTCACTCAGAAACAAAAACATAACGAAGGATTAAGAGCACAAGTTCTCAATTTCAAATCTTAACTTTACAGTTATATTTATAAAACACTACGTTAGCTTGAAAAGCAGAAATGCCTGTTTACTAGTATATATCTGCAGTGACGCTGAAAGAACAAATATTTTTAATACTTACTGCCATGGTCTGTCGTGTTAGTGTGACCAGAACAGTGACAAGAGAACCTACTGTAATATTGTTGCTGTCTTCATCATCCAAAACTAGTATAAAAAGAAAAGCAACACATCTATTAGACTTCTTTAAAACCTTTTTTTTCCATTAAACATTGTTTCTGCCACTTCTAAATATAAGCATACAAATTCCAGAATTTTTAACAATAGAAAATTTCAAAATATTATTTAATAAGTCTCTTACAACAGTAAGTCTCTTAATAAGTCTCTTACAACCTCAAATATACTGTCAGGAGGAGGGCTGGTAAAAAAATATAAAACTGCAACATTGAGTTTGAAATTTTAATTGCAAGAAAGTTAGAAAATTTGAAGTTATAGCTGCGGTGGGAACCGTAACCCTGTAATATTGTGCATTATATATTAAAGCATAAAACTTCAGAAACATGAAATACTGCACATGACCAAAGGGACCCCATTATATTTGTTCTGGGAATCGTAATTTTCATTTTCCTGACTTTCATAAGATTAACAACTCAATTTCAATGCCACATTAACAATCATGCATTTAATTCTTTTTTTAAGGAGAAGGCAAAGGAAAATAAAAGAGCAGCAATGATTAGTTTAAGTAAAATATCAAACATAAACCCTGCAGGACAGCCATTGAGGAGTTTATATTTCCGACCTATAAGCTGAAGAATTGCAGGTTGAAAGGGAATAGTTATATCCCAGTGTAGACATTTTTTTATTCCCTCCCAACCCCTTCCTGAGAAAGCAGTTTTACTACGCACTAGTCTTACATATATATTTATATAACGACAATACTGAGCTAAACAGAAATGCATATGCATTGTTTAATCCTTCATACCACACCAGAGTGCAGCTGTGTGACAAATGAAGACTATGGGCAGAAAAGGATTGTTTGCCAAAATATGGGAAGTACTCCAAGACTCAATTTTAAGTAGATTAACAGGACTGTATACAATCCTGTGCTACAGTAAGATAAAGTCTTTTGTTTATTTGCTTTTAAAAACACCTATAAACAACATTTAGAAACACCAAGATTTGGAGACATTTGCTTTCTTAACAGGTATTTCCATTAACATTTGCTTCTTACAGGACTATGCATAAGCCAAAATACAAATCAGGCTACTCAAGCAAAGCATATCACATTCTGAATTTGATCAATGCTATCACAGCAACAACATAAACTAGAAACAAGAATTGGAACAACCTTTCAAATATCACACATTTACTAGCACCGATCTACAAAGGAAAGGAGAAGGCAGAATCAATTCACTTTCCACTGCAAGGCTGCCTAACAGGAACTGCTTAACAATATACCTAATATCTTCAGAGGGGGAGAGCATTACACATTCATGGAAACAGTGCACACAAAAGGTAGCTAAGCATAGCACAGACAAATTCTGCCAGATATAAAAATTATACAAGGATTATCACAAAGGAACCCATGAATATTTAGTCTTTAGGGTCTCCAAATCAAAATCTCACAAAGGTCTCTCCATGCTGGAGTAAGCTGAGCATAAATTCTGGAATAAGCAGAACTTTTAAAGATAGCCAATAAAAGTGGTATTTCAACCAGAATTCCACATTGCTCATGAAATATTAAAACAACAGACAAAATATCTGATAAGCTCCTTTAGGAGAAACTACGGCTGGTTTGGGAATCTGGGAAATGTTTCAGTGTACTTTACCTCCTCAGACTATAAATCTCATGTACAAGAACCTGCCACTCAAAAAAGTATGTAATTTCCAGGCCACATAAATAACAGTGAGTTGTGTTTCAGCATCTTCTAAAAGCCTACTGCCAATAGACTATCAAAATGTCAGAAGAGCGACATATACAGAACAAAAGGACCTCCCGCTCACCCTGTGGTTTTATATCCATCGTGACATATGGAAAGCTGCCAAGGACAGCCATAACTTCTTCATACTTCTTATCTTCTAGGAAGTGCAGTAAATTGCGACGATCTGAGCCTTTCAAACTCACCAAATCCTGAATACTTTTGATTTTATACTGAAATGAAAAAGAAATAAAAAGGAAAGGAAGTCACGTGGTAGCACATAACACAGACCACAAATAAACTCTTGATAACACACCACTCGTGTCCCTACGTTACTAATACATACACACCACTTGATTTGCTCTTATAAAAAAACCCGCACCTTAGGAAACTAGCAAGCATATATTTTGAGAAACAATAAACATAAGAGGTTGCATTAAAACCTACTAAATAACACTGCTTTGAACACTGACGTGTTCCTTAGTATGCGTCACCCCTTAGAAATGGCACTTTATAGTTTCTTATAAAACTACTATTTCAGCCAGGTTTTTCAAAAAGTTGAGCCAAGAAATCTTACTAATAGGGTTTTTTTATTTAGATAGAGTACTTCAGTGCTTGGAGATTTGTATTAGCAGGAACAGTTAAATAAAAATTACTTTTTTTTTTTTTTTACTGAACTGGAAATGAATCTAAACCTGATCCTTTTAAGAGCAGAGTTAAAGGGATAAAACAGACACAGATTTGAACACTTGATTACCTCACCACTATAAATGTATGTACTTTATTAAAAACAATTTCATGCATCCAGGTAGACTGACCATACCTCCAATATAGGGCACTGTATTTTTGAAGAGCTCTAAGCATTGGACAATGTACAAACAAATCTAATAAACTGGTCTCTTCCCTCTTTCAGGGCAAGGACAGGTGGGATTATAACATAGTCAAATTCTTGATTTTTGTGCTTAGTTACACTGCACATGTCAAAAAATGCATCTAAAACTGCATATTTTTTATACTCCTTGTAGTTCAGGGCTGCATTAAAAAAGAATTTAATGATACCTATAGGAGAATGGTTCTTTTACTTCACCCAAATGATAACATTACTCAAATATTTAATGAACGAGCATCTTCAAAAGGGATTAAAAAAAAAAAAAAAAGCAGTACCTAAGAATTCTTAGTCTTCACAGTAACACAGAAGCATTTAAACATCCCCTAAGGCTGTACTTAAAGGTAAACAAAACTTCCATCAGAGAGAATATTTTCAAGATCTATCCAAATTAACCACTGTAATAAAACTACCAGAAAAGTCAACAGCTTCTAGTAGAAGACAACTGCTTGTTTCTAACCAGGCATTCCTAGAAGATATACTGGATCCAAACCAACAAGCAGGTTTGAATACAGGACAAGCAGTAAAACAAAGCAAAAAACACATGCAGGTATTCAAACAAGACTATTCTTTTTCATCCTTAAATTCTACAAATAGCAACACTTTCCCCACTACAACTGCACAGCAAGAGCTTTATAAGACACCCTCTGTCAAATGTAAAGGATCACAAAACCTGAAATACTTCCCACAGTAACTGGTTTTTTTTTTTTTTTTTTACTTTTATGAACTCCTCTGTGTAAGCTTCTGAATCTGTTTTCTATCAAAAGAGATTAAGAATTATGTAAAGCCAAACAAGCTTCCCCTGTTCATCCCCAGCCACTCTGAAAAAAAAACTCCCAGTAGGATATTCCAGACACATTCTGGTAAAATTCTAAACAGGAGATAGTACATTGTACTAATAAATAAACTCAATTTCTTCTGTTTATGAGGTCAACATAGACTGATCTTTTACACTTCTTTACATTTACCAGATGTCTAATCTTAATTTCCACCTCCTAACTGAGATGGACTTTAAAGAAACGAAAAGTAGACAGACCTAGGAAGCATTGTATTGACTTGCTGTGAAACAAATCTATTTTTATTTTCTTAGCTAATTCATGACCTTGCTTCCTTACAGGAAAGTAGGTAGAAGAAGAAGAAAGCACTTTAAGAAGATAACAAGTATCATTTGTAGTTTTATACCTTTTTATGATTGGAAACTCGCCTAAGATTGTCCTCTTCGATGTGAGGCAGCTGTAAAAGGGGAGACTTGAACTGCTGAAGCCCCTGGACTGTCATCTGGGAAAGCTTCATGCAATTTTCCAAAGATCCCAAAGATGGAGCACGGAACTCCCTTTCTTGGGGAGAATGAAAAAACCAACATAATTTTAAACTTTTTTTCTTCTTACACTTTTACAACGTATACTTGTATTACAAGCCACAGAAAACCTTGTTTTCAGTCCACCAAGCAAAAGAGACATCTTAAAATGTTCAGCATAATTAACCAGGCGTTCCTTTTACTCTCACTGCAGTCACACAGCTCAGCAGACATTTTTTCCCCTCTATTTAGAGTGTCACAACTGAACGCTAAGAAAGGGAAAGACTTCCATCTAACATTGTCTCAGGGAACAACAGCACACTGTATCTATGCAATTATTACAGAGAGAAACTCCACCAATTAAGTAAAAAAACTGCAGCACCAAAACAAATGTGGCTTATATTTGTTTATTTTATATATGTGTGTCTGTATAACATATTTAGCTCTACTTTGAAAGCATATAATTAAATATAGTTTATGATTAAACATTAATCTTTTACAACATAATACATTATTTATAAGATTTTCATCTTGAGAGATGAACATAAAGGTAACAGCCTATTACATTAAAGAAAAAACTTTATGTATGAGTGAACCTAAGCAGAGCATATCATATTATGTTAGAAGGCAGCGAGAACATCTAGAAAAATATCAAATGCATGATTTTTAGGTTTATTTATAAAGGTTAAAGAGAGTGTTTAAGCAAAGACCTATTTGACTTTCCCTTTAGAAACTACATATAATTCTTTTTTAAATTTTAATATTTTAAAGTACAAAAAGACCTACACTGCACATAATTTAAATTATAAGATAAACAAGGAGAAAGCCCTAGCCAAAACAGAGCAAAAGGAAACAACAACAAAAAAATCTACCAAAAAGACAATTAGTCTTTTTAATAATCTTCATCATATCTGCAAATAAATGAAAAAGCAGAGCAGGCACATACTGCTACATAATTTTGTTTGACAACCATTCATTCATAAATAAAACCTCTCATAAACCCTGTTTAAGGAAATCATTACAGAGTTCCCCTGCAGCTCAAGAGCTGCTGCAAGTTCAGAACTGGTCGTGTTTGGGTCACTCTATATATTCTTTACCATGAAACAGAAAAATAAGTTAGGTCCTCTTCAGAGAAGCAAGTGTAATTTAAGCTACTTAAATCTTTTTCTGACCTTACATGTGGTATATGAAAGAACTGAAGGCCATTTTAAGCAAGTATTACAGAAGGCACCTGTAATTTATGATGCCTGTCATTTAATTTAAGAGTTGGCATATGTTTTCTCCTATACTTCAAAACCTTTTCTGAGAAACAATTAACCTTTGAGTACCTTGACTGTTACAGGTATATTACATTTATATATTACATTTATATGCATATAAACATATAAATGTAAGCATAAATAAAAATGTCTGTATGAACATACAGAAATTTACTCATTTACGTATACAAATACATACATTTGGCACGGACATATTTGGTTGGTATATTTGGGACACTACCACAGGGGCACAGAGGCATCTTTCAATAGATTAATTAGACCAGTGGTCAGAAGGAGAATGCCCACTCTGCTAGGGCTGTGTGATCAAGCTTAGTACACTATCAAGGTAATTAGAGATGCAGATAAAAGTGGGTTTACTGACACCTGGGTGAGAAGGTAGACAGGCTATTTATTACCTGCACCTGACCAAAAGGGTACCAAAGCCACAACTGCTAAATGTCTAAGTGCCAACGGCCATGTATTTTGATAAAAAGCCAAGTTTAAATTTAATTTAAAACATTTAAAAGAGGAAATACGAAAGGCACTAAATCTGCACCTGCCTCTCTCCCTTTCGAATCACCTATTTCTTCACTAATTACACCAAGCTATAAATGTAATCAGCTATCAAATAAAATTACATGGTACGATTTTTTTGTAAATCTAGTGTGTTAATAAATACTGTGAAGATTATATGCAATGCAAAGAGAGATATAACACAGGAATGGAACTACCTGGCTAGACATGTTGGTAACTGAGAAAGATGTAACTTCCACTTCTAGGAAAAAAAAAAGTACAAAGACTAATCTTCCAACTAAATAACACCACATTTACTTTCCATCTTACCTATTTTCCACCTCCCCTTTAAATTTTTTGGCTGCTGCTAAGGAAAGTCAGAGGATTTTTTAAATTTAAAAAAAAATCACACCGCAAAACAAGTCAATAAAAGAATTCTAAATATTGTCTGACAAACTGGCTTTTGCAGGAAATTTACCTACAGCTTTGAGACCCCAGAGCATTAGTCAGAGTACAAAATATTCTCTTCCTTAAAGGATTGACCCATCATCCATATGACAGTAGAAAAATATTTCAACAAAGTTGGAAAAGATTACTTTGGTTTCCTGAAAAGAACACAGGTCTTTGTATTCCCTGAGAGTGGACCTGAGAACAGTGTAGCCTTTAACACCCTCCAGAAACCCCTGCCATAAAATTAATGCCTTTGCTGTACAAATTTTGACATCTCCTGATTGTCAATGTGCACAACAATCTAAGGTTGTAAAATCATCCAAAAATATAGAATCTGAGAATGGTTTGGGTTGACCTTAGAGATGATCTGGTTTCAACCCCCTGTCCCTGGGCAGGGACACCTTCCACTAAAACAGAAACAGGGAAGAGTTTCTTCCTTATATAAACCCATCCTTTAAAACCCAACATATGACATCAAAGCAGTCAAACACAAATTTAACTGCAAATTATAGTTCCTTGTGAAGGAATGGTATACACCTGGGTCAAACCACCACCTCTACATTACACTGCAACTTTCAACCTGAATTAAGGAGTGTGCCTTGACTGGACAACTGAACTGATGCCTAACTCTTCTGCAGACAGTTACTAGAGCACATTCCGTGTTTTTGGCAGCAAAACTCCTCAGTTGGCAAGACAGCTATCTACTTAACATACTTAAAGATGATCTCAAAGAAGCCATGAAAATAATTCAGACCTGCTGATTATCAGCCATCAGTTAATTGCCACAGAACAATGGATACAAGCAATGAATGCCACAAAGCAAAGCTAAGTGCCAAGATTGTGAAAATTCATCCCAAGTGCTTTTCTTCAAAAGACTGGATTACAAAGTACGCATAAATGGGTACAGACATTTTTAAGCTTATTATAATAACAAAAACAATTCAGGATATTTGAAAGACACAAATGCAGCACAAAAGGCGACTCCTCGTCCCACCACCAACTTGGGTTTCACAACGTAAGATTTGTCCCCAAAATTTTTCTTTAGATAGTATTAACATATGCCATCATCTTCGTATTTTCACAGATCAGGTCTGCTGAAAAAGTAAGGCTAGTTATAGAATGTGATAATTTTATGTACCATGTCAAGGCTGATTTAAGTGAAAATTAAAACTAACCCCCAAAACACCTTCAGTTAAGCTTCAAGATATTTAAAATTACGCTGGCATATACACAAACTTAACAAAAGAGTCTCTCAAAAATTTCAAAATCTAACTTCAATTTTACACTTAAAAAAACATAACAAAAAAAATAAAAATAAAAAAAGGAAAAACAAAAGGAAACAAAATCAAATCCACCCCCCCAAAAAAAAAACCAAAAAACCAAAACTAAAACATTTACAATTTCCAGTTGTTTCCCAAGAACAGTCAGCAGGGCAGCAATGTTCTCTTCACAAGTAAAGTCATCAAAAATAGGGTCAATGTGTCACATTTGCTAAGTGCTTTTACTAAGCAGTGATTTTGCTTTAGATCAAAGACCAAATTTCTGAATAACTGTCACTTTCCTATTTTTTTCCCAAATCTACTGTACGTATTGACAGCCATAAATCCTCTTCCACTTTCACAGACTCACTGAGACTGGAAGAGATCATGATCTCCAGAAATTGTTAGCTGTAGAGGTTGTTCAGATTTTGTTTATAAGTACACATCACTTCCCTTTCACATGCAATTGGAAAATTAGTTTACACTACTGTCTTCCAAAAAAAAACCATTTATTTTAATTTAAGCTAAAATCTAAATTTTCTGGAACTTCAAAGCAATTTATTAAAAACACTGCATCTATATATGATCATTTTACTCTCTTATTAAAAAGCCATCTCCATGTACATTCAGAAGTAGAGAAGAATACACCTACTTCAAGGTCATTTAAGTTGCAAGGTATGTCACGTATTCTGTACTATGCTCAGCATCTTATTTCAGCTTTTACAAGAAGAACTACAGGTATTTTTAATTTTTCAAGATTTCCAGTTCTGTTGCACAAAAGAAGCTTCTGGCTGTATTATTTTGATTTCATTTTGCACAAAAGAAAACAAGCATTTACTAGTTGACTCATACATATGTAGTTCATCTTAGAAGACATCTTTCAGAGCTTTGAAGTATTTTACAGTATCTCAAAGGTTCAAGTATTTTTTATAAACTACCACACAGACAAAAAGAAGACACCCCCACACTTGGCATATAAGAGGGCTTATAAAGAAGTATTCAAGCACTTTTCGTAATTAGCTGCAATATGTGGCCCTGGTCTGTCTGAGAGAGCAAAACTTCAAAAAAAAACCCACAGAACTACCACACACACACTTTCAAAAACAACTACTTAGCTTCTTATGAAATAAATGTTCAACAAAGTTTCACAGCATATCTTTGCAACTTTGTTACAGTGCCAGTATGGAAAATATTAACAAAAATATATCCACAGCTGAGCTCGTAATATGATACTCGTTAATAAATGTAAGCTAACGTTAGGTGACGATTACTTCTACAAGAAAAACTACAGCTACTGCGGACTTCCAGATTTCAAGTTTTCTCCCCAGCAGTTTCACAGGTTAGTCAATATAGGGTTTCAAAGAGAAATAGAAATACACCTAATCTTTCTAAAATAGGACATCCTTATCTGCTCGTGTCCCCTCTCACACTTCATTTTGTTATGAAGCAAACTTCCAGCACCACTTGCAATAGTGCTGGGAAATATCTTTCCCAAAACTGTTCTTGTTAGGAGGTTATCAGTGCTCGTTAAAGAAATTTCGGTGTAGTAAAGTTCAACCAACACATACTGTTTGACAGCAAATAAAATGGTCACCAGTTCGGGGTAAAAAAAATGCCTGGCCTATCTTTGTTGCAATAAAGGAATGACATCCAAGTCTTTGCTTCCTTACACTGCAAATAACCACCTTCAGAGTAACTGCCTTTTTACAATGAAAAGAAAAAAGCCTAAACATTACATTTCAGTTTAATTGTAATGTCTATGACAATGTACAGCTAAGCACCTGCCCTACAAAATCAGAGTGCAACTACATAGCAGGTTAAACAGTATAGAATCCTGAAACGGAGAAATATGAGCAACAAACAGTGAAGTAACGGCAAAGAAATTATCTAAAAAAGAAGTGGTACTCACAAAAGGAGAGAAAAATTGTAAAAGTGCAAAGGGAAAGATGAATGAACACAAGGTCTTATACAAAGTGCTTTGCTACTGAAAATGTATCAGATCTTTAAGAAAAGGTTTTCAGCTGCATTTAAGGAGAAACTCTAATTGCAAAAATTACAAGCAGAACACACATACTCAGGATTTCAGAGCAGAGCCTGGCAGCAGCAGCAGCAGCATTTCAACCCACAAAACAGAGAACTCTCTCATTACAATAAAAAGAGCAAAAGTGCATTTACACATTTCTAAATATCACAGGTTAAGTTTCACACAAGAACCAAAGACTTTATGAAGTATTGCCATGAAGAAACATATTTACTGGGTTTAATTATACAGCTTCTTTTCTTACCTTCCCGGCTTCGAGCCATTATTATTAGTTGGCAGATCACATTAATCATTTCTTGAAGTAATGCAGGACTCTTTTTAAGGATAAACTGCTGATCTGCAAGATAAAACTGGCTGCAATTATGCTGTACTACTTTAAGGGGGGAAAAAATTAGTTTACATGAACTGGACATTTTAATGGTGTGGTCTTCTACTTATTCTTGTACTACTGAAAATACCACTTTATTCTCATCTCATGCTACAGATGACACATCCATCTGTAGCATTTCTCAACAAAACAGGAATAAGCGTGTGATAAGAGGAAACAAATTTTGTATACCAGCTTCCACACCAAATGAATAGATCCACCAAAAGAAAAGCAACAGAATGCCATTAACAATTTATCAGTCATATTAAAATAGCATGAATTCTCTAAATAATCACAGGTTAAAAAAATTTAAGTGAAACACCTGTTTGGGGAAAAACATTATTTGTGAAGGAGCAACTACTTTTGAATACAGTTCTATGAAGTGGTAAGTACAAACAGTAACTACGTTGGCAAGGAAGATGAGACATTTTTGTGACTATGTAAAACTGATTATTTTTCTTTTAAAAGAAACTGAAAAACTTGAACCAAAGCATCTTCCCTGTTTTGCTGGTTTTTGTTTGTTTGTTTGTTTGTTATTTGCACTAAAATGTAGAACATCTCAAGTTTGCTGGTCAGCCTAAAACCGTGACTTTCATGGTTTAAACTTAAGAACTGCATTTAGGAACATTTCAGCTTAAATATTTACAAGTATGAAAAATTCCAAAACACAAACTGAAGCTCATAGGTAATTGTTAGATAGTTTTAGTCTTGTCATCTTTGTTTCACATAGAGGGCTAAAAAACTCCAAAAATAAACATGCATGGAAATGTTATAGAGAGCAGCATTATGCTTGTCTTGGATTTCTTTGCTCTGAAAAAGCAAATAAACTTCACTTGTTTTACCTTTTACCCTATTACAAAGATTAAAAAAAAGTTTATCTTAGCCATATTTGCAGCCAAAGGCAGTAAAAAACAAGATATCAGTATTACAGGGCTGCCAGGAGAATGAGTAAAAGCTAAGTAAAAGTTCTAAAGAGTCATTAAAGTTGAAAAACTAAGTAGTCTGCATAAAGGCTATTAAGCAGAGATTCATTCAACTCTTTAATGGACAAGAATCATAAGTACTGTAGGAGGCAACAACCTGCTCTGTTTCCAACAATATCTGATTAGGGGAAAAGCCATTACCTTCTTCAAGGACCTCAGGAACTTTTATCCGGGCAAGATGAGTCAACAACAGAACTCTGGCTTTCAGACTGTAAGGGCAGGTGAGAGGAGGCTCATTCTTCTTTAAATTTATGCCACCAATTTCTCTGATTAGCTAAAATTAAACAGTCAAACACAAACAGCTATTTTGTTGCCAAAGAGAAGCAGATATAGGACAACAGTTTACAAGGAAAAATAGGTATGGTCACAAAAGCAAGCCTTTAAGTAACTTTTCCCTGGAAACTTCTGCAGAGATAAACATTTCCCCCTTTATTCATAACCCAGCTCCACAAAGTAAACAAGTGTCTTTATATGCATTGTTTCAATGTGGAAATGAGGGGGAAGTACAGGAGGGTAGCAAGAAACTTATCTTGAATATCTTTAAAGAAATTTGTATTGGCAGACAAATATTTTTTAAATCTCACTTTACTGCCAAGGTTTACTAGCTTCAACCATATTTGTAAGGTATTTACATTAAATTCGAAACACACAAGCAACAGCATGACCTTGAGACCTTTCACCCATCTAAGACACAGCAAACTTCCCCAGAAACACTCTCAGTTATCACAGGAAGGAGGTTTATAAGCCTGAAATCCCTTAGGCTGAAGATCAAGTATTTTAACTTGCTTATAAGCTGCACCAACTTGAAAAAAGCAGGGTGTTCTTTATTCAGGATGACCTTTCTTGATCCCAACCAGACCAAGAGCCACAGCTCAAACAGGTCTGAGTAACAGGAGCTCAGATAAAGCAGCACCAATATATAGCCCAGAAGTTTCACTTTTTAGGTCAAAAAGCTACCTGAGGAAAGACAGAGATTTCAAAATCTCCAGCCAAGAAGAGAAGTCTGGGTATCAACAGCTTAGCTACACCAACCTTTGACCACTCTTCCCCTGCTCTTGAAAAAAAGATCTTAAGCACATCCTGGTATAACACTAGACCAAGAGTAGTAAAACTTGGATAAGAAAACGTTGTGAAAACCATCAATTCTTGGTTGAGGATAAAACAATGAAATAAAAATGGGAACAATGATCATGGCCCCAAAAACAGGACACACTAATAAAAATTATTAGCAATACCCTTCTATATTGATTCTTCAGAGAATTTACTGCCATATGTTCAGAAAAAAAAAGAACCCAGATAACACTGATCACTGGAGCTTTAGAAAGGGAACAAAATCCACTGGTATAAATGCAATAAACATGCATACTAACTAACAAGAACTGCAGCTCAAAGACAGAAGCCTGTTAGCTAGAAAACAGAAACACCCTACGACAAGGGAAATCCAGAAAACATTGAGATCCCACTCTAATTGTACTAACCACCATATGAAACATTTGTGGACAACAGTATACTGAAAGCTATTCCTTGCAGAAATACAGGAACAGTATTCAGTGCCACTGACTAAGGGCACTGCTAAGACTTAACATAGAAAACCGTGGAAAATTCTAAGCAAATTAAAAATAATGCAAAATATAGAAATATATTGCCTGGGAACAGTACCCCTTTCAGCATGTAGTGGGAGGAGGGAAATAAAGAGCCTTTTGGAACAGAGGGGAATAAAAGACAGCAGCTTTTCCAACTTAGCAAAATAAAGACAAAAAGATAGCAAATGGGCTACTGCTTCTGTCTACAGATGCATTAATGATAGACAGCAAGAATCATTTTGACTCTAGAATAGTGATGATAAAAAACAAGGCTCTAAACTGGTCACAAACAAGACTCCTAACCACTAGAACTGCAAGTTCTGGAACAGCTTCTCAGTAGGATATGGTTACAGGAGACTTGACTGCCTTTTAAATAATGAATGATTAAATGTAAAGGGCTTGCAAAATGCCAATGCTTGCAACAGCATAGGAAAAGGACCGAAGATCAAGGTGATCTTTTCCAACCCTTTGCTATGACTTCTGAAAAACTTCACCTTACCACAATTCCATTTCCTACTCTTCAAGTCCACAGCATGGTAAATAATTTGTAAAAGAGAAAAAGACAACTGAGTAAAGAGGTATCTCAGTCTATTTTCTTTAGGTTTAGGTCATGAAAATACACTTACAATAAGAAAATTCAATTGTGTGTATAAAAGATTAAATCTGTGGGACTATCTCCCCTCATTTTGCCAATTCAAAACATTTTCAATGGAACATTTTGTATACTGTGCTTTAAATGTCTTAAAAGCCAAGTGTTAATTCCTGATAAATAAGACTTCCAAAACTCTGCTAGTAATAATTATTTGCCACAATATGCACTATGGCATCTCTGTTGGAAACACTGAGTGGAAATGAATACAAAAGGAAACCAGAGGGGAATAGACATTCATGGAGGAATCTTTATAATATTTCAAGACATTATTAATTCAGACATTGGATAATAACTTTATTTCAGTATTAACACACCCAACTAGATCTGTGGTAATGATTTAAAAGAACTTTACCAAATGGTGATCACCTCCTTATATCAATACTCAAAATTTATAAGGACTGACACTCTAATTTTTTATTTAGTTTACCCCTCCCCAAAGGCTGAACCCAGCAGTCTATAAACTGATTCCATTTAAAATAAGCATTAGTACCAATTAATGTTATCTTTTCTTTTAAAAAACTTTAAATCATGTCTAGCTTCTAATTCCTATATCTAAAGGGATACAGTTGTATCTCAACAAAATTAATGCTCTGAGAACTTGAATTCTGTCAGCTGGTCACCTAGAAGCACCATCTCCCTCTTCCCTTGAAGGGGTCAGTTATTTATTGAACTTCTCTTGGTATAACTGACCTGTGGTATCCAGATGTTGTCTGCCGGTCTGCTCGTCGCATCTTTATTGTACTGAGGATCAAATTCAGACGCCCCTGCTAAAACCATGATAAGCCCTGCAAAGATAATTGGAGTCAGACAAAGAAAATGTCAGCAACATCCTAAGCCACTGACTGATTCTTCAGCACTTTCAGCCATAAAACTTACTCCCACTCTTCAACAACCATGAATACCCACGTTCTCTGTTTAGCGGATCGTCGCTATTGCCACGCAACAAAGTGGAAGAAAGAATCAATGCCTGGCACGAGACAAAGGAGATCACTCAGTCCTCCATTTTGCATGGCATCAAGTCCAGCATTTGACACTAAATGTCTTCACAAAAACAAAATTAGGCTTCTTTAGGACTAGCAGACATCACTGCAAAGCAGTTTGACTACTATTGCATGCTCTCAGCAATCCATATGCCTGCAGCAGTATGATGATGTGTACTGAAGGGGGAGGCAGAAAGGACAAAAATTCAACTCAATTTTCCGTTCAGTCAGCATTGAAAATTCACCCCCCAAAAATTCTTTTAATTATTAGAAAAACAGTTCAATAAATTCCCCTGCAAAAAATTGCACAGAGATGATGGACTGCTCTTTTGCTAATGTGATTAGGAAAATTCACACTAACTCAAAACAATCTGTTGTGTAACTAGGACAAAGGCCCTACACAACTGGGCATTGTAGTCCCGTCATAAGCTTTCTGCTCATAAACATCCAAGACCCCTCACCCATAAGCAATCAGAATCAGGGAATCATTTGCTACAGTTAAAATAACATTTTCAGCAATAGTTACTCAAGCTTCTTTCTTCAATTTTGAGCAAGTTTTCTTCTGAGCAATCAGAATTATTTTTGCCTACTTGCAGTGCCCAGTGAATTCCAGCTACTAAAAATGAGTCAAGTTCCCTGAGCATCAATTTTCATTTCCGCCCTCTATTATCTATTCACTTCCTGAGCAAAGCATATTGAAGAGTTTCAGACAACTATAAATATCTTCCCATTATTTAAGATCAACAACTGTGGATCCTCAGGAAAGGAAATTTTAAAGAGTTTGCCTGAAGCCTGAAAAAATACCTTAAAGAAGCCAAGTCATGAAGGTCTATCCCACCATTTTCCTAGCCCAATTTGATTACATTTGCCCAGGTTTAAGCTCTGAGTTTTTGCACTGATACCACACCACTGTGGAATTCACAACCAACCAGAAGCCCTACCTGACCACTGTGTGGTTTGTCTAAGCCACCTCAGCTGCACCTCATTTTTCATTCAGACTGCACAACGGACCTCAGTTTAATAAAACCTGACCTGCCCCTGATCCCAGGACTACTTGAAAGTGTGAAGTCCTTAAATAAGGCCACTTAAACCTAGGGTTAGCCTTTTAACTAAATCTGTAGGAGAGACAAGGCAAGCCTCAAACCTATGGTTCTGAGCAAGGTTTAACATGAAATAATCTACTGTTGACGACAAGTTTGGAGAAAGAAGAGACCAGGTTTGAAGTGATGTCCCTAAGCTTCTAACATCTCACCTATTCTCCCAATTCCTCCTTTCTCACCTAGCTGGAGAGAGGAAAAAGCATAAGATTATAAAGAATAAGGTTTATGAAGAATATAAACTGGTCTGAACTAATCCCACTCATAAATCCATGTGCGCTGTGAGTAGAAGGCTAACATATTTCTGTACTCTTATCTCCTACACCTCTTGGATTGTTTGTGAAGCACTTCTGCTCAGTAGGAAAAGGATGTATCAAGAGCAGATTTCAGCACTCTTCCAGCAAATCTAAAGCTGAACAACAGTGCAGTTCAAAGGAGTAAGAAAATACTTTAATGAACCTTTTTAGAAGGTTTTAGGGACTCTTCTACTCTGCTTCTCAATTGCTCTGAGCAAGTAATCTAGTTAAATCCAATCTAGAACTATCTAGTACTACACTGATTCCTCAGGGCCATGCCAGCCCCCAAATCGAAAGGTAAAATTCTGTACCAACGTAATGCATCTACAGATTTCCCCAGAAAAAGGGGTTTTAAATTCCTTTAAAAGTGAGAAGAAAAATAAGTATACTGAAAACTACAAACAAGTAATGACTTAACATGAAATTGATAGCAAAATTTTTAAACAGAAATTTAGCTCTAATACAACAAGTAATATTAGAGAACCAGAAATGCTGTTTCATTCTGTATGAATAGAAATTTTTTATGACAGCCCCTAGAAAATTCCTGAAGCCTATTTTGTTACACTAACAGAAAAAAATACACAGATAAAGGTCGGCTTCCAGTGGCCACATAGTAACTGAGGGCTACAGGCAGGTCAACATATTTTTCCCAACATAAAACATCCTTTTTTCTTTCTTTTTTTAATGTATAGATGGACATAAATATAGATCTGTACAACTCCCTCTCCCAAATACTTAAGTCTTCTTAGAGTACTCTTCACCTGCAACAAAATGAAGTTTTAAAAACGCTCTAGAAGAACCAGAACCATTTTTTTGACCTAACAAAGGCTTATAAAGTAGGAGTGTTTAAATATCAGCAGACTGACATTTCCAGACGAACATATCGGCATTGCAAGATGCCTTTTACTTACGTTTCATGTCCATGTTCCGTGTTTTATAGACAAAATACGTATATATTTGAGTTGTCCGAATGAGAATCTGATCTCCACTATATCGTATTGATCGGTACCACCAGGAGCCCTGAGACATTCAACAAGAACAAGCTGGTGTCAGATATATGGAAGCATCAAAACACAACAAAACTGGATGGCTGACCTCATGTCTATTGACAACCAGGTATCTCAACCCAACTGATTTTACCAACGTTAAGGCCAACTGACTTTCTGACAGGAGCGGGAAATGAAAAAAAATATTTGCTGAAACAAATTTTAAAAGCACAGTGATAAATTCATTTGAGAGAATCTGATGCTATATGGTTTTGGATGACCTCTAGCCTAGGGAATTCCCCCAAGGATATACACCTGCACACATATACACAGCTTTGTTTATTTCTGATGTTGTTTTAGTGAACTCACTAAACAGTAAATCCACAGATCTACCACTCTGTATACATGGTAACTCCTTAGAGTGCAACACAGCATTCAAATCAAACGTACTTTAGTCAGATCAAGGCCAAACCAAGAACAAATATGAGGTTTACTTCACTATAAGAAAAATTGCCAAAAAAAAAAATTAGATAACCTAAGCAGAAAACACTTCTGAGAAGAGGAATCTGGAGGCAGCCCAGTGCTATTGCTGTAGATTTTCAGAATTAAGCCATATGCCTTCAGACAGACAGAAAAAGTTTTCCAAACCTTCAGCAACACTCCAATAATTGAATAACTAGCATTACACCACTGCCTGAAATTATGGAACTCACTCTACAGTGATTGTACTATATATTTTCAGAAAAATGGTGTGATGGGTTATAAACTGCAGTCTCTTTATTAAACTCTCCCCTGCAACCAAAGCTTACTTAACATGAAAAAAACTCTTGAAGATACTTCTTAATTTACTGTTA
Organism: Empidonax traillii; assembly: GCF_003031625.1. NCBI lineage: Eukaryota > Metazoa > Chordata > Aves > Passeriformes > Tyrannidae > Empidonax > Empidonax traillii. The sequence goes on from NW_020955209.1 coordinate 1,956,908, forward strand.
AGTTTACCACTAGTAAAGAGTAACAAGCAGGAAAGTAGTAAGTGATGCTTACTACTATTAATTTAATAGGCAACTATAGCAAGAACCTCGCAATCTACTTATTATTTAGGAAATGCTATAGGACTGTCTCCCCACAAACTTCTTAATTTATTAAGTTTGATTCTTCCATGAATAGATGAACCCTGACACAAAACAGTACACAACTTCATAAAAAGTTTTTCTGCAGAAAAATTTAGATTACAATCCCACAGATGTCAAATTTTTGTCTAAGTACAGGTATTGGAAGAAAAAAAGAACTACAGTCAGTCTAAATCTCCATGAAAGAGGCTGCCCTAACTGCTTTTGATGTAGCTCATGTCTCTTGCCTCATATTCAGAATATTATTTAGGTCAGTGGAGATCTGGATTCAAAGGGTTCAAGTAGCCTTACTTTATTTTAGTTGTCTATCAACTATAAGATGACTACATTGTCGTCAACCTCGACTTCTTTATTGATTCATAAAAGAGAAAGAGGCCTATTAAAGGCATGAATCATCTTGTATGTCTACTTTAGAATGAAATGATAAAATAACTTGCTCCATAAAAATGACTATTCCTCTTCACTGACTATAAAAGAAATTTACAGTGACAAGTCTGAATGCAGAAGCCTACATCTGGTACGGGGCAAGAAGAGGCAGATTATTTTTATTGTGCTCAGAACATTTCTTCGTACAACACAAAGGATGTTTACTTTCACTTGAGCAACGATAAACCTGGAATAAATAACTAAAAGTATAGTATGCAAAAAAACATCAACAGACACCAACTGAAACTTAAAAGGAGAGACATGAAAAACATGTAGACGTTGCATCCTGGATTTTAGACGTCTTATTCAACAACTTGCTGAAATCACCACATTCAAGTTTCTACACTAAATCTTCAATTACACAGAAAGACTCTCAAAGGGAAGGGATAATGTCTGGCTGAATTTCTGCACACATTGATGCATGCAGCTGCCAAGACCTCAGGACACTTTCTCAAATGAAAATCTTCTTCCCAAGAACATGAAGGGTTTTGGGTGTCAACTTTCTGAGTCTTTCTTCATGCCATACCCCAAATGCACAATCACTGGATAAGGGGACATTGTTCAAAACTAGTACTCTAGGGCAAACCCAATCCCTGAAATAACACTCATCTAGCAATTGATTCCTCACACAAAGAAATCTCAAGGGCACACATCTCATGGTGTACAGAAGATCAATAAAAGCTGAAGTTATGAAAGCAAAGTCAGCCAGGAGAAACCAAATCAACCACCTGTTCCACATGCAGTAATTATTCTAGCACCACCAGCTACAGATCTCAGTCTTGGCTCTGCTGTGACACCACTGAATATCCTCTTGAGCTCATCCCCTCATATTAATTTTCTTCACATGAATGAAAAAAGGTACAAGACAGATAACATAACTAACTTCTGTGATATGTAAAATTTTCCCTGCAGCTCCCTCTCTATCATGGCACTGCATTTTTCTGCAAACTCTACCGTAGCTACACTTCTTTCGCAATAAAAAACCCACATGCATTAAAAAAAAAAAAAAAAAGGCTCACTAACACTCTCCCTCCATGAGGCAAGAATGAGCAACTCTATATCCAAGACAGCTTTGTTTAAAAGGGTAACTTAAAGCTTAAAGGGTAGAATATTAATCAGATAATACTTACCACAACAACTGGAAGAATAACCATAAATGCTAATCCATATACAAACAAAACCTAGTGAAAAAACATGAAACACACTGCATTAGATACTTTTTAAACTTTATTCTAAATACAGTCAAGTATTATCACCACAAGCCTACTACAAATTAATGCAAGTTTATTGCATAATACCTGTCACCATTTCTGAAGAACAACTTACAAGTAATATAATTAGATGGGTAGGGTTTAAATAAGGAGTATCAGTTTAGTGTGAGTAATCTTTTAAATGATTCATGCATTGTCTCAGAAGTTTCTTTAATAATTAAAAAGTTGGCAGCTAAACTGTGATGCAGTGGACAGGAATGATTAAAAAGAAGTCAAGTGGTTAAGCCAAATACCTTAGAGCAACAAACACAACAGATACAACATTTAGTCACTGTGTGATCATAGCATCACTAGCAAACCAAATGCAACTCCAGAAACCCAGGAAACAGTTCTATGTGTGTTTTCTTGCAACAGCAAACACACAGTTTGTCGCAGGGGTGACCATAGTAGAGCCCTATTATCATTGGAATGAGATCCTTCCAAGCATATTAATACTCTCAAACATTAGAATTAAGCTACTCTAATATTTATGACTCCTGACATTTGCTTCAAAGATATGCATTTGGACCAAAGTACTATAAACTACGTGTTTTGACTAAAAATGTGCAGTATTAGGCACAAACATTTTAAGGTGAACACTTGAAAGTTCACCTTAAAATCTTAAGCTAAGTAAGCTGACTCACCAAAATTGAATTTTTCTGATCCACAATCCAAGCTGGCAAAGCTATACCAAAGCTTGTAGCTGCAGGATGAAAGAAAAGAAATTCACTATAAAATATTAAGGAACAGTTTTAAAGTCACATTATGCCTAACAAACAAAACAACAAACCCACAAAAAAAATTCACGTTCATCACTTCAACAAGCAACGTTTTAACAAATATAGCAAAATCAAGAAACTTATTAGAAACATGCCCAAATATGCAATAACTAAGACTTAAATACAACATCTGAAATATCAAATAGTTTAGCTTAACATATTGCTGTGAAATATATATTAATAAATCTTGCCTATTTTAAAAAAAATTTCACAGATTGAAAGATGAGTTTTGCACTGCAGAGTTTTCAGCAGTTTGGACACATATAGTTCAGTAAACACATGAAAATGGTCTGAGTAAATGACTTCTATAGGAAGTTTTATTAGTTTGTACCTCTAGGAAAGTGTTCTAAGATGTAAATTGTAAAAACAAAACCCTCTGTCACTTCAAATTTCTGTTTGATTGATAAGAAAAAGAACATTTTTCAGTTCAAAAGGAGCTAGGCTGCACAAAAGGGAAGATTTGATTCTCCAACAGTAACATCTACAGCATACAGATCTGAATGCAGAATAGCATAAAATAGCTTGTCTTCAGACACATTAGTGGTAATAAATTAAATTTTGCAAACACTATCTATCCCAATACCAAAATGTTCTAAGAAATGAAAGGGTGGAAAGAAAAAAAAAGACTACAGATTTCCTGAACCTGCTTAAAAGGAAAACAACATGCTTTCCTCAGTACTAGCAGGTATCGATGAGGAGTAATGTCTTTAATAAGGACGGACTGGGATCCCTATATACTTAGTTACTATTCTGATATTATCTTCAGCAGATCGTGATAGCCATCAACTCAGACAAACAGTTGTTATGTACAAGCCTAATATTCTATAATTAAGTTGAAAACTATAATTTGGTGAGACACAAATTAAACCTCTGACATACTTAACCATACCTCAAGCATAGGAGTTCAACAGAGTAACATCCAGTGAATTTACCACATTAAGTTACAGTTGGATAGAGAGGAATACTTCTCACTGTTCCTCTGTGCTAGGTACGGGGGAAGGGGGGGAATGTACCAAATCTAACTTGGTTAGATGTGTCTAACACCAGGATGTGCTTCAGCTCATCCCAGAAAATATCTCTATAAGGGACAGCATCCATTCTTTGACTACACAGAACTACAAAACTAGCGTACAGAGCTTGGATACAGATTTTTACGTTACAGATGTAGAAATGAAGACAAATTTCATTAAATTAGAAAGCTCCTAACACTTCAATTTGGAACATTGAAACAAAGGTTACAATTTGAGAAGGGAGAGAGAAAATTTAAGGGACTTCTCCCACCCTTCAGATGAAGCAGTCTAGAAACAAAGCAGAGAACTCTAATTCCACTGTAGTCTGAGGCAGAGTTTTCAGAAAAGGCAGAGGCTTCACGCTCACAGTATGAACTGCTGCCCTATCAAAGGATCATTTCATTTTGCCCTCTGGGAATCCAAAGTCTCTTAAATTTATGAAAACAATCACTGAGCCAACCACATAATGATATTCATGCCTTTAAATTCTCAACTTTTGGCTGAGTTTTCTTTTAAGTCATAGCCTCGGGTCCATTCAAGGACACTGACATACTGCTGAACTTGAAATCCTACGCCTTAGCAACATGAAGTTATTAGCTTGTGGATGTAAAAAAACAATTTGGCATCAAGAAAGGTCCTAGGAATGTTATTTGTGCGTATACCAGTCTAAAACTTACGGTACCATTTTGCTAATATTGTGACAGTATTTCTGACAAAAGATTTTATTTGTATTTTGCAGCAAGAGGGACAGAGACCTCCTACTTGCACAGCTAGGGAACCACAAGAAGGTAGGAGCTGAAAGAAATCTGCTATGTTACAAAACACAGTGGTTACAGAGAGTTAACCACCACCTTAGTCGATCAAAAATGCCTTTGTCAGACTGTTGGCAGAGCTGGTTTTTTTTTTAAGGGAGAGGGAAGATTTCTTTTTTGTTTCTTTGAAACACTGGTTCAAGAGCTGAGGTTATTTTTTTTCCTTTAAAAATTAATTTCCCATGTTGGATAGATACAATTCAGAAGAAGAATTTCCAACACAGAGTTCCCTCATTTCACTGTAACTTCACAGTTAAGTTACAAATCCCATTTACTACTTCCAAGCTGGCTGTATCCCATTCCACATAGATAAGTAGTATATACTTAGCCTCCCAAAATACAGGGCATAAACAGCACAGATCTATGGAAGCCTGCCCTAACAAATGGCAGGTTTCAATTTTGCTTCTAATAGCCACTTCAATAACAGTCAAAAAAATGTTTTATAAGCAACTCACACAACTGCAAACAGGGAAAAAAACTACTAACTTTCAGCTTTAATTGTTTTAAATTGGATCACCTACCGTACAACTTTGACACACCATCATCATGATTATTTTCATGTAGCTACCTGCCCAGGAACAATCTACAACGGGATAATCACTTCCACTCCTCAGGATGAAGGAGGCATAGGGCTACACTCAAATAGTACCGCTTTCAGCAAATGGAAGGCAGATGTGTGTACAATATTTATTTCAGTATATACGCATCCTTATGTACATCCCTTCAAAGTGTGTTTGTTGCATTATTGCTAGTTGTTAATTTTTCAATATACATCTATAATATTTGATCATAAATACCAAGAAAGGTTTAAAATTGACAAGTTTCTGGTAAGTATTATTCTATTTTTTGCTTATACCTTAATTAATATTGGCAAGACTCTCTAGATACCTATTACAGCCAAGTAGTCAAAAAATAACCCTTCTCTTTTTAACATAATAATAAGTTTGAGAAATATAAATTCAAACTCTTTCCTGCTTTTCCATGCTGCCACCATCACCCCAGAGCCAGTTTGACAAGCAAAGAATTGATCAGATGCATTGCTTCAAAACACAGGAGAAAGTTACTGTATTTAAACATATAAAGAACTGGGCACTAATCAACTGATCAGATATTAGCTCTCAATATATAAAATTCTATAATTCATAATTGTTACCTTGTGGTCCATCTGGATTACCATATTAGCTATCAATATATAAAATTCTATAATTCATAATTGTTACCTTGTGGTCCATCTGGATTACCATATTCTTCCCAATTTTTTCGTGATTCTTCATCAGTTAAGCTAGTTACAAGAAGAGATACAAAGTTAATACAGAAGTAAAGATACTCCCCTAAATTATTAACATATAGAAATTTTAAAATGTGGTATTCATACTACCCTTTTAAGATGGTTGGGCAAGCTAAACAGGTTTTACTATTTTCTGTGTGCAATCTAATATGACACAATACTGCTGTACTCCTTCATAATACACAGGCAAATTCTTTTAGCACTCTGACAGGAAAAGAAATCAGACACAGAAAATGCATGCGCAGGAAACAGAATAATCACATCTCCCTTTCACAACAGTGACTGCATAACCATCAGCAAAGAGCACTTTTTGATGCAAGGTTATGGTAGAGCAAATTTTGAAAGACAATAGAGGTTGAAAACGTTCTAGGGTTTTTGGAAGGAAGGTGAATATGAAAGATGAATTGATAGAGCACAAGTGGTCCATATATGGGCCTTTAATGATCGTATTCTAGACTGTTGGCCTTTGAGAGCATGTGTTTTGTTCTTGGCTTTTTTTTTTTTTTCCCCCCGTTTCACAATTTAATTCTCTCTTCTTAAACAAGATACCACATTCTAAATCTTCCAGTTTCAGCACCTGTTCTGTAATGCCGGTTTATTGGCAATAGTATGCCACCTCAGCAGAATCCTTGCTATTAGAAGGAAGAATATTGCTTTAGAAAACAAAATACCAGGCATCCACTATATGGAAGACTTTGTCTCATAGAAGAAACCCAGTGAATGAACCAGGTATCTGCTGATCACTTCTGAGTCTCACGTTCGCTGGCAATCAGACTCACTTAATGGGCAGATTTTATGTTCTTCCAAGATGGCATGGCTAAGGAACTTCACCATCATTTACTTCAAGATATGCCTCTGCCACAGCCCTTGCACTAGTGTTCAAAGTATCAAAGTGTAGCACCAAGCATTTGAGTGCTAGCTTGCAAAGCAAATAATTTATATGTTTTGGCAGTTCAGAAAGCCATACCAGAATTTGCTATTGAGGAGACTTTCATAGTGATTACAGATGCGTTTAAGCAGAATTCAAAACTGCTCAAGTGAGCATGGTGTTGGTTCTCCTTCTCGCCTTGCCCCAAACAGGACTCTCAGTCAGTAAGGTCAGCCACACAGATAACTGGCTTCACAGCAGAAATCACCAACTTCCTAGGCTCTTGATGATGTGACTGACCCAATGAATCCCTACAATGGAAGACGGCTCAGAGGGATGGGCAAGGGCTGTGTGCCATGCCACTGAGTGACCACAGTGACTCGGCACAGCTTGCTACAAAGAAGCTGACGCAATCTCAGCACAACGGGGACACGAAAATGGTCTTTGTTTTAGACAAAACACCTACCAACATGTTTCTTTGAGTGCATTAAAAAAGTATGAATGTCTCCTCAAGTTTGAGACACCAGCATGGGAGGAGCACACACCTGGCTCAGCCCAACAGAGTCTAGAAACTAGACAACTAGCAAAAGAATTTTCAAGGCAACAACAAGCTCAACCCACACATGCCTTCCCATCAGCTGAGAACACCCAGCAGTGTGACAGTGAGTGTATGAGACTGGTAATGGGAATCACATTGGTATCGTGATTGAACTGTGTATTGAAATTCCTATATTTTGCTATGTCTAATTTGCAAAATACACTAAAAACACAATACAAATTTATCACCCCACTAAGTCAGAGATCACGTGTCACATTAACTGTCTTCTAAGCAATTTTGATATTAAACATTCCACACATGGAATATCTAAAAGAACTGAGTAGAGACTACTGGACTCTGACAGATGATCATTTAGAGTAGAGAAGATTATAAGGTTGTATTGACATTCCATGTACTAATAGCATTACAAAAACCAAACCACATCTTGATTATGGAAAAAAAAAAATCAATAAAGAGAGATTTCCTTGATACCAGATTCTAATATTAGATATCTTCTTTCAGATACTAAAAAAAAAAAGCTGTAAGTAGAGGTAAGACCAAAAAATACTCTAGAAGAAAAGAAGACTCAACGATTCAGCTTTTAAGAACTGCACAGGTAATGTGAAACAGTCACCACATAAAAAATCAGAACTGCAAGGCAAGCGCAAATAGAAAGGGAGACGGGTAAGCTGAGAGAAAACTGAGTCAAAACCAGAATGAAACAACTTTGTCACTAGACTGGAACAGAGTTAAAATGCTGTTTCTCACTCCTTGGCTTTATCACCAGATGAAATAAACAGTGTATTTATTTTCTAAGCATCGCTTCAAGACTGCTGCGATGGAGTTGGTTGGTTAAAAACCACAACACCCATTTTGTTTTTTGTCATCTCTAAGATTTTATATGTGTTGCATTGGAAACATTTTTCCTAGCTGACACAGAAGTTTAAAACAAAGATCAAACACCTTACCATATTCTGACAGTTTCAAAACAAATTATCCTTGCTAATATTTACAGAGAAACACTCACTGAACTGAGACATGTTTTGACTTGCATTCCATATCCAAACACACTTATTCTTGTCTGCTTCAGCCATCCTTGCTATTATCACAAAGGCTTCCCTCCCCATAACATTACATTCCCATTTTTTTTATGAGCAAAAAAGAAACTTACGCTGCATAGGCTTTAGCAATCCTCATAAACATAACTTCATCTCCTCCTTTATCTGGATGGTATTTTAGCGATAGTGCACGGTACTGTTTCTTAATTTCTGACAAACTTGCTCCCTTAAAAAGGAAAGGTTTGAGTTTATCAATAAATATCTTACATAAAATTCATTCTTATATATGTAATTCTAACACACACTGCAAATTATTTCTCTGAACAAAAGAATTATGTTCTAATATAGGATCACGAAACTACATATATATTTCATGAAAACAATATTATATTATTTTTCTAATAGCCTTCTTGTTCCCATTATATTTTTAAATCATGGTAGAAGTCACAGTCTAAAAAAAAGACATTCGGATGACTGGTGCTGGCTTTTCCCAGATTATTTTGCTCATCTGTCTACATAAGAAAGAAAGGGTTTCTTATCTGTTTGCCAAATCTTATCCTTTCTAAAACATATTCATGAATACGAGGAATTCTCACTTGCAGTGAGAATATTTAAGTAAGACTTCTTCTATTTAAGCAAGAGTTCATAGATCAAGTATGATGGTTCACTTGGATCTTGCCTGCAGAAATAAATCTGTCAGTCACCAGGAACAGCAGGTTTCCCTGCTGCTTAAGAATGCCTTTGACTAGAATCATCCTACCCATAAATTATTTCTAACTTCTTGAACAAAGGGAATACATTACCTATACCTGAGAAAGATCGATTTTTATTCTACTACAGCACATTGTTAAATGCCACCAACACAATCCCCTGTGCGTTAACTTTCAGCTTGGACTGTGAACTTCACTGCTCAAGAAAACCCACAGAACTTTACAGTAAGTTCAGATAACATATTAGAAGAAACTTTATCTGCTAACATAAAACCACTGCCGTGGTGACTTTTCAATTTTTTGTGGTAGAGAAGCCTAGTATGCTGACATTAACTGCATAATAAACACACAAGAAGTTATTTACAGGTGATGGTACTATTTCAATAAATTTAAACCAGAAGTTGAACTACCATGAGGCTTCACTTGCTGTTGCTTTATCTCGCTTTATGCAGTCTATCATATTCTAATACTATTTTTCAACAGCATTCCTGCCTCATTTAATGCGCAGGATGAATTTACTCCATAATAAATTACACTTCAAGTAAAAACAGGTGTTTCAAGACTAAATGAAGAAAGCCAGATGAGCAGCAGAATCTGGAAAGTGGGGGGGGAATCAAGTTGGTTGAGTAGAGATGAGTTTTCATAGCTCACATGAATGCTGTCCATAAAAAAAACAAAACTAATCTTTCCTCACTCTGACTCATAGTGTGCATATGATCCCTGATAAGCTGACGACAAGTTTTCTATCTATCACTCATTGCTTATTCCTCATTTTCAAAAGCTAGGCTATACAGATTAGGCCTGATTTACAGAAATGCTTAGTAGCCTAGGACAGTTGGTGTCAGCACTCTGATTGGAACACAGAGCATCCCTATATTAACTACTTGCAAAGAAAAGGAAAAACGTAACACCCCAATTTTCTTACTTAAAGAATCAAAATTATAATCACTTTTGAGCTTCATCTTTATGCCTTGGATCCCATCTCTAAACTGCAGTACAGATACTTATTTAATAAATCAGTAATATCTGAGTGGTTTACGTATTAGTTAATTTAAGTGATGCGCTTCAAGAAGAGTTATACCATGTTCAAAAGAAAGTGTTGATATTATACATAAAATAAGCTGTTTGGACATTATGTGGACTTTGTCTGTGTTGTGGTTCTCCTCTTGTTATAAACTGATATGCTAACATAAAATAAAAAAACCTAATCTTGACCAGAGTTTGAATGCAAAGAAGGAAATTATTACTGTGTATCAAAACTTTAAAGTGCTTGAATCTGCAACCTTTTCATTTGTTTAAGTTTGGTTTTTTTTTTTTTTTAGCTGCGTTTTTTTGGTTTGGTTTTGGTTTTTAAACAACAATAACATTTCCATTATCTAACAACACTTCAACATTCGTGTCGCTTTATCAGGAGGGTTGGCAACAACTCTCAATGTTCCACTTGTATGGTAACAAAAGAAAGTTGTTAATTTTCATGTAGTCCAAATTAAAAGCTTTTCAAGAGGATTTAACAGATATCACCTGATAGCAAGAAATACATAAGACACACTCTGGGACATCAGACACTTATTTTGAGCCCTACTTCAACTGCCTATCTTCAAATCCATCTCTTCATTCCCCATGTAACATCTTTGGCTTTCATTCACCTTGTCCTTATGACAATATGCTCCATCCCGCCATCCTTGAGACATTCCAATATTGTCTTCTTTCTCTTGTCTTGTGCATATGTACAGGGTTTCATTAACAAACATGAAGTTATAATTCACCACATACATACCTTTTTGCCCTCTGGGTTGTTATTTGTAGAAATTTGCCAAAGATGACAAAGGAAAATCCTCAGATGACCTAATCCCTAGCTTAGTTTGTTTAATCAAAGTTAACCCAGATCTATGTACATTTAAACTCCACGGGTCCAACAGATACCATTCAAGAGTAAAAATTTACCTTGTTCCTTCCTGTGCGCCAGTGAGAGAACTCAAGTCAGCAACCAGTCAGTCATGGAGGAACTGAGCAGGGGTTGAATTTAAATAACTTGCCTCTAGGCATGGCAGGCAGGTGTTACACCTGTCTAGCTAGAAATAGGCTACAGACTACTTACTTATCTGCTATAATGGCTTTCACAGCATAAGGTACTGCTTTTCTGTGCTGACAAGCCGCATCACTAATGGCAAGAGATGTGTTTGTGAACGTTCATATACAAATTAAGCTCTCTCACACTAATAGTATACATCAAGTTTAATCAAAACAGCTACATTCAAAGTTCATTCAAATTCTTGTGTTGAACTGTATCCACAAGTGTACTTCCTTAGACATGAGAGTGAAACATTATCTCAGACTTCAGAACTGAAAAGATGACTCCACTGTTATTCAAAAGAGGAGCTTAGGATCAGGAAATAATTAACATAAGAAGAGAATTTGCTCGAGGTACTGTGGTTAAAATGAAGAATTTGACTAGATTAACCAAGACTTTGAGAGCTGTTCAGAAGGTCTATTTGTCTCCTTGGGATATGTAATTTTTTATAACCATTTTGAGTCAGTCCTTCAATATAAATAAAGCCCTGCATCTGTTTTCTAATTAAGCATTATGTCTCTTTTTTTCCCAGTTTAATAAACCCATTGGCTGGTATCACTATTTAGAATTTGTTGTTTGCATTCACAGATACAAGCAACGTTCAAGGTAACCTTTACTACATCAAATGGGCGTCACCAACACCCTTCAGTGAAACCTCTCATTTGCAAGAGAAATATTGCTGTACAACAACTGTAAATCAAATGAATTCACATTTTTTTATATAGTTTCTTCTGCACCCCTAAAAAAGGCTATTGAGATTTTTCACAGGGCATACAATGCAGAATTTGGTTTTGTTTTGTTTTCTTGTACCAAGAGAGGAAAACAACATCAGAATAAGATTCAAAATAGGTTTAAAAAACCCACCTCACTGTATTAAGTTGTTAGAATTTTGAAGGAGCTAGATACAAAAGTTATAAATTAGTACAGATATAGGCAAAAAACCCCATAATGACTGACTTTATAATATGCAGCAGCAACTTCTCCAGGCCAAAAAAGGACAAAAACAGTAGATACATTCACTAAAGTTAACTTTGAAAAAACAATCTCAAATTTGGCATCTAGACACAGAATATACAGTAAAACAGTTCAAACTAGTGAAAGATGCTATTACTTACATGATCCAAATGTAACACCTCATAAGGGTTGTATTCTTGATACTCTCGGTCAGTTTTGGAAACTTTGTATGCAAGAAACAGAAATAATGCCCAGCCAGCAAGGAGGACTATTTTCCTGATTGGAAGAAAGAATTTTTAAAATACACAAATCCACTAGCTCTAGCACCATTCTACAAGTAACATTAGAAGCCATTTGATATCAGTCTTCAAGAAACAATATTAAAATAGCGAAAAACATTAAAGCAGGTATTAGTAATTCAGTTACAATATCACCTTTGACACAGATAAGAGCTGCTCTGATTTCTAATTTTCCTAGTTTTTAACAAAGGCAAGCCACTCTTACAAAGAATCATTCCATTCTATAACTGTCTGTCCTTAGCAGACAGTTGAATAGTATTTCATATTTTTAAAGGATGACTCAATCCTAGACAAAGTCAGAAAAATATTTTCAGAGTGGGAGTATGGATATAAAGTTATTGACTTCAAACATACAAAATTATTACTCTTTTATATTTGAGTATATATGTTCAGATACTAAATATTTAAATCAAAACACATCCCTAGCACTACTAATTTCAGTGAGGGAGAATTATTTTTTTGAGCAAATAAATGCATTGTTTACTTATTTTTTTTACTGCTGAGGTTCACTGGTTTCATTTAGAAGGTACTTTACGCAGGACAAATAGCATCCATCTTGATTTCAAGCCCTACTAAATAATAATGATTAACTATTAATTATTCAAATATAGCAGATTGCAAATATCTTTTCAGTGACACAAAAGCCAATGCTACAAAACTAATTCCAGCTGCTTTGATTACAAAAAAATATATTTTTATTTAAAAAAGCAGTAAGAACTGCTTTAATGAAAGTCATGGAAATGAAACATACGTACTTTACTGTAGGAATTATGTTTTGTTGCGGTTGTAACAGTCGCAAACGGTACCACAAGCATCTTCCATAAACATTTCTTATGTTCTTTAATCGAATTTGCTCTGTAAAAATAAAGAGAAAGATTATGATTAAGCAAGTCGACAAAACGCAGAACAACAAACATGCTCACTTCACCCTGGAGTAGGCAGTACATGGTCTGTTGGAGGACTGCCAAAAGGTCCAGTATCACTGGAGGAAAGAATGCTTTTTATCCACTGAAGTGACACTGCACATCCATAATCATAAGAAGTGGGTCGGATTACTTTCTGTTACCTAAAAGGAGCACATTCTGTTTCCCACATGCCACACAGCAACCATCACTTGTGAACCCAGCCTTTGCCTGTCTAATATGCACCTATAAACTTTGCTCCTGCCATTTTATACTCAACTCCAACAAGTTTCCCATTTCAGTATGTCAACTGCTGAGTGTAGGGAAAACAAACAGAACCTAACCCACATCCAAACCGGTGTTTGTATACAACTAAAGAGCGCAGCAACAGTAACAGTTCCTTCCTCAATTCAAAATATGATGTATTTTCCTGCTCTTTGTGACATCTGCTTTTGTAAGTTCTCTTCATTTGTGTTTTTCTGTTGAACAGGAAAAGGAAAGAAGATTAATAGTTACTTGTAAGCCATGTAGATCAGTAATCCCTGCCTTTGGCAACGGAGTATCCATATTAATGACAAAGTAGCCAACAAGAGTTCCTCCTGTCTTTTAGGACAGGATGAGGCTGGAAGGAAATTGTATTTATACTGTCAAACTCATCATGATGAGGCATGGAAGCTCTCTCTGTTAAGAGCTTTAATTGTATTTCAGAGTTGATCAAGATCAACTTAGCCTTGGCCAAGGAATTCTTTTATGCTAAGAAAAGTACAGTGAAAAGCAAATAGCTTGTATAGAATTTCTGTAAGTACTGAAATTACATGTTCAAAAGTGACTTCAGTCCTGTTTAAGTAACTTGTCTATCCATAAACTAAGCACTCTGACCTGCAACACTTCTGAAGTGAGGAGGTCACTATTAATCACCTTACTTGCAAAAGAACAAGATCACTTGGCCCTTTTCAGACTAAACGAGAAAGGAATAAGAGAAAAAAATTCATCCTGCCTCAATACATTTAGATATTGCTGGTGAACAGAATTTAGGAAGACAATTTTGAATTATCTAAATATGGGAATTATATTAACAACTTTGATCGGAAGCACATTTTGACCAGGTGATGTCTTCACGGAATCACAGAACGCTTTGGATTGAAAGGGGCCTTAAAGATCATTTAGTCCAAGTTTCCTGCCATAGGTGGGGGGGACACCTTTCACTAGACCAGGTTACTCAAAGCCCCACCCTGACCTTAAACTCATCTCAACTACAATAGTAGTTATGATACATGGAAACATTTATTATGGAGGGCAGTGACAACCTCTGTTTAGTTATTCTGGAGGTATTGGGAGGTGGGATACAGTGTTCAGTGATCTACTCGAATTTCTAAGCAAGAATGTAATTCAGATGAAAAATGCAGAACTCCAATTTGCAGTCACCAAACCAGCTGAGGCAGAGAAACATGACCATAAGTGCCAACACTGTGTACCACATCAACCATGAGTTCAGATTTAAGGCAGATCAGGTGTGAGCATTGGATGTTATCTCAAACTCTGGCTGATTTGGCAGAGAGTGGGAACACAGATGACACGTGGCCACCCACAAATTAGTAAAGCAGTCAAAAATTGAAGTTTGTAGAGACAAGGTACTGGAACCAGGTAAAAAAAAAAAAAAAGTGTATCAGCTTATTCTGAACTACTTAAGTCTATAAAGTATAGCTTCCTCAAAACTCAAAATATGACATTAAACAAGTTGATGCAATTCCTGAGACTACTAGTAGTCCCATCACCCCCAAAAGAGAGAGAAATGGAAGAGGATAATTCAATCCCCTGCAACTGAACGAACTCTTGCAGTGCTTCAAAATAAGATTCCAACTTGCCTCACTATTCTGTGCAACAGAGAAACCACACAAGTACTGTGCAGCTCCCCTGATCTGCAAAGATTCTTCACATACCTGAAACAGGTATTACACAGTTAGTACCTGAAAGGTACAAAAAGGATATGACTAAAATTTGGTTAAGCAATTGCTCAGTTACTTTTATTCATGTAAGGCTTTAGAAAACACTGTGAAGGAAAAGTTCAGTATACAATTAAAATGCAACACTGACTACCTATTGGTAGAATAACAATTCATTTGGCATTTACTCTCTCTCTCTCCTTTTTTTTTTTTTTTGTTAAGACAAAAATTGTGGGAGATCTCTCTCAACCAGAAGTGAGCTGTTACTTCAAACTAAGCTACAATTTTTAAAGGAAAACTGAAGAGACATAGAACTAAACATAAAATTGGCATTTCAAAAAAATCAAAAAAATCACACCATTAAAGACTAGACTGACAAGTTATGAGGACTAAAAAGCTCTGCTACAGAAACAGGGAGGAGTGTTCTGAAGGTTTTAAATGGTCACTGGACAACTATGAGCCATAGTGTGATGCTTTTATGAAAAACTCACTGATTATACTTCAACAAATCAGGCATCACAACAGTCACAGAAGACACACGTGCTTATGTGAAGCCTAAAACCCTCATTTCAAATATTGTCGATGAAATCAGTCATTCGGTGCTGAAGCAAGATGAAACCAACTGTTCAGCAGTTCGGCCTGGTCCAATCTGTATTGCAGCCCCAGTGACATTTCTGCAGCACAACCAAGAGGCAGTGCTGTTTGCTCACCGTCCTGACTGACCTGACTACACTGCTTGTAGAAATACCTAACATAAACGTGAAAATGAGGTACCAGTGCTCTTGGAGAAACAGAAGGTGACTAACAGAACTCTGTTTACCTAATCATGTAAAAACTAAGCCTAACAGGATATGATTCCTTTTAGTGTTTTGCTAGGATGTTTTAACAAGCTGCTGTGCCTTGTCTGTAAAAACCTACACCATAACTCCCCGTTTCTCAAACCTGCTGATGGCCAGCCCTGCAAGGACCAGATGACTCTCTCCTTTCCCCGCTCAGCATCCTCCCTGCAAGAAGCACCAGTACCCTTTACCTTACCATGCCAAAAACCTTCCAAAAATGCCTTAGAGAAAGGCACCTTGGAGAAACATAAAACAGTTGTGCAAGATAAACTGAAGACTTGGAATAAAGTCAAAGAAAAACTGACCACTAACTGTGGTTTATAATCATCAGAGAATTGAGGTTTTGGAACAGTCTTCCAGCAACAGCTGAAGAAGACACATTTTGTGACCAGTCTGACAACAGCACCAAAAGAAAAACAAAAATACCAACCCATGGCAAACGGTGTATGCAAAATTTAAGCCCTGTGAATATGTAAACAGCACACACCTAAGTCAGGTAAAAACTGGCAAACGGAATCCTGGAGCAGATATGCTGCACAGGGAGACCTCTTCAGCCAAATACTGAATTAAGGCATGATGCTAAGCAGCCATTGCCTTTTTTACACATCTGAATAGCTCTAGATCAAATCTAATTACAGTTGATTAAACAATATCAAAGCAAAAGCAGTTTATTAATCTCTTTCTGATCTTGGGATGGCAATGGTCTCATTTGACTATCAATCCCAGAAGGAAAAAGGGCACTCAAAAGATGAAGGATTGTTTACAGTTACCTGTTCAGAATATAAAGGAAGAATAAAATCCTACTCAAGTTGAGACTAAAGTCCAGACTACTGAAATTCTTCACAGGTATCCTGAGGCACTTCCTCTGTCACATGTCATCATTAACACATATAAACTTGTGGAATTCAAAAACAGGCAACTACTTGGGCAAAAGAAGGAGTACAGAGAGCACCCCTCCCAGTTGAGGCAGAAAGCCACTGGCAAAATACCATACTGAGTAAGAAAGCTATATTCCTACTGTATCCAGGAAAAAAAGGTTTCCTGTTTATTTACAGACAATGTATGTGATTGCAGCAAAGAAAACACTTATCTTGTTAGGAAGACACTGATTGCAGGACAAATAAAAAGAAAAAAAAAAAGATAAAAAGAGAGGAAAAAAGAGGATAGGAAGTTTTTAAAAAAAAAAAAAAAGGGACCATTACATAGTGCTCAAGGTAAAGCTCTGCAGTGAAATGTGAACTGTACCTTCTTTGGATTTTAGCTCTGGAATCATTTTTCTGTCAGGGAAAGAGGTTCAGAGTTTGAAAAGCAGACAAGAGTTCTTCTGTTTCTTGTTGGTCCCTATCACTGCTCCCCATTACAGCATAAGAGCACTTCTGACAACATCCTTTGATGATCCATCTTTACAGGGAGACAAGTTGAGGGGAGCGGAGGGTTGAGGGGGGAAATGCTTTATCTTTAGTCAAAATGACTTCTCATTCGATGGGCAAACCCCTTAACAATAGTGAATCTCTCCTACGTTTTTAAAATAGGTATTAAACAGCCTTGAAAAGCAAAAGCATAACACATCCCTGGGCTTTTGAGTTAATTTCACTGACAACAATCCTTTCATCGAGATATTGTTAAAGCACCCTCTCAGATGATGATGCCGACTGCAGTTCACTTCTGTAAATAATCTGGGAAAGCATCCCACACTTGCTTTATTTCCCTCCAAATTGTTCCAGACCCATCCAAAGTTCCTGATACACAAGCAGATTTTTGCCAATACAATTCTGACTCACAAGGGTTCTCACAGGTACCTGTGTATAATACCTTAACAAATGTATACGAATATCCAGCCAAAACTACATCTTAATATACTTTTCAAGTTGTCAAGAAATACAACTAGTACTGATACAAAAGAAAATCTGTGTACCATCTCTGTTATTTATTCAGAAAGCACCATAGAATGGTTGGGTTGGAAGGGACCTTAAGGATCATCTAGTCTGAAACCCCCTGTCCTGAGCAGGGATGCCACTCACTAGACCAGGTTGCTCAAAGCCCTGTGCAATCTGGCTTTGAACACTGCCAGGGACAGGGCATCCACAACGTCCCTGGGCAACCTCCTTCAGTTCCTTGCCACCCTCACAGTAAAGAATTTCTTCCTAACATCTAATCTAAATCTCTCCTTCTTTTAAAAACACATCGACACACCGTCCTATAACTATTCACCTGTGTGATAGTTATATTCACTCTAAGTCCTCTTTAAGTACTGAAAAGCTACAATAAGGTCTATTCAGAGCCTTTTCTTCTCCAGGCTGAACAACTTCAGTTCTCTCAGGCTATCTTCATAGAGGGGGCACTCCAGCCCTCTGATAAATCTTTAGGGTCCTCCTCTGGACTTCTTCGAACAAGTCCATGTCTTTCTTGTACTGAGGACCCCAGACCTGGACACAGGTTTCACAAGACTAGAGCTGAGGGACAGAACCACATCCCTCAGCCCACTGGCCTCACTTCTCTTGAGGCAGCCCAGGATACAGGTGAGTCTGTGGGCTGCAAGCACACACTGCTGGCTCACGTCCAGCTTTTCATCCACAAGAACCCCCATGTCCTTCTCCACAGGGCTTCTCTCAATGAGTTCTTCTCCAGCCTGTACTCATGTCTGGGATTGCCCTGACCCAGATGCAGCACTTTGCACTTGGACTTGTTGAAACTCACGATGTTCTCACAGGCCCACTTCTCAAGTTTGTCCAGGTTCCTCTGGATGGCATCCCATCCTTCAGGAGTGTCAACTGCACCGTTCAGCTTTGTGTCATCTGCAAACTTGCTGAGGGTGCACTCGATCTTACTATGTCACTAGAGACAGAGCCCCGAGGGACATCCCTCAGCACCAGTCTCCACCTGGACAGAGTCATTGACCACAACTCTCTGGCAGCACCCATCGAGCCAATTATTTTTTCACTGAATAGTCCAGCCTTCAACTTGTATCTCTCCAATTTGAAGATAAGGATGTTGTGTGGGACCGTCACAGAGGCCTTACAGAAGTTTAGGTAGATGACATAGGTTGGTCTTCCCTTGTTGATATTGCAGTCACTTCCTTTGTATTCCAGGTGACAACATGGGTATAAGTGGAGAATGTTTAAGTAAACAATTGACTTCCCTTGATCAGAACCTACATATACCTCTGGAATATTCAGGTCTGTAAGCCAGAGGTATCTGCTCTTTCTGGGTGGGTAACCTAGACCATACAGTTCTTGGGTAAAAACAGAACAATTAAACACTTCAGGCTGGAAGAGATCTCTGGAGATCACCTAATCCAACCCTGCTGCTCCAGAGAGTCAACAAAGCAGCTGTTCAAGGTCTGGCTGTAGGCCTTCGAGTAGCTTCAAGGACAGAGAGCTCACTGTCCTTCTGAGTAACCTGTTCTACAGTTTGATCCATTCTCGTGAGGCAACAGTCCTTCTCATACCTGTCTCAACCTCTGTTCATTTACCTATCACACAGTGGGTGAAGAACACAGTACACATGAACACAGAGGGAAGCTATTCACAGGCTGGATTTGCTGTTTCCATAGATTGTGTCTACAACTGAGCCACTTCTGACTTTTAAGCTTGGTTTTGAAGTTCACCCATCTTATATATTTGTTTCCAAAGAAACAGGAGGATACACTTAATCCTTAGGAATGCTCAACAAACGATCCCTACCTAGACCTAATCTCCAGGTTCTGGAGGTCCCAAGAAGTGATCCAAAAGAAAACCTAAGGAATATTCTTTTTCATCCTCCTTAGGAAAGAAACAAGAATTACACACTTATTGGAAGTGGGTAAATCTTTCAGAAGTGATAGAATGGAAAGAAGTACACATGGAATTGTACAGAAAAGTTTTAATCTCCAGAATATTGTTTTAGCTGCAACAAACACAGGTCAGCTTCAGGGAAAAAAATACCACAGATAAGGCTATTGGCATCAGTGCTTATAAAGCATATAAAAGTTTAAAAATATCAAAGTTTATTTGTAGGACAGCCAAAAGCTACCAAAAAAACTAATACCCAGAATACATGGAAGCCACTGGTTTTCCATCATTCTACCTCAAACAGCAGGAGAGAAAAGAAGTACTTCCTAGCCTCTTATGTCCTTTCTACCTCCAGGCTACCAAAAAAAGCAAAGGCAGAAAGTCTAAAATACAGCTCCAGTGGACCCTGTGAGAAAGAGAAATAGGAAGGAAGAGGTGCACATGAAACATTCTGCCCACCAGATGCAGACAATTCACCCAAAGGAGAATGCTGCTTGGTTTCAAAAGAAAATTACATCTTTCAGCAAGGAACACAGACTGACACAGCTCTGCAGCCCTAGGATATGCCAAGATCACTTTAAAAACAGACTTTCACAAAACTTATTTGCAGCACGTCATCCTCTCTCTACACTCAAATGTACCTATGGAAAGCATCGAGAGATGCAAGTAATACACACAGCATGCAAGTCTTGAGTAAAGGCTACAACCCAAGAGTACTGCAGCCCTGAACATAAACCTGTTCTGTTAAAACTGAGGGCAACAGGTTCAGTTGAAACACCGCTCTTGAGTTTCCGGGTTTGCTGGGTTTTATTCAGGGTTCTACAGTTTTAATCCACTAAACTGTGCACTAAATAGGTTCTTCCCATTTACTTTCAACAGCTATGTATATGTATCTGTACACAAAATCTGAGGTCTTGGGCTTTTTCCTGCTTCAACAATCACAGAAATTAAACAACTGTATGAACAATTTATTTATTTACTGAGGTCTCGAACTGAGGATCTCTGAACAAATTTACTTCTTAAGCACTGAAGCGTTTCGCAGATAACAGCTGAAGAATATAAGTATGAAAAGGCTACCCTACTGCCTTACTAGGCCATTTTGCTTAACTCTATTGACATTTTCCTTGATAATTATTATAAAATAATACTCGATATATGTGGAGTATAGTAACTGAGTACAGTATGGTGACTGAGAACAATTTAAAAATCAGTGTTAGGAAAAACTCTACAAAAAAGTTACTAATAAACACTGATAACACTGATATTAAATGTCTTAAAATAGTAACCCATCTTTGCCAGCAATTAAAAGACAGGATTCAAATTCACAGTAAATGCACAAAGTCAGCAACTCCTCTGAAGTACTAAGTAATTTCAAACCTTAATATAATAGGATTGACTTTCACTGCAAAACTCCAAATTAAAGAGGCATGAACTAAATTAAATTAATTTTAAAGAGTTCTAAAATGCACTTGCTTAAATCCAGAATCATACAAATGACCAAGAGTGCTTTCATTAAGATTTTAAAAAAGAAAAAGAAAGGAGGAAAAAAAAAGGAAAAAAAAAGAAAAAAAGAAAAAAAAAGAAAAAAGGGGAAAAAAGAAAAAAGGAAGACAGGAAAAAAGGAAAAAATAAAAGAGGAAAAAAGGAAAGAAGGGGGGGAAAAGAAAAAAAAAAGGAAGAATAGGGGAAAAAAAGGAAAAAGGAAAAAAGGGGGGGAAAAAGTGTGTTTCAGTACTTTGTACTGACAATAACAGTAAAGAATGAAATGATCTAATATCTGCTTTCTAACTTTAATGTCTATTATTGTAAGAATTGTTGTCATTACCTTGAGTTTAGCTATAAAGAGGTCCTGTCCAAGTTAGCCTCTTCACTGCAACATTTACAGATGAATAATCTGACCCTAGTTGTTCTCAAAAAGATTTTTTCTGTCTAGCAAATATTCATAGAAATAATCAAGAAAATGGCATGTGCTTTGAGTCACATTAAAGCTCCAAGCAGTCCATAAACTACAAAAAGTCCTGTGAAAGACTCAGGTAGAAAGGCTGCTTTTTCCAGAGCATGTTTTGCAGCAACTAGATTGAGCTTAAAAGGGACAAAAAGTAACCTTTCATTCACACAGTTCCACACGTAGGTGCCGACTAAAATATAGCATTTCTTACTAAAAATTTTAATACACAGCAACATAAGATGATTCAACATCTTGCAAGTTAACTTCTTTTCAGAGTTTACTTACTCAAACTTTCTGTTTACAGTCAGCCTTGCTGGTCTCAGGGCACAGTTCCACATTGCACTACTCCTAATCAAGCCATTTCCAAACCCTGCCTTTCTTATTAGTATACTGCCTTATTTGCACTGACAAAACCATCAGTGGGAACAACTATACTAAATTTTAAGCTATACATCACCTAAATTATCACATTTATAGTAGAGCTGGACCTACAGGTGTATTGCAAAACTTTAATGTAATCTGAGAAGAATCAGGAAACTGGACATTTTAATATGGAACGACACCCACGTGGGTCAAGGTTAACAACTTTAGATGAAACCAACAACAATAATGCTGGGCTCCAAGAATACACATTCTTAATTATAAGGTTGATTTTATCAGTTTCGTGTGGTAGGAAACAAGAATCATTCAATCCAAAACAAATGTAGACGAAAGTCACTTAGCGTATCACCAATCACTAAAAATGCCTGTGTTCAGTGTTGTTCTGATGCACACCTCGAAGAAACTATAATAAAGGACTGAGTTAGCGGACACAGGGATAAGTACCATACATCCAGTTATCATCAGTGGGGCTTCGTGAAGGTGAAGTCCTCTAAAGGAAGTAAACTTACGGAAGAGGAGATACTACTGATATAGTCTGTGCTTTCCAAAAGGCTTTTGAAAGGTTCCTTGCTGAAGTCTTTCAGGACAACCATCTAACTATTGCAAAAATAAATATGTGACTAGAAGACAGAGTGAACGGCCAACAGAAGGAAATCACCAGGAGCTCTGCAGGAATTGCACCTACAACACTCACATTTCACTAACAAGTAACCTGAGCAAAAGAGTGAGAAGTAAAATAAGGCTTCTGGATGATTTTAACCCACTCTGGGTAACAAGGACAAGGGCATCCTCAAGAGTCGTAAAGATCAAGTGAGTACACTACAGAACGGCAAGCGAAATTCAGGGTATGAAAATGTGAAGAGCAATGGGAACTATCCTAATGTTATATATACTACGGTGAACTTGAGGCTGACCATTATCTCTCAGGAATGCAGTTTAGGTGTTGTGAAAAACCGCCCTGTATAAACCTCAGCTGAACGTTTATTTGTTATAAAAATCACGGCAAATGCTTAGAGCATTCCTATGAGGAAAGGAGGGGAACGTTATTCCACCACATAAGTTTGAGGCACGTACAACCTCAAGTATGATGCCCTGTCCTAGTCTCCACCTTTCAAAGAGGGGCAACTAGAAAACATTCGATTAAGGTGAGCAAGGGTCATCAAACATACGAGAAGATTTATGTTCAAGATATAAGCTACAAATCTTCCAGGTGGGAGAGAGTCAAGAGCAAGGAGAGGTAATAGAAGGCTGTAAAAAACCTAAGTGACAGCCAGGACAGACAGAACTGAACGTTTACTGCCTCTTCCAGTAGAGGAAATAAGGATCGTCAAGTAACATCAGAAGATGGTGCAAAACAAAGAGGATTATTTGCAGGGCGGGCAGCTGAGCTGGTGGTCCCCTTGCCATAGGATGGTAGAGATGCTATAATAAAAGAGTTGCTGAGCTGAAAACCACTGGAAACGGAGAACGTGCAAAGGAAGCAGCATTTATGCTTGTCCTGTTATTCCTTCCTTAAGGCATACACTTCTGTAACACCGCATAAAAGAGACACCTGACCTGACCCGGAATATCCATTCCTTTGTTTCTAAAGAAAAAAGGGTATTTGAAACTTTATTGGTAAGCCTTTGCAGAAGCCACAATCCTTGCAAATATTCTAGTTTCAAACAGTTCATCCAGCAAACCAAGATAAAGGAATCTTCTGAATTTAAAAAACTTGTAAGCAATTTTCTGTAAAAGGGGAATACTAAGTGAAAATCTGAAAACACCTCTTCAATCTTCTTAATCGTACAATTATTTAAAAACTGGAGCAGACACTAATCTTTTTGCTCAGGTAAGAAATTAAGCACTTATTTTGGGGCTTCTCCCTGTTCTTAGTATGTTCTAGCCAGCATGGCCCCCCTCACCACGAAACAGAGACACGTGGGTGTCAGGTCCTGGCTAATAACTGAGGGAAAGGTCTGCAAACCTCACAGTGGGAGAAGGTAGCACTGCAGGGTCACAAGGACACAGCAGAAACGTAGTTTATACTTATTCAAATTGCAGCAGATCTAAACCCTTCTTCACAAGCATGAATTTGAAGAACAAATAAAAAAAAAAAAACCTCCACCACAATCAAGCAAACGAAACAAACCAACCAACCAACCACAAAAAAACCTGTTCATTCCATTCTTTGTCATTTACCTTGCTCCTCTCTCAAAATTCCTGCTCCCCCTGTCAGAATGGTTTAGCTGCTCCTGAGACCATAACTGAATCATCACACTTCACTATTGAATTTATCAGGTTAGATAGCACCAACTTGAATTCTCTAATACGTAGCCTGTATGTCCTGATAGTTTAGTATCATCTGTGTGAGTAATGAAGATACCCTTGAAGCAAGTATTAAATGAACAAGGTGTGTAATAAAACTGAGGACACAGTTTACATAAGCTTCCGTAACAAAGGTTGAATTTTTTAAAAATAAAAACTACTTTATTTTCATGTGCATACAGTGGAAGTAAAGTTCTTGTAATAGCTTGGTCTTCAACTTGCCACAAAAAGCTCTTCAGAGTTAAGTGTTCTGGAGAATTTTGAAACTGCTCAACTAATCTCTAACAAAGGGCTATTAATTTTATTTTACTGCTAGGAAGCCACAGTGCTCATAATAACATTACAATACTTAAAAAATTCCATGAAATGACAGGCTTTTTATTTTCCCCAGAAATAACAGAGCAGTTTGGATAACTCTATACAAATGCTTTGTTTTGAAAAATATTTTTAGAGATAATTGCTAGGCACTACCAGTGACATCTCATAATGTTTGCCCCTTCTTCAAATGCTTCTCAAAAAAACCCTACTGCTTCAAAATAGCAATATATAAAAAATTTACCAAAATAGCATTAAACATCACAATTACATTGTATTCTGCCTTTTAACAGTCACCAAATAAGCTGTGTTTTTCTGAACTTAAAATGGTTTAAGTCAACCATGGTACACTCAACCTCTCAGTACCTCAAAAATCTGAATTTATATGTAAGAAACAGTTCTTAAATGCATAACTGTGTTTCACTGACTCTCCTCCCACTTCCTGACACAATGATGAAAGGTTATATTAACAGGAAAGGATAAGCACACACACATATGGGCACAAAATGTTTATATTCACAGATATCAAGTTTTCACACTCGTGCTTATCCACCGCAGTAGCAATGAGCGTGGCATCCTGTGGTTTTATCCTGTCCTTTTATCCTGTCCTTTACCAGCATCCTGTACTTTATCCTGTATTAGCAAATACCAAAATGCTGTGAAATACTTCTGGAGTAAGCTTAATGAGATTTCAGTCAGCTGTGGCCATGAACAGGCATCACAATTAACCCACTCCAACCAATCTTATCTCACACTAGAGGATTAGAAGCAGCACAGAAGAATTTTACCAGGAGTGGAAGCAGCATCTCCCCCAGCTGCTGTGGGATAGAAATGCTCATTAATCCATTCCAGATAAAACAGAAGAATCACTGCCTGCATTCTCTGCACTGGCTTGAGTCACATCTAAGTTGCAGACTCACTGCTTGTCCTTAGAGAGCCAAATAAACTTTATAGCCTCTGCTCCCTTACTTTCATCTTAAAGCAGGGGATTATTATGAATCTCTGAAAACAGCCTCAAGATACACAGATGAAAAATGTACCAAAAAATTACAGAGAAACCTTCATATTTACACTACTACATAGAGATACCTAGTATAGTGGGCAGGTATACACAGAAATATGGTTCTTAATACAGAAAATCTTTCTCAGGTCTTCTACTCAAGGTTTTGAAAGTGGGTGTCAAGTACTGCCTAACTATAGAAGTATGCAAAAACCACCACTGCTTCAAAACAGTATTACAGCTTATTAGGTTTCAACATTACATTATAGTCCCCCTTTTAATAGCCACCTAGTAAGCTGTATTTTTAAAATGTTGCTGCACTCTGCCCACCCTCAAAGCAAAAAGGCTGGCCTAGAACCAGAGCTCTCAAACTGCCTGTGCTACTTCCTAGAGGCATGGCATCTTCAAAGATTGGCAGGGAATAGCCTCTTTTAGCCAGATTTTTTTAAAGGTATTCTTTGTATTGACCCAGTGCTCTTCAAAAAAATTTTACTACATCTCAAATAGAAACGCTTGTTTCTGTTTGAGGGCAGAGTGCAAGGGAAAAAGGTTAAAGAGCAACAGAACCACATATAGCCAGGGCTCCCCAACAACAACAACAACGCCCCCCGCCCCCCAACAAAAGCTAAACACAAACAACCAACCAAAAACAAACAAACAAAAAACCACACACACACTCTGTATGGATCTCTATTATACTGAAAGTACACTGAACAGCTTTTATCCACTTCATATCATTACTTTTTCCTACATACAAAAATGCAGCAGATCTTTTTCATTTTTTCTTTTTTTCCTTTCCTACAGCAGGTTTTTCTATTCTTACACTTCCAGAAGGAAGATCTGTGTTCCAAGCAGAATAGCTGCTACAGCCTCTTTTCTATTAGAGACTGCAAACTTTTATTAATGGTATCCCTGCCTTCATAGCTGTTATTCTTGGGGGGTTCCAAACTATTTTCAACATCTTCTTTTTGTTCAAGTTACTGTAAAAGACTCAGAATAGAGACATTTATTCTATCCAGCAACTTTGTAATACATTATGAATACCAAATTACCTAAAACAGGATAATTTATTTAACACAAACCTAAAGAAACTAAAACCAATAGATAAAATGAAAAACTTCCAGATAGATGCACTTAACTACAAAGCACATCACAGCCTATGACCACCTGTTTGAGCACAGCTTTATGAGTCTCAGTTCAGCAGCACAGGTGGAAGTCAAAAAGTACACGAAGTTCAGCAAACACATCAGCATTGTGCAACAACTGGCAAATTATCCAGCTAAACTCATTCACCTCTTGCTCTCCATTCCCTTTCTAGATTCTGACATTTAATCTACATAAGCCTTCACTGAAACTGGTTCAAAGCAAGTCCAACGATAGGAAGATACTTTGATGGGCACTCCTCTACCCCAAACTGCTGAGAAGAAAAACCATCTTTTCTTCAACTCTTGCAATTAATTTGTTGAAAGACAACTTAAAAATTCCCATTGCAGAAAGTACTTTCTCATTAAGAAGCAAATCTGCACCAGCATAACTTTTTAGCAATCATACTTTTTGTTCCAAATTGAGAGCACTCCTTGCAATAGTTTTCCTCACAGTAATTAGGCTAAATTTATACTAGTATTTTCCCAAAACAGAGGTGATCCAGAAAAAAGTATCAAATTCTTTCAGTAATAAAACACATATATGTTCTCAAGATACCAGTCAAGGATAAGCAATTATAGCAGTTTCACCATCACCTGAAGCCATCACCACCACTGAAAGGATCAATCTTCTTCCCTCACTGTCACATCCTGCACCACCCCCAGCATCTACAAAGTCCTACCCAGAAACTCACACACATCAAAAGTAAGACTGAAAGAAGAAAAAAAGAAGAAAAAAAAAAGCAAAAATTAATCTTAGCTAAAACAAGTTTCTTCAAGTCACCCACACTGCTCGGGTGCTCTATCTGGCACAAGGGAGGGTGAGAAATAAAACTTACTGTGTTACAGCACTACTACCTCGATGCAGTTATGAAACTGCAGCCCAAGACACAAAGCTGTACAATTAACCTTTTATGAGAGCCTTATTAGCTCTAGAGTGAACACCGAGGAGGCAAAGTCACTGGGATAAATGCAGTTTAAAAAGTAAATTATCTGCTTGTTTGGTTTATCAAAGCTGAGGTAATGAAATTATAGGACAGTTCACAGGGTGACTAGCACATCACAGCAAAACTCTCCCAAATATTAGCAGCAACACTTCACATGGACTCTCTCAGAACGTCTGGAGGAGGCAGGTTTAGACACTCAGGAAATAAAAGCAGCTCAAATTTTACTCAGGACTTTTGAGACACAAATCTTGCTGTTCTTCCCAAGAGTAGTACTGAAAAGGCCTTTCAGAAGTTTATTTTAAGCAGCACTAACAGCAAAATCTTAATGGCTATCCTACTAAAAATCTGACATCAGGCAACACATTTTGAGTTTCCTTGGTGTAGTAAAGCAATATAGATACAGTCTTACTCTCCAATCTTCACTAGAGCGAAAACAAACACTGAGGTTTCGGGGGTTTATTTATTCTATGAGCATTTACTACAAAACTGCAGCACAGAACAAATCCTAGAATGCTACAGGCCATCAGCAATTTCCAGATTTTTGCTGTTCCTCTCCCTCCACTGGCACTCTCTACCTGTATCACACACCAGCAATCCACGGCAGTGCACTTGTAGAAGGCAACTGCAAGCACCAAAGGTTCGACCTCCCCGCTAAAAGCATTATGCTCTTGCTTCAGACTAGCTCTAGTCTCCTCTTACAAAACAATGTGGCTGAAGCTCATCTTCCAACCTAGTTTTTACCAAAAAAGGAATCTGGTGTGTGTCTTCTGGAAGCTCTGCTTTGCATTGCAGAAAGGGTCTTGAAGCAAGGAGGGCAGGCATCTGATCTGCTTCAAAAGTTCTCTCTGACCTGCTCTTTTCTCTGCCTGCAGGCTCTCCTCCAGCTGCAGCTGAAACAGCTCACCTGTCCAGCTGCACTTCACCAACTCCACCCAGGGCCACAAAGGCTGGGTTCTCCAGCACAGGCATGGCAAAACACAGTTCCACAACAAAAATGTTAGTTAGTTCTATGCACAGAAAGCACAGGTCTCGCCAGAGCTTATTCAATTTGGTCCAGCACTGTGCCCCTCTAGTTGGAAACCCTGCTCTAAATGAACATAAAAATAAACATCTCATGTCAACATCCAGATATTCCTGCTTACTAAAGGAATCGGGAACTAACAGTGCTGGAAAACTTCTCAAGACATAGGCCTTCTCTCAGCTTCTGAAATGTGTGTTTTGGTTTTGTCTTGGTTTGTTGGTTTTTTTAAAATAGTGAATTACTCTGAAAACATAAAGTCATGGCTGAACAATCTG
Organism: Empidonax traillii; assembly: GCF_003031625.1. Lineage (NCBI taxonomy): Eukaryota > Metazoa > Chordata > Aves > Passeriformes > Tyrannidae > Empidonax > Empidonax traillii. Next base: position 1,985,899 of record NW_020955209.1, read on the forward strand.
TACTTGGCATCATTATAAGGTTTTAATTTATTCTTGAAATCTGGTTCAAATGCCAGGGCAGGTATGGTTGAATTAATACAAAAAGCTGTGAGAAAACTACTGAGGGGATTTTGCTGGAAATGAGCCACCCAGGAGCCACACACTTAAACAACTCAAACAACACAATATTTTACTACTTAGCAGACTTACTTAGTAAGATCTTACTTCATAGATCAACATTAGTTCCCAATGTTGATCTGCACAACACCTCAACTCTTCATTTAAAAAAGAGACTGCAGAACAGAACTCACTCAGGAGACTGCAGGCACACTATTAATCTATATGCTAAAAATTGGACTATATTCACATTTTAAAATCCATTAAGACAATTATGAGGCAGAAATCATTCTTTCACTTCCATTCATTGCTATGCCTGGTAATTTTCACCTCGTTGATTCATTTTTTTTGTACCAAGGGCATAATAAAATTTATCTTTTGTTTTGGAAAGTACGGTTTGATATAGCCTTGTAAGAATCTAGCACTAATTGCAGCACAATATGCAACAGGCCCTCCATATACTGGACAATGCTGGATAGAGGAAAGAAATTAGTAATGTGTAATGGCAGGCCTATTTGAAAACTGAGTAAAATCCATACAGCCATATTCCTAAATCAGGTTTTCACTACCTGCCATTCTGTAAGGATATCTGAAGATCAAATATGTAAGGCAAGTAAAGTGTTTCCAAGTTCAACAGCATTTCTACAGCTTCTCGTGCTTCTGTCAGCCCCTTGAAACTGAAGTTAACATCACTGAGTGTGCCTGCTGGCCATACCATTCTATACAGCATCTCAAGTAAGTCACAACCATTTTCCCAAGAAGCAGCTCTTCAGAACTACAGAGGAAATAAAGCATTATTCAAGAGAAAGAGCAATTTTCTCCCCCACTGCCTCCCACCCTTCACCAGAACAAAAATAAAACAAAAATACTGAGTTTTGGAAAAAGGTTACAGAAGTAATCTCCTCTCTCCTATCCCCTCTTCCTTAAATACAACCCAAAGATTACAAAACATCTTCAGCAACAGTAACGCCTCCCTCTTGCAACAGTCAGGACACAGAAAGATGAGACAGAGAAACCTTTCTTTTCAGCAGAAAGCACTAACCCCTCAGCCATACAACAGGTAGTATCTGGAGGGCAGAGACCAATCCTCCAAAGAGGTCCTGTCAGAAGTCACAGGCACATCTGTCAGCAATCAAGACTGTGAACAGCTATTATTTAGCACCAAAACATTTGTTGTCTTACTCCCCAACAGAAGGCACAGGATTAAGGTTTCATTGCTGAGTACTTCTTTTACATATAAAACTAAGTTAAGCAGACCCTGGCAAGCCATTTAAAACGGCATCAAAAACACCAAGTAGGCATCAGATACTGAACGTAAAAAGATGCAGGGAGCAAAAGGGATTCTTCACAGATTTCAAGACACAAGTGTTCTTAAGAGGTCCGCAGGTTTCAGCCGTGGGAACCAGCATCAAGCATCCCTGGTTTACTCAGCGTTTACTCCTGCCTTTAAATACAATTTCTATAGCCTTTTTAATCTCAAAACGGCAGTTAAAAATGTGTTCCCGTGCAGCCCATATACCAAAACGCCTTCTCCTTCCAAGAATAGAGGGATGCAGAAAAGACAAAGACGAAATTTACTTTGGAAACGAAATTCTGAACTATCAGGAGAAACTTTCTAACATTGCTCGGTGATACAGAGCATCACCTCGAAGGCTGGAACTGAAATGTAACCCTTCGGACATTTAACCGCGACTTGTAGCGGGGAAAAAAACTAAATCCGATTTTCACACTCGCTGTGACCTTATGGCACAAAAAAAGCAGAGCCCAGTAACTTTTCCTCTCCGGCCTCAACTCAATAGCTTATTCTCTTCCCCGTGGCTAAAATTTAGGTCACCCGCCCCGAAACACTCCGGGAAGGCAGGCAGGCAGGAAAACCCAAGCCCCGAACAAAGCCCCGGACCCCGGCGCAGCGATGACTCTGCAGGAGCAGCGGCGCGGAGCCGGGCGGGCTCGGGGAGGGGGGCGGCCCCTCGGACCCCCCGGGCACCGCTCGGGGGCTGACGGCGAACACCCCGCGGGGGCCGCCGCCGCCCCCCCGGGGTGGCGGGGCAGGGCCGGGCCGGGCCGGGCCGGCCGGGAGCCCCCACCGGGGCGGCCCCGCCGCGGCCCCGGCCCGGCCCCGCTGTGCCGCGGCGGGGGGGATGGCGGGCGGAGCGTGCGAGGAGGAGCCGGCCGTGCCCGGGGCCGGGCCGCTCACCGGCGTGCTGGTCCCGCGGCCACAGGTAGTAGGTGGCGGGGATGACGATGAGCCCCACGAAGCTGGTGAGGAAGTAGAAGAACGTGTTGCCGCTGTCGTCGTACTGGAACTGCTGCCCCGCCATGGCCGCGCCGCCCGCCCGTCCCCGCCGCTGCCGCCGGCGGCCCCCCGGTGTCGCCGCCCCGGGGCCGATCCAGCCGCTCCGGGATCCCGCGAGATCCCACGCTCCCGCTCCCCCGCCCCTTCCCGGGCCAGAAGGAGACGTGTCACTGCTCAGCCACCATAGCCGAGACCGTGGCGTCACAGGCCCGCCCGCCCAAAGCCCCTCCCCGGCCGCTGGTTGGCTCGTCGGAAAGCCCCTCCCGTCGGGATCGGGGGATCCATCACGGAATCGCAGGATGGGGAAGGCTGGGAGGGAGCTCAGTGGGGCGCATGGTCCGGCCGGCCTGCTCAGACAGGGCCGACCTGGAGCACATGGCACAGAATCACAGAACTGTTCGGGTTGGGGGGGGAGACCTCTGGAGATCATCCAGTCCAACCCCCTGCCAAGGCAGGGTCCCCTGGAGCAGGTGACACAGGAACTCATCCGCGTGGGTTTGGAATGTCTCCAGAGGGGGAGTCTCCACTGCCTCCCGGAGCAGCCTGTTCCAGTGCTCTACCACCTTCAGTATAAAGAAGTTCTTTCTTACGTTGAGGGGAAACTCCTGTTTATGGCCGTTGCTCCTTGTCCTGTCACTGGGCACCGCCCTCTCGGCACCTGCCTTTGGGATATTTACATGCATTAATGAGATTGCTTCTCAGTCTTCTCAAGACTAAACAGGCACAGCTCCTTCAATCTCTCCTCACAAGAGAGGTGCTCCACACCCCTCATCATCTTTGTGGCCTTCTACTGGACCCTCTCCAGTAGCTCCTTGCCTTTTTTTGTACTGAGGAGCCCAGAACTGGATACAGCACTCCAGATGTGGCCTCACCAGGGCTGAGTAGAGGGGGAGGATCAACTCCCTCTTCCCAATGCACCCCAGGACACCATTAGTGCTCCTGGTTGCAAGGTCACACTGCTGGCTCATGGTCAACTTGTCATCCACCAAGACTCCCAGGTCCTCCTCCACAAAGCTACTCTCTAGTAGGTCAGCCCCCAGCCTGTACTGGTATTTGGGGTTATTCCTGCCCAGGTGCAGTACCTTGCACTTGCCCTTGTTGAACTTCAGTAGGTTTCTCTCCACCCAATTCTCCACCCTATCAAGATCCCACTGAATCTATTCAGCAGTACAGGATTGCATCCAGATGGTTCTTGAATATCTCCAGTGAAGGAGACTCCACAGCCTTTCTGAGCAGTCTGTTCAGATCACTCAGAATATGATCACTCACACAGTAAATAAATTCTTCCTCATGTTCAGGTGGAACTTCCTGTGCATCAGTTTCTGCCTGTTAACTCTTGTCCTATTACTTGGCACGGCTGAGAAGAGCCTGGGGTAAAGAAAATATTTCAAACATGCTAAAGTTCTCAGGATTTGGAGGGTGGATCCTCATCAGCCATGTGAGAAAAAACATTTAAAATGTGTCTAATTCTGACTTCAGTTGCAGGAATGATCATACTCTGCAAGGGGCTGTGACCTTAAAGGTGTGAAATCAGAAGGCAGGTACTGTGACTCATCGCAGCGTTAATGGCAAGTTACCTCTTTGAGGTAAACAAGGTTGATAATCAAGTCCATTCATGAGAATGTGCCCATCTCTATGGCTCTAGAGGCCAGCATGTGAGCAACTCATAACCACGATCTCATACAGATCTCACAGCTTTAGTACTTGTAAGTTCAGGCTATGGGAAAATGTGACACAGAAGTAAGTCATGGCATCATGTGCAAGGGGAGCATTAGGCATTCCTTAGGAAGAAGTTCTGTCCCAACATTAACAAAGACTGATGTGGGAAGTGGAGATAAAGGTAAGACAATGCCACAACCAGTGAGTGGCACCAAATGTCCTCGTGCCATGATATGGTAATCCACGAATGGAAGAAATCTCTAATTTTTTTTCTGGGAAAGGATTTTGTGTTAATTTAAATGTTTTAAAATAAAAGATCCTATTTTTTTTTTTCATTGATACTCTTTGTAATTGCTCCCAGTTAAATCCTTTTAAGGTTCACAGGCAAAGTTTAAGATATTTCCTTCTGTGTCTTTTGCTACATGCACTGAGTATTGCACACGCTCTGCAGTGATGGCAACTCTTGCAGTAGTTGTTTTGGAAGATACCTGAGCGTATGAAATCCACCTCCCTCTGGGTTTCTAGTCCTTAATGTTTTACAGTGAGGCAGTGAAAAGCTTCTGTACAGCAAATAAGAAGTAAGACAGGTAAAAACCTACACACATAGTCAACCCAGTTTTGTAAGCAGAGGGAATGCTCTTTCTCCAGCTGTGCTCATCTGCTGAGTTTGTTACTTCAGTCAGATAAAGGGACAAAGCTCTCAAAGACGATTACATTTCTACAGGTTTTGTGAAAGCAGCCTGTTAGATGAGGAAGGCTTGTGAGTGCACCAGCCTGAAGGACCAGCAGTAGGTGAGCCAAGATCTTACTAGACACAGTAAAATCCACGTGGGAGGTAGTGTGAGTAAGTGCCCTGTAGAAAATCCCTGGTCCATGCCTTCAGCTGATCACAGGAGCCCGAGCAGGAGAAAAGCAGGCATCACTCATCTTGCAGATAATCAGGTGGTTTCTTAATGTCATTGTTTAAGAACCCAGCTACAGATTTTCTAACCATTGTTGGCAACATCACTCCTTTGTCCCACTGGTGTGTGAGGGTGTTGGTTGCCTGTGGCATTAACTGACCTAGCAAGGAAATCCTAAGGGTATGCTTTCAGCCTCATCCTGTCTCTGCCTTCTCCCTGCCAGCCTGTTCTAGCTATTAGCCAGGAGCCACTGGAAATGAGGGCCTGAAAAAAATAATTCTTACTGTCGGCACCAGTATGCAGGTTTCCCCAGCCAAGAGAGGGGATGCCCCATAATTGAATAGTTGTGAACAGAGACCATTCTAGCCTAAACCCTAACAGTTTATTTGAGTGCCTTTCCTTACACACTTGATTTTCCTATAAAAAGTAATGGTGAACCCTTGCATCTCAGGAAAAGGGAAGAAGCGATGTTGCTTTTTCCACTCATGGCCTGTCTGGAAGGTCACCCACGTAAAATAAACTCCAACTGCCTGCACTTGAGGAGCAACTTCGTCCACTGGAGGTGAAGATACCATTATGGCATCTCCTAAGTAGATAATAATTTCTAACCTAGAGGAATTTGATTTTCCCCAAATGCTCTCAAAATTCTTTAAGGACCTGTTGTATCAACTCACAGAAGTGGCCTTTTTTGCAACACAGCTCCCTCATGCTACTAGGTGTCGTAGTGGGCTTTTCCACACGGGCAGGGTCTGCAGAGATGGGTTCTGCAGCTGTGGGAGCTGCTCTCAGCATCTCATGGCACACTTGGCCATCCACCTGGCTTCCCTTCAGCACCCTGGACTGGGTTCAAACTACTCATTGTTACACACATGGTCATTTGCTCAGTGGTTTCACAGCTATCAGCACCTCTCCTGCACATCCACTGGTGACATTTCTGATCTCATGGGAGACTGCGGGTCGCTGACCACCTCTGCTGAGTGTGCACCTGCTTTTGTCAGGCTTAGTTACAAGAAATGCAGCTGGCTGAATTCAATCCCACCTTAATTCCACAAAAATTCCACCACAAAAGCCAGAGACCCAAATCACTGTCAGAAGAAAGTGCGCTTTGACAAGATCCCATAATATTTGTGGAAGAAAAACAATTACAAACCTGGTATGGTGCCAAAGATGACAGTCAGACTGGTTTAGTGGATAGGAATGATGAAACTTAGAACAATTTAGCCATAACGGGTACGTGCTTTCCAAACAGAATGGAAAACTTCATTATTTTATTGTAAAAATGGAAATTACAATCAGCAGATACGCCTACAACTGGGGGAATTTGTGTCCGATACGTCATAACCTTCACAATGTTCTGTGAGTTGGTGGACTGCCTTCCTGCAGCTGACAGTCCGGAGAGCGGGGATCTCCAGAGGGAATGTTTGGCCGGCAGATGGTGCTGTGGAGATCACGCGAAGCAGCCACCCTAACAGGGTTCGACACGGCTTCCGCTTAATCCGTAAGTCGAAAAGAGACTCTTGTATGAAGTCCTTTTTTATCGAAAGTGCTACAGCTTGAGCTGGGCACCCCTGAAGATGGACCCCAAACAAAGAAATCCCTGGGCAATCATTCCCTTACAATCCAAGTTGACCTCTCACATGGCAGTTTGTCCAAGTGGTAATATTGGGGTCTGGGATCTTCTTGTTTTTTACTAGTTTGATTTTCTTGCTGTTTCATTACTAAGCAGTTGCTAAGTGATCATCTTCTTATACAATATACAGTGGTTCTGTGTCCTGTTTCACATCCTCTTAGGTTGTTTTCATCTGGTTCTGTAGTTAGCTATTCAACATGCTGTAATATGGTTGTTACAGTTCATTTACCACAATCTATCGGCTTTGCATATTCTAGCTGTTAATGTTTAAGCTTCTAGTGCTAAATTTAAACTAGCACGTTCTTTTGTTTTTATTAACATTCCTGTTACATGGGAGCAGAATATTTGTATAACCTCAGGTGTGAGCACAGTTGAGTACAGCAAGTGTTACAACATCGAATACAAACAAAGAGGCAAAAAGGAAATAATCCACAAAGAATTCATTTTGCCCAAGCTTCTAATCAGGTACCCAGGAGGTGACCCAATACTTCATGGTGAAGTACTGGTGAAGAAGAGACCGTACTTCTTGGAATCTTGCTGAAGTACTGTCCAACTGTACTTAATGAATTAATTTTACTTGTTCTTACAACTTCGTGGAAACATCCAGTTATCAGGTATTTCTTTGGTAAGACAGGGTTTGTCCCTATTGTTCATATTCCATCTTCATCCTCCACTGCTTCCCACTTTTCCCACTGTTCCTTTTCTTCATTTGTCATATCAATTGGTATAATTCTTTTGGATGGTCAGCATCTGGCCATGAGCTCTTATCTGAAGTAACTGCCATAATGTTCACCACCGGCTGATGAACCATGGCTTTTGCTGCTGTACCAACTAAGGCACTGCCTTTGCTGGTTACAGTAGTGTCCCTTGTACAGGCTGGACAGCAAACCACAGCAGTTTCTTTGGGAAGTGGGATTGTGTCCAGCAAGTACCAAATTTCTGTTCCATTAGCCATAGCTTTTCCTGAGGAGGTGAGAAACCACCGTTCTTTCCACAATACAACCTTTGGTTTGGCATACACACCTTGAATCCATATGGGCAGTTACTCTTCCCAGGCAAGCTGCTCGGCTAACACAATTAACTCTGCCCCTTAAGCACTAACTGTGTCTGGAAGGGGTCTGGCATTTGCAACCTGCTGCTGGTCCACACTTTTTAGCCAGTTTTTGATTGCCCGTGTAAACAGTAGGGTGACCATCTGTGAATAAAACAAGATCTGAGTTCTGTCTGTGAAATCTGCTCGTGCCTTACTAGTAGTCTGGATTAGTGTGCCACATTGTTGGTCCTCTTCCCCTTCTCCAGGTATTGGTAATAGTGTTGCCAGGTTCAATGTATTGCACCTGTTTAGAGTCACATTATCTGCGTTTAGAAGATTTAATTTATATTTATATGCTTACTGGGGGGACAAGGCTTGTATTGCACAGTGTTTGTGAAGTAATTCGACTTCATGTGGCAGATAGATTGTAATTGGTGAAGTGCTCTAATACTAAAGATTGACTTTTTTCTACTATTCCAGCTGCCACTGCCACTGATCTGGTGCATGCTGGAGCTCCAGATGCCACTGGATCCAGCTGGACAGGATACTAACCACAGGTCTTTGATGGGGTCCTAATTTCTGCATTAAAACACCACTAGCCTCATATATATATACAGGTCAAAATGCTTTGTGTAGTCTGGAAGTCGTAATGCTGGAGACAAAGCCAAGACTCCCATGTAATGGGTTCTATTTCTTCTTTTTTTGTTGTTGTTTTTGTTGTTGTTGTTGTTGTTGTTGCTTCTGTTAGAGATTACATTAGTTCCCCTAATCCTGGTATCCATGGTCAGCAAAACCCAGCTGCATCTCAAAGCCCTCATAGCTGGGGAGGGTTTTTTTTTTTTTGTAACTGGCAGAGGAGTTTCATTTATAGCTTTTATTCTTTCTGTATCTGTTACCTGGTGTCCTTCCTTTGAAATGAATCCCGAATGTTATACTTCCATTTGACAAAGCTGGAGCTTGGACGGAGATAAGTCCTTGGTTGCTAAAGCAGTACCTAAATGTATAGTATCTTTTAAACAGTCATTACAATTTCTACTAGCTATTAGTACATAAATAGTAAATGAATCATCTACATATTGCACTAAAACTTATCCACAAGGTGACTCAATATTCTTGAAATCTTTTAATATCTGGGAAAAGATGGTGGGAGACCCATTAAACTCATAGAAAAGACAAGTTCATGTCAGCTGTCGTCTCTTCCAAGTAAATGCAAACAGGGGATGGTTTTCTCCGTCTGTAGGAATAGTGAAGAACAGTGCAGTCAAATTAGTCACAGTAAAACACAAAGCCCAGTGCAGGATTTGCAAGAGTACAGGAGTGGGATCTGGCACTATGGGGTGTGAGACAGTGACGTACTTGCTCTCAAATCTAGAACAAATCAAAACTCGGGATCTCCGTCATTTTCCAGTCTGTTTTTTCTTACTGGTAACACTGGGGTTTTATATGGGAATTCAGACACTTCTAAGATTCCTCGGACAGGGTGCTGAGCTAGTTTTTTTTGAATACTTTTCCCTGCTTCCCGGGGATGGGCTGCTATTTCACAGCAGAGGGCGCGCCTCCCTTTGTTTTCAGGCGTGTTTCAGCAGTCCCGCTTCACTTCGCGATTGACTCTGCAATTCCGTGGGCACCAGCTTCCAGGTTGGACTCCTGAGCTTCAGATGTTACTCATACCCCTGCGATTGTCAAACTGGTAATCCTGGGTGATAGATGTAAATGTACATCCAGGGTTTAGAGGAGTTGTCTTCCTAATAGACAAGATGGGAACACTTCTGGTATTACAAATCTTCCCTGTAGCCCTTTATTTCCTCTTGTGGATGGTAATGATTTACTTAAAACATGTTCTGCTTTTCCTGTTACCCCTTGAATTAAACCCTTGTCCTGTGATGCAGTTCACTTTGGTGCAAAATTTAAGTGATAGTGTTGGTTCTTGCGTCAACTAAAAATTCAGCTTCCTCTCCCTCTGTTTTCCTAATTTTATGTCCCTTTTGATTCAGCTGAGCTTTCTACATGCCATAGACTCCAATTTCCACAGTCTTCTGAGTTCCCTGCCTTCATTCATTGCATATTACTTCATGATTCCTGTCTTAAATCTTCCATGTCCAGTTCCCTTTGAAGCTCCTGCGGATGAAGTGGGCATTTTCTTTGCCAGTGACCAAGTTTTCCACAGTAATGATACTTTTCCTCCAGGTTAATTCCGTGTCTTCTCATTCCTCTTTCAAATCTCTGATCTGACCTGCCTCTGCTCTGTTTTGTTCTCTCCAAGGGGGAAATCCCCTCCCTCACTCTTTTAGCTGTAAACTCTGTGACAGTGCTGCAGACATTTTTTACAGTGAGAACAATCACACACTGGAACAACCTTCCCAGGGACATGGTAGAGTCCCCATCTCTGGAGGTTTGCAAGATGTGACTGGACAGGGTTCTAGATGATTTCGTCTAGGCTCTCTTTTCCATGGAACGCTGCACCAGATGAACTTCCAAGGTCCCTTCCAGCCTGGGCCGTTCTATGATTCTGTGATCTCCAGGATTCCAAGGTTGATTAGTAAGTACATGCAATGCTAGAGGAGGAGTGTTAGTTTTCCCTGCTACAGGATTTTGAAGAACATTGGCATAAGCATTAGATGGAGGAGTGGCAGAAGCAGTAGTAAAACGTGGGTTAGAAAAAGCAGAGAGGGGAGTGCAGTGGTGGAGCAGGTTCCACAAGCATACCTTTTGGATCACTTATGCCTGCCACAGCTGGATTCATAACCCAGGTTCTCTGTGAACTTTTCCAACCACCTCCTTTACTGCAGTCATAGGCCCAGTTGTCCCAGAAATGCCAGAAATCCATTTGATAAGGTTTTGAATATCCCACTATATGCCATAGCAAAGTTATTTTCTTTTGGTCAAAGAATCCTTCATAGGGCCACGCCAACACACACCCCTCTGCTTCTTTGTCATTGTCAGCTATTCATCCTGGCCCATTGCTACTGCTCAGGTTTTTGATGGACTGCCTATTTTCCTCCAATTTTCCAGTACCTCAATTAAGGGCATTCCCTTCTCTATCCCAGGTCTGTTCCCCATACCTGTATGCCAAATCTGTGTGCCTAGCTCTGATCAGGTCATGCACACCTCTCCTAGCATGCTTCTGAACTGGGACTTGAACCCACTTGAAGCCAGAATATCCAGAATTTAGTAGCGGAATTTTGGCAACGGTCAGTCAGTGCCTCCTGTCTCCAAAGTTCCCAGATGAACTCACCCGATATCAGCAGCTGGACATTTGGAGGTGAGAGCATCCAGCATCCAGTGGTGGTTGCCTGGAGTCCCATCTGGGTTGGCAAACTGCTACGAAAATTACAGATAGCAGCCACCATAACAGGGTTTGACTTGGCCTCCCCTGAATCAATAAACCAAAGCACTGGGAGCAGCGGTGTGGAAATCTGTAGGATGGATGTCGTGGTTTAACCACAGCTGTCTGCTGAAGGACAAGGTGAATCCTATTGGTTTGCAGAGGTGAAAGCGATCCGGCTGGCTTATGTGCCTCGTAAGTTCATCGTGACATTTGGGCTGTGATTCCCTGGGTTCTTACCCTTAGCAGAAATCCGATGGTTGAGTTACATCAGGAATCAAACTGGTTGGCATTTTGGGCTATTTTGTTCTTTCCTGAGTAACTGTGGGCATGCAATACTGAAGCTGAGCAGTGCTTTAGAGGTTGAGGGTTTCCAGTGTCCTAGGTCCAAAATATTGACCTTTCTCCTCTTTCTTCATACGGGGAGTGGACAGGAAGGTTTTGCCCTTGAGGAGGTGCAGGCTTTGCTGGAGGGTTTCACAGGGCACTAATGCCAGGAATATTAGCAGTGAAAGCCAGAGTGTGGCTGCTGCTTCTCTGGAAATTGGTGTTATGGTTAAATCCAGCAACTGGGACTCAGGGGTATTATGAGGATAGGCACAACAAAGATGCAGTAAGTAGATTATCTGAAAAGTCCTCCCCCTCACTTTTTCCCTCTGAATTTCCCATTTTTGTTTAAGTTAACTATTTATGCCATATTGTTAACCATGGCCCCAAAATGATGCAATAGCACTGCCTTTAGAAATGGAAAATCATTTGCAAATTATGCTTAACAATTGTCATTCAGAGCTCTCCAAACACTGTTTTGATAGTTGACCTTGCAAACTGGGGAAGACAGAAGTAAGTCACAAAGATTCCTGCAAGTTAAACTATTTTCCAAGCTGATTATGAAGCTTAGAGCTCAAAAGGTCTTTGTACAGAAACTCACAAAATACCTTTTCTTTTTCAAGGGTTATCACCACCTAATTCATTTTACCTCTGATTTCGCATTAGAGGTATTGTTTACTCCTCTGCTGTTCTGAAAATGCTCAGGAAGTGTGATATTATGGTCCTTCCCACAAGCCTGTTCCAATACACAGCAGCCGTCTTCACCATGGCTGGGCTTTGTTAATGAATGTTGCTTGAATGTTTAAGAGGGGCTTTCCTTGACATTTTATTTATTCCTTAATAATCTCAATCATGCTGCCAGTGATCAGGTGAAATTCACATTGATGCCATTGCCTGGCTGCTACCAGTGCAAGACTTGTTGAAGAAATGATTATAAAACCGTCAATGCAATGAATCACAGAACACAACCATAGAATACCCTGAGTTGGAAGGGACCCATAAGGGACCTATCCAGCTCCTGGCCCTGCACAAGACAGTCATAAGAGTCACACCATGTGCCAGAGAGCATTGTCCAAAAGCTTCTTGAACTCTGTCAGGCTTGGTGCTGTCACCACTTCCCTGGGGAGCCTGTTCCAAAGCCCGATCACCCTTCGGGTGAAAAACCTTTTCTTAATACTTAACATAAACCTCCCCTGACACAGCTTTGTGTCATTCCCTCAGGTCTTGTCAGTGTTAACCAATGTTATGCACAGAGGCTTGTGCTGGCTTCCAGAGAGTTTTTATCAGCTTTCATCAACCATTTAAAATTAGTTACAGTTCCCTGATTTACTTTGTCTTTGCTTATTTTTAAGGGGCAAGAGAGTGTGGGTTTAGATGAACGTGTCAGAATGCAAAGAAAGGATAAAAAACATTTTTCATTAAGATTAAAAAGCAGTTAATGCCTAATAGAAGTCTGGCTAAACTGATCTACACCTACCGTTGGTGGCTAGAGCAGACACCCATTGATATATACTCTTGATAGAAAGCAGAACTAGAGGAATCACAGCGTTACAGGGAAGCACAACTTAAATGATCAAGGAGGTCATCTGAAGATTATCTTACAGGGAGTAAGGAGGCAGGCTGGGACTCTGCGCAGGGAGTGGCTTAGAAAGGACAGGTTGTTAGCAAGTTGATAAAGGAATCAGACGGACAATAGATCCACGGGAGGATACTAAAAGGACTAGGCCAGGACATATCCCTGAATATCCCTAGCACAGGAGCACCAGATACAGTAGAGAAAGTGGGGGGATGGACTGTAGAAGGCGGCAAGGCTCATGTGCTCTCTCCCATTAGCCTCTGCCCAGTGAAAACAAATGTGTTTGTCTCCATGTGTACCCATGTGACTTCAGCCCACTTCTGGTGGAGAGGATTCTTTGCTTCAAAAAATTACCGTTTTATTCATGAACAACCTTCTCGCCTGCTTTGTAATCAATAATCTCTAGTAAACACTTTGACTTCTCTGTTTCTGCACCAGGAATGTCCAGCCCAAATCCATCTTGTTCAGCCACCGTGATTTCCACTTGGTCCTAAAACATTCCAGATGAGATCTTTTATGCAAAAAGAACTGGCTGTGAGATCAGTCTGGTTACACAGTTCTGTGATGTGTATTTCTATGCTGCCTGTGGTAAAAGATGGGAAGTCTGTAATAAATGAAGAAGGGGGTGGAGCCTCTTTTCTAAACGGTGGACTCAGGGAGTGCTCTAAAACTGTCCCAGTGCATCAGAGCAGCAGACCAGGCTGTGACTCTCCCAGTATGGGGCTGGGACAACACATGACAGAACAGAACATCACCAGCTTATAGCTGCTCACCTTTGGGCATGCTGAGTGCTTGCCTGACTCGCATATCCAGGGTGTCCGGAGTAAAATGGCCTTTGGTGCCAGACTCTGGTCTTCTAGCTCGCTGAGCTAAAATAATGGTCATGGGTATTTTAGGCTTAGAGGGCAGAGAGTGCAGGTAGATATTTTAATCAGAGGGATTTTGCCCAGCCTAGCAAGGATGGGTTAGTGCACATCTTTGCTATGCATAGTGCCAGGCCACCACTCCAGGCAGTCCTGGCCACACAGTGATTCATACCAGGCCAGTAAATGCACTGTAGCTCCAGCCCAGCCAAACACAACTCTCACAGCTGCAGTGGGGAAGGCAGGCCCAGACAGTGGGCAGCCTTGCTGCTCAGCGGGGGTGCATCTTAAAATGTTGTGGGCATTTTTTGCCATGATGTCTGTCAATCCATATGAAGTAAAGATCTGTTTTCATATTTATTTTTCCTTCTCTGATTTTCATTTTTTTACTTTTTTTTTTTCCCTCTGTAGCTACCAATCTGACAAACCCAGAGGTGTTTTGTGTTCTCCTTCTTATGTGTCAGCCATCAGATGATCAAGATCTATAAACCAAATGCAGAGGCTGTGCAAGCATAATGAGAGGAGTAATGTGATTCTGTAGATCTTTTATTACCATTCTCATGAAAGCACTGCACTTCTTGACAAAATTCTGCAACCTCAACCTTTTCAGACATGGGCTACTATAGATAGCATTACTTTGGTGAGGTGAGGATGTAAGATTGATTTGTACTATGTCATCATACTGTGATGACATTAATTCCATTACCACTATTTATTTTCTAAGCCTTTCCATTCACAGGTTATTTACCTTTGTAAAATATCATAGGAAATGGAAGGGCTGTGTTCAGTGCCACAACCACAGCTGTACTTGGGCTTCCCTTCTCACTGGCATGACACACACCCCCTGCCCGAACTGCACCAAGTGTTTCACATTATTCCTCCAGATGTGTAATGCTCTGCATTTTGCTGCTAGACAATTCTCTGACGCAGTAAGGAAAATGGATAATGTACTAACACGTGTTTTTGTATGTCCCTAAAGCTACTTTAAATTGATTGGGCAGATTTTTAAAGATCAATGCAAGGGCCTTTAGCGCTCTTCTCCGACACTGACAAAGGATTAACAGAGACCAACACCAGGCTGAGACTTTGTGTTTGTTGTTGACTTTTTTCTCACAACTGAGCTATACATCTCCAAACACCAGGGTTTCTAATGCAAATGCTACAGCCCTTCACTGTAGCAACTTAGAGGAGCAATGCTATGATTTTAATAAAGCTGTCAGATTAAGTGACTGCATGGTTACACTATGATATTAATACATGTTCTTAACTGTCAATTAGTTAACTGGCTAATAAAAAGAGCCTAGCTTATAGGATTTTACTAATGAATATAATGCTTTGTTTCTGGGCAAAACATATGCTTTGGATATATAATTAGAAAAGGCTCCCCTCTCTCTCCCCCATCGAGAGAGCATGTGCAGCTGAATAAAGGAGCTCATTATACCTGTGAGGGGTCAAAGTCTGTGGATCTGTAGCTTATGGTATTATGACAGATTACAAAATCACTCTATTATGTTAGTCAATCTGTTTCCAAGCACAAACTAGCAGGGAGCAGGGCACTAGAACCTCCCGAGCGGGGCACTCGTTGGCTGTTCCCGGCAGTCTTATGATGGGTCAGCTGGCAGTGACACCACCTCTGACAGCTCACATGTCAGACCTTCCCTGCCTGACTTCTGCCTTTGTTGTCACAGAGCCTCTTCACAGACAATCAATCCCTGCTTCACGTTGTAAAGAGCTCCCAGTAAGAGCTGAAACAAATTTGAAATCCATGTGTAGCCATCGCTTCTGCTAATTAAAGGGAAAAGCAGAGCACTTGCGCTCCAGCTAACCTCTCTCAGGCTCTCACCTTAAAAAAAAAAAAAGAACTAAAAAATTTCCAAGTAGAGAAGGGAGTAGCTAAACAGCAACAGCTCAGAGGGAAAGCATTGGGTTCAGGTTTGGTGCGTGCATTGGTTTAAAAGGAAAAAAGTAATTCATATGTGGGATAAAGAAATTTCAGACATGATAGAGATCTTAAGAAATATTTGACTTCCCTTATGTTTCAGGGAAATTATTCTGCCGAAAAGTCTTATTCAGTCAACTCAGCATAGAACTCCTTGGTACCAAGGGGAAAGAAAATCCCCTTTTATTTGAGAAACACAGCAGTAGTCAGCACTGTGGGCACATACACTTCTGACAGACTGCAACTTTCCGAGATCCTACCAAAGACAGGTGGTTCCACCACTACCTTGGGCTGGTTATTTTGGCCTCTCCAGGAGGGTCCCAGGGCTGCCAGTGTGGCACAGAAAGACTTGGGGGTAAACCAGAACAGGTAAGCTGGCTCAGGTAGCCCTCACGGACTGGAACTAAAAAAACCAAACTCTGTGCCCTGTGGTCAATTGACTGTGGTGCCCAGGAAGATGCAAAATCTGACCTTAGATTCTCCTTCAGCTGGGACTTTTACAGGCTCCATCTTGTGGGATTTTGTCATAGCTAACCAACAGAGAGGTCAAGCTGCTGCCTCTCTGAGGGGTAATTTCTTTCCTCTCCTCAGCAAGCCCTTATCATCAAACTTGTGAGAACTCCTACGGCATGTTCTCCCTTGAGTCCAGTTTGATTAAGATTTGCCAAGACATTCAAAATGTAAGAGATCATAATCTTCATTCAAACCCCATAAGACGCAAGCTTTCTTTCCTCGGGAAGGCAAGCTCGGAATGTTCTTGCCCTACCATTCATTGAGAGCTTTTTTTTCCTTCAAATACCATGCAAAGAGCACAGTTTTAACCATCCCGTGTTTACAATAGGCACTGTGTCACTCAGCAGCAATAGCAGCAGCAGCTTCTGTCATGGTGAGGAAGGGACCTGGGTCAGAGTTGGCCCCAAAACGAAGGAATGCCGTCGTGCAGGTGCTCTCATGCTCACTCTGGACTGGGGTTAATGAGCAGGAGAAGCCACAGCTCCTGGAGGACACAGGGTAGCCCAGAAGAGATTTTTGTAGGATTATGCTGGACACAATACTGACCCAGCAAGGAGCTGGGCACGGGATCTGACCTCCAGCAGTCCTTTCTCAGCACCTTCCTGGAGCCACTGGGCTTACTTTCAGAGGTGCCCCTGCAAAAACAGGTAACTAAGAAGGTAAGCATAGACTTACTTTGGGGCAACTGTCTCTATGTGACCCCGTTTGAACAGGGGAGTTGGACCAGATGACCTGCAGAGGTCCCTTCCATCATCAAGAATTCTGTGATACTGTGAGGAGGACCAGCGTATATTTGCTGTGCACAACAGTACCGAGCTGTGGATTTACTCCATAGCCTGCATGAAGTAAGGACTGTGATTCTGGAATCAAACCACCCTAGGAGTGATGATGGATGAATCTTCAAAGCCACCCTGGGTGCTCTCAAATGAAGGGCTACTCATAGACATGGCGGAAATGCTGCAAGGAAGCACTAGGGGGAAGAACCAAGGACTTCTTTGAAAAGCAAGCAGAGGAAGCTGCTTATAGGACACAGCGAAGAGTTTTTCCCACCCTGCAGACTCCAGGAGCTTTGCCGGCTATCCTGCCCAAGTGGAACACTGCTGGGACACCCAATCCTGAGTGCCCTGTGCACCTCTCAGAGCTTCTGCTTCCCCTCCGTGTGCCTGCCCATTTCTGCAGTGATTTCCTTGGCATTACAGCTCCCTGGGCTCCCTGTTGGTTCCTGGTCAGAGCCCCTGGGCTGGCAGCACAGGACCATGGTGACTGGGGTTGTTCTGGGACCTGTAAAACCATCAATGGTAATCTCTCCCACCAACTTTTTCTGGCTGCACTCATTGGATTGCTTGATGTTTACCAAGTGATTGTGCCATTACCTGCTCATGGTAATAAACTTCACTGTAGTTGCAAAGCACCCTCATAATTTTAACTTTGTCATTTACAGTACCCCTCCAAATTAGCTGGAAATAGCACTGAAGTAAAATACAGGGTGAAAAATTAAAGTAGGAAATGTCTTCCTTTCTGTTTGAACCATCAGCTCAGGCAAAGAGAAGGAGAATTTCCCATAAATTAGTTTTGCTGTTATTATAACAAGACTGGAAGGGAACTTCTCCTTTACTGGAGAGCAACCTTTCCTGGCAAACACCATGACATAAAAATTGTAGTATTTGGAACAAAGCCTGGTTTTCATTAAAACTCCCAGGTTATTTTAAAAAATGTGTGGTTTCTTTTCTTATTAATCACCTCAAAGATAGTCTATCAACCTGTTTCTCTTGGAGATAATATCTGTTGTACTTCAGGAGCTAGCTTGTCTTCTCAAATACATTCACAGGTTTTCATACATATTTATCCCATTTCATTGCAGAACATACAGCACTGTCGGTCATACAAACACCCCGTTAATCCCCAGAGGCTGAATCTGGGCATGGCAAGAGTCAGTTCATGTCCTTGGAGATCAACAGAGCAACATTAGTTTACACCAGGCAATGTTCTGATGCACTGGCCAGCAGCCAAGGAGTTCATGACTTTTATATGTTTCAACAAAAGGCGTTGAAAAGAGCTTTTGATATGGTTATTTGGTGAAAGAGATCAAACGCTTCCCCTTTGCATTAATCCTTTTCATGTTTCCAGTATATAAACTAATTTTTAAAAATCTCATCTTGCAGGTGTTCAAGCACACGGTTTGAGAAACAGTTATTTGGGGCATGTGTGCTACTGAAGAGGAATGGCAAAGGTTTAGAAAATCCCAGCCAGCACAGAGAGAAAGAACAAAAAATGATGAGTCCTACCCCATCGTATCAGGATTGGCAGGCACAGTGGAGACAGGATGCTGGACTAGAGATGACCCGCTACAGCAGCTCTTACTTTCTTCAGCGGGCATTATGCCCTGGTCACCCCAAAGCCCATCCCTGGAAGCCACAGATGCCCAGGCCATGTTTCAGTGACGCAAGAAACTTATCGCAGACGCCCCGCTGTGCTTACACATGGCATGAGCAGTGCTGGGCTGCTCCAGCAGCTGTGACCCTGCCTGGCCACTCCCAGGCTGGTGCCAGGCTCAGGGCAGCGTGGGTTTGCCACTGTGTGCAGAGAGCCAGCAGCTTTCCGCCTCCCTGAGTGGGGTAAGGGCAGAAAGGCTCCTGCTTCCATGGGGGGGGGGGTGAATCTTGTGTGGGTCCCTCTCTCAAAGTGGTAGGTGCCGTAAGGTTTGCCCAAGGGTCAGTAGAGGCTGAATTAGTTTACTGATGACTCAGCACTTGTTTTCTGACCTCTGCAGCCCCTTTGTGAGCCCCAGACCACACTTGTTTGTATGAGCCTGGCTATTGTACATGTGCTGGGCTTAACTGCTGTTCCTGAAAGCTGCCCACAAAATGAGATTTACTTCTAAGAAATAACAAAGCCCAGGCAGGCAGTCATACTCTCTTCAACTTTCCTGGATTTTTGATTTATTTCTAAATGACCTCTAAACTATTTTCCCATTAAAGCAAGGTCTATTTTTAGGCTACCAATGTCATTTAATTAGTCATTTTGCACAAGAGGCACATCTGACTGGAATTTATGGGTTTTTTTATCCCCTTTTAACAGCATATGCATTTTTTTCTACCAGTGAGTAAGATGGGGTTTCTTAGTCTTAGGTCTAACAATCTCTGCGCTTGTTTTTCCCCCTTTTACCTCATTTTCCCTCTCAGATGCTGGAAGCAAGTACAGTAGAAGTCTGTGCACCCCCATTTCACAGACAGACTCATGGCATAGAAGCTTTGAAGCAATGGGCTCTGAAATTAAGAAGGTGAACTTAAGAGGAAAAAGAAATAGATTCTAAATATCTATAGATGTGTTTTGGACATTTTCATCTGTTACTTCCATACCTGTTCATGTTGTCTTATGCTTACTGTCCCCTTGGAATGAGTTTCCAGGGTAAAAATATGAGTTTCATAATTTCAGACAATAAAGACAACTTACAGCTTGATTTCTACCCCAACCGCATAAAGGCTGGTGCTACTCCCTTACTGAGCTCTCACAGCTGGGTGAACATAAATTTTCGGGGGCGGAGGGGGGAAACTACAGATCTTGAAATAAAATGTTCAGAAATAGGAACCACAGCACAGAAGAAAACATGGTTTTGCCCAGCTTAAGTGCCTTCAAGATCTTATAGCTGATTGAGAAGAGCTGGTTCAAGCGCAGAGCACATGGGTCACATCTGGCATCCTTATGCTCAACAGCCATGTATCCAAATCTCTGCGATGTGGCCATTTTGTTTACAGACCTCTAGACAAGGCAGCAGCAAAAACCTTGAGAAGTGGAGAGATCAGACAGAGCACAACTGTATATGCTTTGCTTTTTTCTTGAGCTTACGTACCTGTATGTAAGACTGCTGACTGCTGTACGGCAAGGTGTGCGCTGCAGGGCAGTTATCTCACCTGGGGATAAACTCCCAAGCCCGAGGGAGAAGCCTGGTCCCTGTCCCAGAGCTGTAGTCCCTCTGCATCATTGTCAGAAAGTGCAGAACACGTGGTTTTACTTCCGACATCTTATTACAGTGGGTTGCTTTCACTTGAACTGAAGTAAGTAGACATCTCTGCGCATAAGCAGCAGAAATCTGCCCCTGCTACCAGTCACAGGGGATCAGCTTTTGCACACAATCTGCCAAGGAAAGCGAGAGAGAAACCATATAAAGAAACTAGGCATGGGAAGCCCCTTCATCTGCTCCATTTTTAGAGTGGTTCCTTGCTAGCCAGCTGTTTTGTGAGACAGCCACACACTCCCCAGCAAGGCTGGCACGCCCAGGGGTGCTGGGTCAAAGCAGCCTCTGCTGTATGGCTCTTAGGATGCAGAGAAACATGCACACTGATGGCACAGCTTCTCAGGACTCTCTAAGCCTCTACTCACATGCAAAGCCAACAATTGCTCTTATCATTAGTGACCTGGATGTCTGGTTACATATCAGAATCTCTTTATGATATGTGCTGCACAGCGCACGATGAACCTCTGGTGCCTGTGACCCTTCAGGTATGGGCAGTGGGATCATTGCCAGAGCCCTGGCAGCAGCCATACAGGGAAAGGAGCCTCCAGCTGAGCAAACTGAAAAGGAAGGCTGGGTGCTTCTGCAGAGAAAATGAAATCTGTCAGCACTGCTTCAGCCTCTGAACTAATAACAGGCAGGAGAGGAGAGCCTCCCTACTCTCTGCTCAGGAAGAGCCACATTGAAGTTTCCTTGCTAGCTTTGTGGGCAGCTTTTCTTTCAGCTCTGTGCCCCGTGGGTGTGCAGGAACAGCCTCTGCTCACTAAGGGCTCCAGCAGTCTGCAACCCACTGCAAAGCTTGAGGATTTGTAGCATTCAGCAACTTGTGTTACTGGGAAGAGAATCTCCGTGTTCAGGTGTAAAGCTCTTTTTGAAGTATTTCGATACCAGACAGAGATAAATAACACTTTCTAATAAAACACCATCTGCTTGTGCTGCAAGTGTTAAAGGGATTCTGCCCTAAGATCATCTTTGGGAGACAGTCTGTGCAAAGTTGCTTTCATCTCCAACAGTCTTTCTTGTCCTTAAAGGTCATGGACTTCTCTTTTCTTTCCAACCCTAGTGACCATGAATCTCTGCTGCCCTGTCCCTCGCAGTCAGCTGGATAGCACATCCTCAGGGAAAGCTGCCATAGTTATTTGCAGTATTGTGAGAACTCAGCTCCCATCTGGTGAAACCACAGTAAGCTGCACTCACCCTGCTTGAATCAGGATTGCAGGTATTAAAGACAGAGCAGCAAGCACAGGGTGCAGAAACTCTTTCTGAGATGGCAGAGGTTACTCCATCACGTTGTAGTAGTATAAAGGCAGAAGAACCACCAGACATCATGGATTTTAGAGCTAGGAGATGTGACACCGAATCCTGGGAGATCAGAACACCTGAAAGATGTTGACTGTAGATTTTACAGTCAGAAGAAACAGTCAGAGAAGGATGGTCTGGTACGCAGCACCAGTCAGGGATGTCATGATGCTTCCCCTTGCATTGACCCTAACAGCCTGTGATTGAGTTAGAGTTGTGGTTTTCAGCCTCAGCGGTGCCACACATTGCACTGAAGGTCTCCAGGGAGGTGACCAGGAAAAGCAAGTTCACATACCTGTACAGCATACTTTGAATAAAGCAAGTTCAAAGCCCCACTAGTGAAAAAACAGGAGACTATCAACTGAAATAAGGTTGACAGACAGGAACTAAAGACCATTTGAATGCTGAACTTGACCCAGTATTTTCAAAAATACCTTACAGCTGAAAAAGAAGGAGTATTATTCAAAAATAATAAGTATCACAGGAGCCCAAGTCCTGCTTTCAAAGTGGCTTGGCTGTTGGGATGCTACACTGCTGTGGGTCAGAGAGTTTGAATACATTTCTGAAGGCTAGGTGTGGACTTCCAAGTCACTAATGGGGAAAATGGTTGTCACTTGTTCCCTCAGAAATCCTAGCTGTTGCCTCATGGATGCAATAGATGGGCAGGACAGCTGTCACAGGGAAAGCTGCTGGGCTTTGGCATGGTCCAGAAGTGTGTTGGACTCCAGCAACTTCCCAGTGCACAAAGACGCAGCAGCGCTGCTGACACCAGGCTGAAGCCAGAGGCTCCAGTCCCTCACGTTACCATGAATAAAAATCCAAAAGGCAGAAAAAACCGCACTTCCTGGAGGAATTAAGCTCTGGCAACTCCTATAGCATTTCAAGAAACAAGAGACCCACTTTACTTAAGGAGTTTACAGCTGCTTTGCTAAACTGGAGGGTGCTGTTATATTTACCACATTTTTCTTTCCTTTCCCAACAATGTTGTTGCCAGCAGAGAACAGACAGCATTTCCGGTGGGTAGTGAACCTCCTGCCAGCGGCCTTCCCTGATGAGATGCTGCTGTGGAACTCCAGGGGGCAAGCTGTGTGCATGCCTTTTGCAGAAAGCAGCCAGCTAAATATCATAGAAATAAACAGGCGAGGTTGCTTTGGCCATGCCAGCCAACAGGCAAGCTAAAAACCAATGAAATTGTTCCAAGAAAAAAAAGAAAAGAAAAGCTTAATCTTAGTAAAAATATAGTCCCTGAGCACTGGCAGGGTAAGGGTCAGATTGGGTTACGTGTTGTATAAGCCCCCATTATACAAGCCAAGGCAGGGCAGAGGCTTTCCCAGGACTATTCAATCCTCCTTTCCCTTGCTCAGTTTCACTGTTGCTCCCTCATTCCTTCCTTCTCACTGTCCCTTCTCTTGATGCTTGCTTGGACATCGAACAGGTGAGTCCAGATGCTTCCATGTCTGTGAGTCAGAGCACATAAATCACTTGGTCTTTGAATGAAGTATGACTGTGGGACCTTACAAGTGGGCCTAAAGTTGCTCATGTGAGCTGATGAGGACATTATTTTCCCCTTGAAGCATGCATGTTCCTTTTAGGGCACTCCATCACATTCATCTTGAGATTCTGTTTTTCCATAAAGAAGTGTCATATCAGTGGCAAATTTCTGTGCACCCCAGTACTCACCCTTCAAGCAAATGTTCTGAAAGCATCTTCAGGCTATTTTTTTTTTTTTTTTTAATGGAGAAACGCAAAGTGATGCTGCTCCTCCTAACAGACTTCCAGAGTGCATTTCCTTCTTCAGAAACAGCCTTCTTCGATCCCTCAACTCTCCCTTTGCCAGATCACTTTCAATTTTCTGTTCTGGTCACATGGAGGAAAGCAGCATTCACCAGAAATAACATGAACCTTCCAGAGTAAGAACCACCACCTGCATTTGAAAACCAACTCCAGCACAGTGCAAATGCACTACTTTTCACGTTCTTTCTCATTTCCACATGTTTAAGTAATTGCTCTCAACTCAGCACACATCTGCAATACTTTGAAAACCATTTCTCTGGTTTCGATATTCTAAGTTTGACTCCAAGACCCTAAAAAGCTGCTGAAATACATACTGGCAACTCATCGTAATCTTCCAAAGAAAAAGAAACATAACACTGTATTGCAAGCAGAAAATTCAATCTTTAGAACTATGGAGCATATACTGATACAAATACAACTTGCTTCTTAATCAACAAGAAGGGAAGCTAATTATCTAAAGCATGTGTTTTCATGACAGAGGGAAAGAACAAAACAGTAACTGAAACCCACAGACTCCCCAGTTGAAGTCAGCCCCTGTATCAGGAAGAGAACACCACAAAGTTTTACCTGGAAACTGGAGAGCTTAAGCTTTTCAGACCTGGCCAGTATTATACAATAGAACAGACTTTCTATTATACAATACTGAACAGGTATAAAATACCAGTATCACTCTTATTTCCCTGTCTCCTGCCATAAGCCCCTTTGAAAACCTTAAGTCTTTACCACATCTATCTTAGGACTCTTCCTTGCAAAGCCAAGATGCCTGCTCCTTGCAGTTTGTTTTTTTCCTGCAGCACAGTAAATTGCTACCCTTTGAAATGCTTGAAAAAAAATTTGAATGAAGTCCAGAGGAATAGCCAGTGGCTGTTTTCTCTGTCTTAACCTAGATCAGTTTGACATAAGCCATTTATTTCATGGTTAACCCCGGAAAAATCCTGCAGGGAATATAAATTTGTGCATTAATCCTGCTCACTGGTTTGGATCCACTTAGGTTTGGATGAAGGAGGTGCCACGCTGCAGCTCCCCAACTCAAATTTACTGTTTCAAACGCTTTATCAGAACATCATTCTGGAGCCTTCCATGATCCTCACGCGAACTTATTATTGCAGAGGAGAGAAAGAGACACCACTGTAAGCAGTGAGCATTAAAATGAAATATAAAGCAGTATTAAAGTTGCTCTGTGCTTAATGCTGCAGTTTAAGCAGCTAATCTTGTTTCGGTTGAATGGCATGTTCATTACAGCAAATAAATCAGTAACATGTAGGATTATTGAAGAGGAAAGACATATTAAACCAGTTTAGGGCATCATATTGATTTTTCAATATTTTTTTTTTAGTGTCCGATTTAGCTTGGCGTTTTTCAACAGTCAGTTCTAATAAACGCTTGTATAGCACAGATTAAGCAGGTGGGAACACTGCCCAGAAAGAGTATTATGAATAACTTAATGCACTGGTTTAATTGCAGCAATCCATGATACTTACTGTGCTGGCACCAGAGGGGAATTTTCAGTATTAGAAGTTAAAACTTCAATCAAGCTACTAGCAAGTATCTCCCTTTTATTAAATATTTGAAAAAGCATTCCAATATTTTCACTTCAGATGGGAGCAGGGAAGATTTCCAAGCTCATGTAACTGTTTAACTTCTTTCTGCCACAACTAATTAAGTTATTTTTAAAAAATAGTTATCGTTTACTTTGGCACAGATTTGCCTCTCTGACACCAGAAACGTTGCAGCCGTGTCCCTGCTGTCCCTATGCCCAGTCAACCCTATTCTGCCCAATCCCCTTTGCAAACAACGCACAGAAGTAAAAAAGCCCAAACCTAGCTCACACTTCAAGCAACAGGCTCCTCTCAAAGCTATACTGCAGAGTATTCCCATATTGCTTTCCCACATTGCACCAGCTCCCTGGCACTATCCCTGCCACAGTTCAGAGGAATGGGTCCTTTTGGAGTCTGTCCATTTGGCGATGGCCACACTTGAGCAGCAATTTAGTGACCTTTAAGGGGTTTCAAAGTAGGGCTGGCAGGAGAAGAAACACAGTTAAGGCTTAGGTAAAGGAGCAAAGGGCTCCTCGTTGCCAGATGGCCTCCCCTCAGCTTCAGCAATTTGTCCATGTAGAGTGGAGACCTCTGGGTAAAACACCAATGACATTTGCAGTAATCAAGCTCCTGTCCCACACAGCATACACCGAAACACCAAAGCAAGGATTCACTGGGAAGTTGTTTTGTCTGTGGGGAAAAAAAATACAGCACTTTCTTCTCTGTGTAAGCCTGAAAGTAACAAAATCTCTCCGCAAAACAAAAACATCCCTTTTCCTTCACCTCCAACCTGTGTAAGGTATGAAGGTCCATCTTAGCCCACTGCAGCTCTGGAGAAATGTGCCTGCTCATGGATGCTCCCATACACTCACCTCAGCCAGCACGAATCAGAAATGCCCCAGGCACCACCTCTGACCCAAAGCAGGTGCTGGGGGAAACCAGCTTGGAGCAGCACCAACTTTCCAGCAGAGCAAAGCACTGAAGCTGTGTGCCACAGCAGAAGACACGGGTCTGACAGCTCCCTAAGCCCACACACGGTCCTGCGTACAGACCGTGCCAGGAGCCCTCACAATGGCCAACAGAGGTGCTAGTATCTCTATCAAACACCTGTGCTTGGAAAAGGTTATCACACAGCTGATTGTGGTCACTGATTACTTCACCCCTGTTTTCTTCCTTTCCATATTGTTTTTGCCTTAGATTAGACCACGGCCTCCAAGATAGCAACTGCATTTCAACTCTCAGCACAACACAAGGCCACATTAATGCACTAATTGCACATAAATCATCCTGGCTGACTCCAAAAAGTAGCAACAGACACCTATCACAATGCTGGGAGAAGCAATGCTCCAGAGAAGTTGCAGAATCTACTGGCTTTTGCTCTTCCAGTGTGTAAAGACACTGGCAAAGACACAGAATGTGCATCCTGTACAAACTCAATGAAGATCAGGCAAAAAAAAAAGCTTACAACAGTCTCAGAAGGAAAATTCACAATGAAATATGAACAAAATTTGTAAGTTACTCATACATTCTGATTAGGAGTGCAGTGATTCTGCTAATCACACATTTTATCATTCCAGAGAAACTCTATATTCAGGGCACGAAAACCAAGGTATAAATTAGCAGAAACACAAAAAGATTTGACGGTACTTGATTAACTGGACAGAAAGCACTAGAAACAAAACATTAGGAAACTGAAGCCATTTTGTGATTGTAGCAGGTATTTAATAAAGATGGAAAGAACAGCCATTACACAAAAAAACATTTATTTCTGGTTTGTTTTGAAGAGGTCCCTTGTTTAGTGCTAAACAGGAATCCTCACTCAGCTCAGAAGAGGAGCTTTGTAAAGAACCTTCGAACCAGGATTATTTTGACACCATCACACAAGTCAGGTGTCTTACCAGAAGAAAGCAGTTGCTTTTAAGTAACTCAGAAGCAAGTCCCTGTTGTCATCCTACTACTTCCTCCCATTCCTGACCTATGCAGGCAGCCCACTTGCATGTCCCATCACAGACTAGTGGGGGACCCAGGGCTCAGCTGCACTGTTTCCCTACCTCCAGCTCCAGGCCCACCTCCACCAAGAAGCCAGAGCATCCCCCTACCAGCTCAGCTGCAATCAAGGTCCCATTCATACCCTCTTTTCTCAGGATATTTCAACCACTCATGCACTTGAGCAGCCTCTCCCTCAGAAGCACTTGGTTCCATGTGTGTTTATAGACCCCCACTTCCACCCCCAATTACTCTCAGAGCCTCTGCTCCACTCAGTAGGTAAATCCTCTGCTCTTCCCACTTGCCCTTCCCCTGTGCTGACTCCCTTCCAAGCTTCTCCCCCAAACATACAGGCAAACCAGAACCGTTCCTAGTTGTCCAGCTGAAGCCATACCTCATGCACCGGCATTACAATTTCCCCAGCCTTCCTGGAAGCCCCTTGCAAGGGATGCACTGAGACTTAAATGTGCCTTTGAGAAATCCACATCCCAACATTAGCGCACAAGGCTCCTGCCCTCAGGCGAGACACCGGGCTCTCTGCATGGTGACGCACTGCACTGTTTCTAAAGAAATCTTGCAGCCCAACAGGAATCCAACACTAACACTATGCCTGCTGAAGCTGAAAGCGGCCAGTGCAGGCAGCCAAAAGGCTCCCCACAAGGACAGTAAGTTATCCCCACCGGCCTCACTCACGCACACCCACCCGAGAAACTCCACTGCAACTAACAGGAGCCTTTCCACAGACCTTAGGAGGCTCTGACCCAGCTTAAACTCCACCCTTTCTCAGCAGTTGCCATTCATTTGCTCTGTAATTCAGCACAGCACTGCTTTGAAAACATCTTTCTGATGCTGTTTTCCTGCAAATGGATAATGGGGAATAATAAACAGGTGCTTCTGCACACAAACCCAGAAGAGCAGGAGGATAAAACTACTATAGATGAAGCAAATAAGTAACCACACTGATCATTGTATATCAACAATCTTTATTATAGCTGACTTTCCATGTTTAGAGGTTTCCTAGTAAGTATAAATATGAATCAAAGTGCCATCCCACAGTAAGAAATATTTATTTGCACAAAAAAGATACAAACAATCAGTATTTCAAAGTTTATGCTACTTAATACATGTAATACCAAAAAGGCAAAAAATAAACCAAGATGAAAGACTAGCAGCAAAAAGAATTCTATTTCTCTTTCAACACAGTCTGTGTGCTTCCACATTTCTCTAGCAAATAGAGTATAAAGATAATTCAATCAATTCATATATGAAATATCCTACCAAAAATATAACACTGTGTAAAGAAAGTTAGTAGTACAAAGTTTGGGGTAAGGGGAAAAAAAAAAAGAAAAAAGGAGAAAATAGTAGATGTATTATTAAAAATCTCAAGTGTAAACTTTGCTGCTGCTTTAAAATCAAAAACAACAAAAGTCACATGAGTATTTCCGTTTGGCTTAGGAGCGAGGAAAATAAGAAAAGCTGATTTTTTTTTTAAAGTGCTTAACCACCATATCCAAAAGTAATGACTTTCAGACCTACTTAACATGAATGTGCTCAAAAAGCCACTGCTTACAGTATAAAAGCTGTCATTCTGAAATGCTGCACATTCAAACTGGCTTTATCTGCACGAATGAAAGATTCCTTTGAACAGCTCTCAATCATATGATGTCCCAAATCAATGTAATGCTATTAGAGCAGGCAGCTGAATTAAGTCCCAGAAAGTTGAAGTTTAAGAATAATAGATATAAAAAAATAATCTTTTTTTTAATTTAAAGGCAGCATGCCTGTCCCAGCCACATGAAGATAACTTTATGGAATAAGCAAGAGAAACAGGTTTATGTTATTGTTGTAAGCTACCTAAAACAAAGCTGATCTCATAATTCACATGTTAAGCAGCAGGAGACAGATACTTCTTACTGGTAAAACACAAAAAGGCAATTGTGGGTGGGACCAATTGCTAACACAGTATTTTACTTACTATTAAACATACTGTTAACTTGACTTCAAAATAAACAGTATGTCCTAACAGGAAAAAAAAAAAAAAAAAGAAAAATGATTTGAAGAGCTTTAGGACTGTTTTGTTACACTGTTATAGATTTATTTGAGCCTTAGAGTAAAGGAAAAATTTAACATTATAGGCTCCAAAGCAAATCAAATACATAAGACAATTTCATGTGGGGTTTTGACAGACATCAGACACAGATTGCAAGAGAAATTTGAATTTTTTTAGCTGTAATGGCCATTATTTTTTAATCTCAAGATTAGAAAACATATTTAAAAATTGGAGCAAAGACTCTGACATTCATTAACCCCAGGTACTGCTGTAAGTCATTTCAATTCCACCACTCTCCCAAATCAGAAATACAATAAACAACCTGAACGGCCAGTATTGCTGCAGCCATTGAATTGTGCCCACAGAGTGACAGAAGCACTACCCATTCCTGCAGTTATTGCACGAATTTCTCCATCAGCTTTGGAACTCTGCGAGCTCAAATTTGTTTACATCCATCTATTTCACAGGAATAATATTTTTACACTATTTCTTGAAAGTCACCAATTTCCAGCACAGTATATTCATTGTCCTTCAGAACACTTTTTAAGTTAGAGAACCCTCTGGTTCACTTACTGCTAAAACAAATATTATCTAGAAAAGGCGACTTCTCCCCTACAAAGTTCCTGTAAACACCTCTGCATTAAGCCATAGCAAGTTCTAGAACAGGAAGTCCAGCATCTCCAGTGACTTGACTCTACCTCACTTCTCCTCTACAAAAACATTAAAAAAAACCCAGAACATTTTATAATTAAAAAGGAAAGAAAACGGCACAATAAAGACAGTGAAACATCGTTATCCAAGCAGACACATAAAATAAACCTCTGAAAATATAGCATTTGAAAAGCAATTATTATAGTGGTTAAAGTGTGCAAAAGACTAAATATGCCACCTGTTCCAGAGATAACTGAATACTGTAGCCATCAATGATTACTATTCAAGTCCAGCACTAGCAGTTGTGCTGCTTTTGTTGCTGTTTTGGACACTATATATTACCACTTTCTCTTCATTTTTCATGCCTTTTTGGTTTTGTTTTGGTTTTGTGTGTTGTTTTTTTTTTTTAACAGATCCCATGCTTTTAAAGCATGACCTTACAGTGGTACAGGAAAGATGGGAACTTTTTCTTTTTTAAAGGTTTTCTGTCCATCCTAATTCTGAATATTATGTGAAATTAGAAATAATGTTTTAAGCAGGAACATCAAACATTATTTCAAGTTTTGTCTGTCTTTCAAAAATCACCTCAAAAGGATTCAAAATCTCAGGTTTTTGTGAAACAAATATGATGAATATAGGAAAACACCACGCAAGGAAAGTGTAGCTAGTCTATTGATGTGAACTACAAAAGCTTAGAAACAGAAAAACACCCGCTTCAGCCCGAGACTGAAAAAAAAAAAAAAAACCAACCCACAGATTTTTCAAAACCAGAGTCCATACAGTGTCACACAGCCCTGCCTTGTCATGTTTGTTAATATCCTCGCTTAGAAGTCAGACAGCATTTTGTTTAACTTGTGTTGCTCTGTATCATTACACTAAACCATAATTAACTCCTCTTTTGTGCCGGCCTCATTCCAACACAATTGTACCCACTGTATACCAGCAGCAGTTCTCAGGTTTTGTTTTGCAGCTCAGCTGTATTTTTCTTGGATGTTCACAAGACTGGCATTTGACTGGATGCGCTTGGCTAGAAAGGGAAAAATTATATGAAAATTAAACACTAAGAATTCCACAAAACCAGTCTCTCCACTCCCTCTATTTATCCGACACAGACTCGCAAACAGCTTTCTGTTCACGTCCAGAAACTTTAATGAAAAGATGCGGCTGAAGCTCTTTACTACCCTTCTTCAGGGGACAGCAGCAGACTAATAGTTGCTATTAGCGCCGTCAGCACAGCTGCAGGCAGATCTGGCTGGGCCCCTCTCCCACACGAGCCAAGCGAATCCCTGGCACCACCCAGCTCTTACAGTGAAATGCCAACACCACCACTTACGCAAAATGAGTATCCGTTTCTTCTGCTTTGAGTGGAGGAAGCTACTGAGATAAAAAACAATAGGTAGGAAGAGAATAAAGGACGAAACTGCAATCACTGGGACTGTGTCACTGCAGGGAAGAGAACAGTTGAAAGTCCTGCTCCAAAGCTTCCGAGTGATGTTCATCTAAAAGGAAAACATAAGCAAACCATGAAAACAAGCACATGCATTTTTTCTGTGCAGCATGGCACGGCAAACACTCAGACCTCGAGGCATTCAAGTGTTCAAATATCACCTCAGAAAACAGCACTTTAACAGAACTCCCCCCAAAAGCAAGAAAATCCCTGGAAATCTAGAAACAGACAATTTAGACAAGGCCAAGATTTCATATCAAAACTTTTACCAGCTTCAAAAACACAACTATACTCAGATACACGCAGACACTGGGAAACAGGCATGTGGCAAAGAGCTCACTGACAGCCTGTGGGGACAGGACTAATTCCATACTTTTGACAAGCACTCCTTTAGCCCAGTCACTTAAACCCCCACAATATACAGAAGCTTTTTCCAAACATATGTCATCAGTGCTGAGGACCTCTAGAAACAGCTGCTGCAATAAGGAATCAATTAATACACCAGCTTGAACAATAGCAGTAAAGCTTCATATTAAAAGCTAGAAGATTAGGAGTTTTGTTTTTGGGTTTTTTTTTTTAAATCCATCCCTTTCACAGTAACAAGAAATGAAAGTGCGGCTATTCAGTTCAAACTGGAACGCGCTCAAGAGATCAGGAGCTTCAGTCACGCTCCTGCAGCCCTGACTGAGGACAGGACCCAGCAAGGCAGCCCCACCAAGCTAAATTCCCACCGTGGGACATCGGCCTGCCAAAGTCACTGCTGCCCCACACCCAAAGGGAAAAGGGAATCCCTGGCCAGACGAGCACAAATGGCTGAGATTAATAAAGACCCCCACGCCTCCGTGTTGAGTCTTAATAAACACTTACTGCATCTTCCACATCAATACACAAGTGTGCTGAGTGCCCAGACTCTCCACCTTGCCTGTTCATCCTCTGCAAGTTGTTATACAGGTCATTCAACCTTGTGTAGGTTTCATTGCAGTTCTTACACACTTCTGTGTAGTTATTTGGTGACAGATAAACGGTTTGTACCTAGGGTTATAAAACTCTGTGTGAATGTTGGTTTAAGGCACTACAAAAAAATTGGTTTGATTTGTTAGGTTGCTACTGCTGAGCTTTATTGACAGGGACAGACGGTGCCATACTAAGTAACCCTTTTCATCTGTGGCCTTCAGCACCTCCTGAATGCACTCAAAAACAAAACCACAGTCTCTGAAGATATTTCAACACAGTAATGGCTGTATCAGCTACCCACTGACCACAGGGTTAAGTTCTAGTTTACACACTTGAAGTGATCAATATGCCGAACAAGGCCTATAAAATGAACACAGCCCATAAAGGCACATTTCCTAGAAAGCATTAATGATAAAGAAGCAGTTCCCTCAGAGATTGCCCCATACCCATCACTTTCCATTTCTACTACTGAATGATCCCATAACTTGGCTAGTTTCTGATTGAAATGGAATATGCACCATTTCTTAGGCTATAATAGGGCATTTTCTCTTAGGATAATTACCATATTTATTTCACTAAGGAAGCTATATTGCCTTTGCTATATGGCCAAACTTTAACTACCCGCAATTTTAAGAGTCAAAAGAAATGTTACAACAATTTAAGGTATCTGGCCTTTCTGAACTAGTCCATATTATCAAAAGGATATTCAAAGACTGAATTTCTATGCCAAAACACAACAATTCTAAAAAAATGAAAGAAAAAGAGACTTACAGAATGCAGACATGACATTTCTTACTGTATAATTATCAACTACAGTGAGTTCAGATATTCTGATGTGATGTAGCATTGCAATTACATACGAAATGAAGTCAAGGTGAGTATCAATTAGAATTAATTTTAGGCTCTCAATCTGTAAACTGCATTTTACAGAACACTCCTTTATCTGCCTACAATTCACAGACTCAGCAGCAATTTATTTGTCTGGTCTGTATCTGCGGTTTATTCAACATCAATAAGATTTTGGTAGCAATTAGAGGATTTAGAGCTTCTCTTAAATACACAGCACAAATACCTGAAGGTTATGTTCAAAACATGTCAGAGATTTATTGAATAAATCCAGGAATTCTTCAGTAGAATTCGATAATCCCTCACTGTTATTCTTTAAACAATCTGTCAAAGAGAAAGAAAAACATCAGGATATTCTAATTCCTAACATTTCCACAGCTGGCAAGCCCCAGACACTCCAGTCCTGTAGAAAGAGCTCTCGACTATAAAAGACAGGTCTAGTCAACACTGCGGTTCCTCATCTGCCTGCCACTGATGTCTCAGACCTGCTGACCTAACTCTTCATCGAGAACACTTTTCAGAATTAATTGGCCTTGATTAAGTGAACGATGAAGACTATCATCAAGAGCTTTCTGAAGAGGGGGACTGAATTATCTTTGGACTTTGAGATAAAACAAGACATTACTTTTATTTTCCAGCCTACAAATCTGGCTTTGCCCAGCAACAGTAGCAGCCATTTTGTGCACCAGCAGTGGAGATGAAACGGAGAGCACCCAGGAAACAGCTAGACCACAAACACAATAGTAGAAATCACAGTGTAGATTATTATTCTTTAAGAAAAGAGCTGAGCTTTTCACCAGCTTTGAGGGGAGCTCTGGGGCTTTCCTCCTAGTCATAGGCTCAACCCATGTTACTGCTTCCATCCATCCTACCCTGCTTTAGGTGCTCTAACCAGCCAAACCTCTGAAAACAAGAGTATTTGGGAATTTAGGTGTTCAGCAACAGCATTGTGAGAGCAAGCCAACATCCTAGAAAATGCTCCTGAAAGAACCAAATGTTATCAGCAGTGAGGGCAAGCATTCAGCTGGGCACCGGGCAGGCAGCACACAGGTCACAGGCTGAGCATGGCAGGACAGAACAGTCCACAGAGCTGCTCCTGTTCTGCCTTTCCAGCCCTCACACAGCCCAGACTCACAAATGAAAACAAACTCTTCTGGGCTCTCAAAAGATTCTTCAGCAAATCCAGCATCTTTACCACTCAACTCCATAGTGCCATTCCCACTCTTTCCTAGCGCACCTGTCCGTGCAGGGTCCCACCTAGCACACCAGGAGAATGGCAAACAGCCAGTTTAGCTGCTAGGATGGCACAGCAGCATCAGCATCAGGCCATGAGATGCAAGTATACACTCAGACACCCTCCACCCATAAAATGAAATCAAAAGCATGGCTGTGGAGGCAGGTACTGTTCAACATGTAAGGATCCCAGAGTTAATAACTTTACTAACAAACAAGGAAAAGATTCTTACACAAGTTTTTTTTTAAAAACTGAAAGACAGAAAAAGAGGAGAAACAACAATGAGCTAAAAAATATTCTCCAGCAAAGTAAATCACAAGGAAAACTAGCAAGACTACTTTTTGAAAGATTAATCTGAAAGAAATATTTATATAACAATTCAATTTTCCAACAGATTACTGCCCTCAAATTTTGGCCCTTACAGAAGAAAACACTCTTGGAGTGGCTATAGGATAGGATTTGCATGTTATCTACTGACTGTATTCAAACAAATAAGTAGAGTTCTGACCTGTTCAAATTCTGGGGCTAAGTCATAACAGCAGCACAAAAGCTACAGAATGAGTCACGTACTTGCACAGTTGGCTGCCTCCCAGGTTTCGTTAAAGAACTCCGAAAGGGTCACAACTATCTGCAGCCTGTCTGAGGTCAAGATGCTTTTGGCACAATTGTGGCTCTCAGAAGAATTCTGGAAACAAAAGGAAGAAACAAAAGAAGCGAAAAAGTGTTAAAAATATGAAGGGAAAAATTTGAAACACGTTTTGCACAAGCACAGCTAAACAGTCACACGACACATCGCATCAATATTTCCAGAAAAGGCAGGGCAGAACAGACAGAACAAAAATCTTTTGATCCTCCAACTCATACTATGAGTGACACAGCTTACTGCACATGGTCTCTGAAGACCTACTAGGAAATGCACACAAGTCAGTCAAAAATACACGACAAAAGAAAAAGAAAAAAACAAGCACAGAGACAGGGCCTTCTCTGCCAGGTGGCTCATATTCATCCACTCCTGGGCCGCTACCCCAGGAGCCAGTTCAAGGCATGTGCAGCCAGAGGAAAGGACAGGGTTGTTCTCGTTAGACAGAAGAAACAGTTGAAGGAGCTGAAGCAATGGAGTGGCCTCAAAAAAACCAAACCCGAACAGCAGAAAAACAGCCTCCAAAACCACTGTACCAACAGCAAACTTCCCCCCAGTGCAGCAACACCAGGAACAGTCCTCTGTGAAGCAGCGCCTGCACTCACTGCCGCAGGTCTCTGCCCAGGATGGGCTCTCATCCTCCCCACACACAGGCACCAAGCTCATCTCTCTTGGCAAGCCACCCCAACACCTCACAACAGGCTCTGGCACAACTCATACAGCAACTTATTCTCTGGACCAAGCCCATAAAAAAGTGGAGATCAACTATAAAAGCAGCTACAGAATAAACAGGAAGTCTCCTGATCAGAATTCAGATACGGAACCATGACCTCCAGTCAGCTGACTGCCGTGCTCTGGCTCCTGGTTTCTGGCTGCTAAATTGACTTAAGCACTTCTCAAAATTGCCAAAGCTGCCAAAAGCCTCTTTGATAAGTGACGTGGGACATAGAAAAAAATAATCTCTTTAATGAGAAACTTGTTCCTTACAGAGCTTTACAAGAGATCCACTTTTTGCCTCTCTTTGTTAAAATGGGGTGAGGGGTGGGTTAAACAAGAACTTTCCTTTGGAGGCTCAACTGCAGAAGTCAAATATTGCCATATCTGGTAACTCCTGGGCTCACCGACATTCATTTCTACTAAGTTACAGATATGCAAGAATGTTGCTTATCTGGGAAATTCTGGTTCCTTCACAAAGGCCTCTAACTGTGAAATTTCCTCACCACCTGGGCTCATGAATAGGAAAAAACACTTTATCAAAACGGAATCAAGTAGACCAAAATAATTCCTTAAGCATGTTTGCCTAATTGATTCTTTAATTAGCCTAGTGAGGAGGATTTTACATTTCAGAGATGTCCAAAGCTCAAGTTGGCTGCCCTTGTCACATTGCACTCTAACTATTGTTAAGATAAAAACACCAGATACCTGACTACTTGCAATAGTGGACTGAGGTTGCAAGAGGTCACCTCCTTTATTTACTTGGTTAGTTAATCCACACACAGAAGGAAAGACAAACGTTCTCTCACACAGATGTGTCTTCCAGACCACAGAGTGGACCAGTCCTCCCAGGCTGCCAGTGCTCAAGCACAGCAGCTACAGTGTGTACAGACATATTCAAAGTACTGGAATACGTTTGGCAGCCTGTTCCTAGCCAAAATATCATGCTAAAAGTACCCAAGAGAATTGCATACTAAATTCACCCTTTCACACTATCCAGTCACTGGTACAAACAGCTTCCATAAGAGAAACAGATAAAACAGACTACATGCTTGCAAACTAAAACAAGAGACCAGTGGCTACATGTTTGCCCTGGAAAGGGCAATTACCAAGTGAACATCCATGCACTTTTCCAATACAAGCACTGGGGTGGTGAGGGGAACCGGGCAAACAACTCAACACCACCCAAAAGCAACACTTTTCCAACAGCAGGTAACTAAGCTGTGAAAGGCTTTGCAGCTGGACTCTGCATCACCTGAAGTTTCCCTGGGTTTAAAAAGCAACAGATTTTTCCTGTCAGTGGCAATTCTAAACTTTGGGATTCAGAAATCCCAAGACTGGAAGCACAGTCCAGGGTACACACTGCTATAAATGTGCTCTCTTAACAGGGCACTCACTTCATCACAGATCAAAGGTCCTCTGACCCACTAATGTCATCCTAGCATCATCCCAGGAGCTAACTTTTACAAATGGATAAACTGGGCAAGAGCAAACAAAACAAGCCATGAACCACATCCAACACTAAGAAATGAAAGAAAAAAAAAAAAAACTAATCAAAGTATGATCAAAGTCTGAAGACCCCCAGCTTCAGTCAAGGTTCTCCCACCAGGAGAGTGCATGGACTCCAGCCAGCGCTCAAGATTTCTAGTTTGCTGCCACACACTCCCATCACCTTCGGAGCCAAGAAAACCATGCCATGGCTCCTCACCGATGACGTGCATCACTCGGCACAGCTACAGAGACCATCCATTTTCCAAGGAGTGTCGGGCAACTAAGCTCTGGCAGTGTTCCCCATTAGTGCTATACGACATGTAAGCCAGAGCACCGCTCCAGTCACTGCTACCTCAGCAAGAACAACTCAAGTTTTTCCACTCGCACAGCTTTTTTCTGCAGGTAGAGCTCCTTGCCTCTGGCCACGCCACGAGCTGTCTACACGGACCACGCCGCCCCACGAAGCGGGAGGCGGCCGTCACCGGCAGCAGCGATTCCCACACACTCCCAGCCTCTGCCAAGCTGACCTGCGCAACCTGGTGAGGCTCCCAGACTGCCTTCCCACCTCCACCCGACGTGCTCCGGCGCAGAACTCCCACGGCTGAAAGCCCCAAGGGAAAGGCCCAGGCCCACAGCCCCGCCCCGGCAGCCTCGCCCCCCACTCCCGGCGGACGCACCCCGAGGGCGCGGGCGATGCCGCCGTACAGCGCAAGCAGGCGGCGGTAGTGCTGGTGGCAGCCCTGGCACAACCGCACCGGGCGGGCGCGCCGGCCCAGGCAGTCCGTCAGCGCCGCGCTGCCCTCCGCAAAGGCGGCCAGCAGCCTGCGACACTCGGGCTCCAGCTCGGGCAGGTCGCCGGGCAGCCCCGCGCCCCACAGCTCCTCCGCCAGCCCCTCCGCCGCCTGCAGCGCCGGGGCCCAGCGCGGCTCCTCCTCGGCGGTGGCGGCGGTGGCGGTGGGGCCGAGCGGGGCGAGCGACAGGGCGAGCAGCAGCACCCCCGGGAGGCACCGCGGCGGCGCCATGGCGGCCGCGCCGGGGAACCGGAAGTGCCGCGCCGGGAGAGGACCCGCCCCCACCGCGGGGCGCCGCCGCTCATTGGCTGTGGCGGTGAAGGGGGCGGGGCCAAGGGGCGGGGTGGAGGCTGGCCGGCCCCCGGGGGCGCGGCCCGGGGCGGGGCGGGAGCCGCCGGGGCTCGGAGCAGCATCCCGACCCGGGATCTCCTCCCGGGACACGGCTCTAGGGCGTCCGCAGGGCCCGGAGCGCGTAGGGACTGTACCTGTGCCCGCGGCATGCACCTGCGTCGGATGCGTCCCGCTCCGCGTGGAGCGCGGTGTCTGTGCCGTGCGTTTCATCCATTTAGCGCTCTCTCCAACCGAGAAGGGAATCGAAGGGTATCTGCGGCATGGGAAGCGACTTCAAAATATGCTGAAATACAGCAACAAATAAAAAAAAAAAAAATCCCCAAAATAGAGAAAGAGTTGGTGATGGAGAAATAAACTGCAACTTTCTTCAGGCAACATATTTCCCACATCTTGTCTGGAGCTGTACACCTTTGTTCAGGTACCACCTTTGCTGGTACCTAGCTCCAAACTTCCCCGTGGCTGATTCTGACTAAAACTGCAGCCATCAAAGGAAAACTCTTCTGCTCGGCTCAGGAGAAGTGAGTAGAGCAGTAGGTAACCCCTCACTGGGGGTTGAAGTGCCAGACTATCTAGCAGCACCTTGACCCCATACCTGTCCCATCCGACTAAAACTCTTTTCAGCCATTTCCATGGGCTTCTGACTGAGTCTGGGGTTTATAGTGCTCTGGTCAGTAGCACCAGAGAGACAAAGCAGAGCCCTGCAATTCCATAGCACGGTGCCTTCAGGAACAACAGAGCCAAGTAGAAATGGCCCTATCCATTTATTGCAGCTGATTCAGTACTGCACACATGGTACCGGTGACAGGAGACAGTGCTGGCTGACGGTGCCACAACAGTGGTAGCTGCTGGGAGTTCAGGATTGTTTGAAACTCCCCACAGACACAGTCGTACCCAGCTCCAGCAGCTCCATGTCACCCGGCCCACCCAGTGCTGGCTTATGCCAGTCATGTATCAAATGTCACAGCATGTAAATATCCAG
Organism: Empidonax traillii; assembly: GCF_003031625.1. Classification (NCBI taxonomy): domain Eukaryota; kingdom Metazoa; phylum Chordata; class Aves; order Passeriformes; family Tyrannidae; genus Empidonax; species Empidonax traillii. The sequence goes on from NW_020955209.1 coordinate 2,024,835, forward strand.
GCTAGATTTGTGAAAACACAACAGTAAAGGCAATAAAGATGCCATCAGGCAGTTGAAGAGCACCCAACAGAGAGCATCTGGCTTCTCTGAGTGGGCTGAATGCCTCAGCTCTGAAGAACAGGCTTCCAAAGCAATGAATGAAAACAAATTAAAACCACATCATGAGTTTGACACAGAGAAATGCGAGAGTTGATTTAAAAAGTACCGCATTGCCTGTACTTGCAAATGATCAGGGCGAGAGCCCTGGGTTGGGTCCTGGACCTTCTCAGAGCCCCTCTGCCCAGTCTCCGAGCGGGTCCCACCGAGCCTTTGTTCGACGCCAGTCCCTGCTGCTCGGGGACTGCTGTTCTGGGAACTATGGCTAGCAAGGCTACTACGTGTGGAAGCCTGAAGCTGCTTAGCAGGACGCCTGTGTCCCGGTGGCCGCCGGGCCAGAAGATGGTCACCTTTCCTTAGCTCATTAGCAGGGCTGCAGCCTCAGCACCAAGAAAGCCTGGGGCGGCGGTGCTGCCTGCACCAAGCCGGAACCCGCAGCCAGGAGACGGGAACAGGGGTCGGTTGCCGCCCCTAAGCCGCCCTCGGCCCAGCCGGCGACCAAAGCCCCCCGCCGTCCTGCCACGGGGAGCGGGGTGTCCCCGCAGTGCGGACCCCGGGCACGGTCGGGCTGCCCGCATCCCCCCGGGAGAGGGCAGCAGAACTCCCGCGCATCGCCCACCGAGGGGCGGCGGGGGGCTAAAAAGGGCCCTCGGCGTGTCCCACACAGCCCCGACAGCAGCTGCATCCCGAGGAAGAGATGGAAAAACGGCCCGGACGGCTCGTTTACCATCCTCACCGGAGGTATCCGTCGCGTGGGTCTGCAAGGGCACAGGGGAAGAGCGGCTGGAGAGGGTAAAGCTGCACCTTCATCTTCGCGGGTCAAGGAGGATGCGTTTCCCCATGTCTTGAGAAACTTAAATATTCTTCTGAGAGAGAACGCGTTCTTCCTCTGTGTGGAAACCGGTCTCAGGGGGTGGGGAGACGGGAAAAAAAAAAAAGAAAGGGGAAAAGGAGAAAGAAAAAATAGAAAAAAAGAAAAAGAGGAGGGAGGAGAATTAAAACAAAACAAAACAAAACAAAGCAAAAACCAACCAAACAAAACAACAACAACAACAACAAAACACACAACAAAAAAAATGACCAAGCTCAAGACTTTTAGATGAAATCTCCGAGGCATAACTGGAGTATAAACATTTCTGGCATTAATAAATGCGTTGCTGCAGAGCTGTAAGATGTCTGGTCATTAAATAATTCTCCTTATTATCAGTAATAAACATGGTATTACAAAGCAAAAAGAGTAAGTCACTAACTTCTCAACTGTGGTTCAGAACCAGGACTTAAAGAAGGCATGAACCCCTTCTCTGATAATAGATGAATTTTGTTAAGAGGCAGAAGTGGTGACAATTTCTGCTCAGCCTCATCAAAGGAGTTGTGCTCACAACTAAAGCAAGCAGAATTTGGCCTTGGCCAGCAGATCTCAGAAATATCTAAGAATATCAGAAACCTTGTGAGGTTACATAGTCCCAGTTATTCTTGAAAACACATCCATGTGTGTTTGGCAATACCTGCCCTGACTACAGGAAAGTATGTCCTCCAGCAAGAGGAAAAGTCTTACCTTAAAAGTGCAGAAATTGAACATAGTGAATGAGTATTGATTTCCTATGCCATCTTGCTGGATCTGTGGAGACGGCAGTGTGAACCAAGGAAAACTAACAGTTTGAATCTGTGAACCTGGTTCTCACTTCTGATTGTCTCTCTGTTAGCTTCAGTATTCTTTCTCCTGCTTTATGCCACTGTGAGCTGAGAACCAAACTCTTTTTTCAAGTTTTCTTTTTATCTTTGAAGGATCATGGCTTGGATAAAGCCTTTTCACCAAAGGACTGGGAGAAGAGGATCAGACCATAAATATCAAGGTAGTGACGGAAAATTAGGTGATAGCTAGGACAGAAAGGAGTCAGGCATGACTGGGAGGCTAGGTGCTTGGGGAGTAGTATTGCCTCAGAAAGGGAGATTGGGGGAAGCTGCAGATCAGAGGGCAGGAAGAAAGGGGAGAAAGAGTTCTGCCTCTGAAGTTGAAACTGCAGCACAGAAGACAGACTACTCCTCATCTGAAATAGGGGCTGGCAAGAACAGAAAGGTGTGAGGTTTGTCCATTGAGAGCTGTTTCTGGCACTGTGGAAAAGGAAATCTCTTGACCAATTTTATTGCAAAGATGACAAAGCTGAACATGAACAAAGGATCTGTGTATTACACGAGCAACTGTTCCCTGCCAATGGAAAGCTTTTCTTCCCCATCTCCATTACAGTTCTTCATGTACCTATTAATTCACAGGGCCAGTGTTGGCTCCCTCATGCCTGGTTGTGACTGATGTCAAAGCCTAACTGCAGGTAACTCAATTAAAGTGACTTTTTTCCAGATTCCACAGAGCATCAGAAGGTGGTCCAGAAAACAGTACCACATATGTAATTAATAAAGGGGGCACACACACATCATCATCACATCCGTGACAGTGAACTTGAGAGGAAGTAAGTATGTGAAATAAACTGCCAGCATGTTGAGACATTTTTGGTTGGCTGGAAGTCAAACTCATCCTGGCAATACTGTATAATGGTCTGAGCCAACTCTTATTTTCAAAGGTTGTGTAATCTTAGTTCAAAAGCAGTTGACAAACACTTGTCTAGCTGCATCGTTTCTGACCAGCCTGAGTCACTGTGCCTGGTAACATTGTCCCATTGGAGTCCCATTTAATTCTTTTATGTGCATAGCAAAGAATATGAAAGCGTTCTCACTCAGGGCAAGAAGACGGAGTCACACCTGCACTGATCTATGAAGAATAAGCAAAAGAACTCAAAGGTCAGGAAAGAAAAAAAATAATTGATTTACAATAATTTCAGTCTTTATTCAGAAAACCCCAAAATTTATCAGTGGTTTTTCAAATCAGATGCCAAATCCCACTTTGAGCACGCAATAATGTTGTGTTGGCTGCTAGGGAATCAGGAAAGGCCAGACACTTGAAATCACAGAATCATTTAAGTTGGAAAAGACCTCTGAGTTCATCGAGTCCAACCTATGGCCCATCATCACCACGCCAACTAGACCAAGTGCCACATCCAGTCTTTCCTTAAACATGTCCAGGGACAGTGACTCCACCACCCTTCTTGGCAGTCCATTCCGAATGTGAAGACACACTCAGGAACCTCTTTCTCTGGGTGAATACAAGAAACTGCTAGCACCAACTAAAACTTCAGCAATGTTAGACTTATGGAAAGTGTGTGTCAGTGACGCATACAGAATGCTCTTTCAAGAATGTTCTGCAAAAATCATTTTATTCCCAGAATTGCCAAATGAAACAAGGAAAGACTAACAGCATCACAGTTTTCCAAAGAGGTAGGACTACATCTACTGTGCCTGGCTGTCCAACTCAACCAGGATCTGCAGTGTGTTTGTTTTGGGCAATTATATGGCTAATTGTGAAGCAGACTATTCGCTCACCTAAGCCAAATCACCACATTCTCGTTTTGGAGAATCATGAACCTCCACCCAACATCCTCTAGAGACTGCCCAGGACCCATTTGCCATATCCACCTGCTTCTGAAGCCTATGTTCTTTGTAGCCTCTTGTGAATTCTCAGGCCACATTCAGCTGGGACAAGCTTAGCAGAGGAGTCCTGGACACTGTCCTGACCCTGTGGCTAAGGTATCAGAAGGCATTGAAGTGACCTGCGATGGTGAGCCAGAAAGCCATCAATAAGTTCCCCATTCTCAAAGAAACAGAGAGAGAACATTGGGACAGAAATCAGCTAACCCTCTTCCTATTTAACACCAGCACACTTTTGAATAGAGAAAACCACCCCACACCTTTGTATGAAGACTCTTATTTTCTATAAGAGTATAACAGCATCATAGCTTCCGAAATCGTATATAATGCTGTATGATCTTTGCCTAGACCTTAAATGTTTGCGTATTATCCTCTCTATGAATGCATTGCATGGAGAAATATCATTTCCACGCACCTGTCAGAGGTTTTTGCTGTGGAAAGGAAAAAAAGAAGTACATTATATTTTTAGAATCATGACTAGAAAAACAATAATTGACGGTAGACAATCACGCCAGTCTGTAAAGATATAGTTAGAAATAAGTTGATGGGATTTTTTGTTCAGCGCTTTTTTTTCCCAAGGATGCTGCACTTGAGCAATTGAATGATATCACATTTAAGGTTCTGGGTGGCATTGCCATTTCCTTACTCATATTAAGTCTAATTAAGTCTTAATTGTGCTATTTGTTATGAAATGAAAGAAGAGCTGTTAGACTGCATATTTTTCATGACAGTAAAATAGGATGATACCTATGAAATAACCAATGTATAGGGGAAAAAAGTATGCAGGAATGAAAAAAGACATTTGAAGATAATGTTTAAAACATAGCAAAAACATTAGAAGCACCATAATAGTGAAATTACCACAAATAACTTCTTGATTGACACAAATAATATGAAAGGTATATTCTTTTCATAGTGTGGATGACTGACCATGTTCAAAAAATACCCAGTGAGCCAAATTCTGCTTTTAGTAACCCAGGAGTCAGTGTGGTATCATCCCAGTCTCCTCTACAGTAGAAAGCAAACCAAAATTGTTCTTCCCTTTTGCACAGATTGTTTCTTGCTGGTCATATATCTCCACTGAATTTTACCAAGTTCCCAAAGCACAGACCTAAAACATGGCTCATGAGAGAAGAGAATAGCTGGGCTTCAGCAGATGTTGGATCCGCTTGTGCACCCATCACATTTCACTCCTTGTGTTACAGCCCACCCAGGATGAGCCAGTGGAGGACAAGCTCCAGAAGCAGGAGCCCTTTCCTCCTGCATATACATGGCCAAGGTTGAAGCAATGGTGCAGGAGCCGACGTGAACATCTGAACTAATCAGCTAAGGAAAAAAGAATATTTTGACAGGTGTCTCCAAGTCTGTCCTGGGGAGTTCTTTGCTTTACATCTCTTCTTTGCATTGTACCTAGGTACGTCCTTTCATCCATAATAGTAGAAAATTAATAATCTATTAACTAATATAATTCCCTAAAAAAAATTTTTTTTCTTTCTTCTCTGGATAAAAGATCACAGCAACATGAGCCATAAGAGAAAGTAGCATAAACATGAGAGGTTATTTCAGTAAAGGTATTGAAATTCAAGCATTGCTTATCCTAATCTATGTTGACTATGGGAAAAGTTAAAAAAAAAGAAAAAAGAAAAAAATAATTATTCAGGACAGTTTTAGGTTATTGTAACAGCAAAGTGCCTACTGGTGAAGAGTTGGCAGAGACAGCTCTGGAGGAGAAGTCTATTATCCCACCAGGCCTCCATCAGCTGTAGCCTCCACACTGTTGTTAGCTGTGAGGAACCTGGGAAGAGCCAAGCGTTGTTCCTTCACTGGGATATGTCACCAGCACTGGTCCATTGTGGTTTCCACAAAGGGCTAAACTTTCTCATCTGTGACTTTGCAAATCTGCTCAACTGAGTTCACCGAGGTTGCATGTGTGCAAGAAAGGGAGTGTGCTCTGGTCAAGAGGTTATAAACATAATGCTGAGTACCAGATGGCTAGCAGGAACAAACAGGTGCTTCCAAAAGGCTACAGGCAGTTGAAGACTGGATGAAATTTTGTGAACAGTTGCCTTCACACCTCACAGTGTTAATTGTCGTGTTTCAGCCTCAGCCTGCTGCTGTGGCCTGAAAGTCACTTACCCCCTTCCAAGAGTTCACATGGAATTTATATTAAAAAAACCAAACAGCAAATACTGTTTCAGTTGTAAACATCACATGTAGTTGAATGTAACTCACAGTGCTGAGATTATAATTATGGGTGTTTTACTTGTAATAGTTTCTTTTTTAAATTAATTTTTTCCATTTAGAGTGTTTTTATTTAAAAAAAAAAAAAAAAAAAAAAAAAGCTAGTTCCACCCCCTCTCAAAAAAAACCCAAAACTAACTGACTAACAGCAACAGATGAAAAACCCGCAACTCATTTCCAGTTTTAAAACTGATCTAATACTGCATACTTAATCTTTGTCTGCTGGGTGGAACTGTACAAATGTACCTGCAGGGCCAGTGCAGGCAACCTGACCACCCTGCTCACACCACGCCCCTGAAGTCTCTGGCTGGCTGGATTTAGCTCTAATCCACATTTAAGGTGACAGTTGCACTGCCTCCTTTCAGGGGCAAAGGACCCCAAGCAAATTTTCAAGAAGAGGCTCCAGAGACAGAGAAGAGGTCAGGCTGTGAGGGTTTATAAAAGAATGAAATTTGATTTCCCTACTCTTTCTACATTGTATTAACTGAAGTGTTTGAGAGGAGTTACTTATTCAACATGAACCTGTCAATTCTTCTTCATGTTGGGCAAGCCTTTGTCAGCAGCACGAGTTTGTGAATGTCTGAGGTTGTCTTACATGCACTGATGTCTCACTGTCTTCCAGCTATTCAGTGCCTGGGTACATTTGTCGACAAATGATTAAAAAAAAAAAAAAAGGAACGGTTGATCCCGGAAAATTCCCACGGGATTTTCAGCATCTTCGCTCGCGGTGAAAGCAGGGACACACACACACACACACACATACACACATTGGCCAGTCCCAGCACCGACTGGGGCCAGCTCCCGCTTTCTGTGAGCTCCGTCCAACAGCCGGACACCCGCCGTAGGAATTCTCCCTCCATGGTTCCTTGTTGCAAGGTGCGTGGCCCCGGCGTCGCGCGTGGAGCTCCCTGCCCGTGGGAGCACAGGTGCTCTCCCCCCGCATCCCTCCCGCGCACCCCGGGGGGCGTCGAGCAGTGGGGCAGGCGGGGATGGAGAGGATAGATAGGATGTCCATCCAGACGGATGGACAGATAGATGGACAGACTTCAGGTGCACCCTTCCCCTCTTCACGTCTCTGTCTCGACGAGGACAGTGCTGGGGCAGCCTACTGGGGCTCCCTCCCACGCAGACCTCTGGAGAACTGCTGTGACTTTTTTTTTCCCTCGGAGCGCGGATATCCGGAGCCCAGATTTAGGGGTTTGGGGTTTTTTTTCCAAGTCAGGTATTCCCTTCCTCACAACAACCGCTGAACTTGTCACAGGGGAGGCTTAAAAAGCTCGTGAAAGGAAAGGATAAGCGCCGATGAAACCCGGCACGCACACAGGGGTACACAGGCCTCCCCCCCACCCACCCCGCAGCCTCACGCACACGGGAGCCGGGCACCCTGCCCCTGTCACAGGTGAGGTGCGTTCCGAGGGCTGTGGGGCTGAGCGGCAGCAGCAACCTGTTGACACCGGCGACCGCACAGGCAGCCTTCCCGGGGCTGGGGGCGGCTTCCCATTCCCCCCTGAGCCCTCCACCCCTTTCTCCTCGGCAGGATAGGGCAACGGGCAGAGACTGGGGAGAGCTCGCTCGGTGCCGCGTCGGGGATCTGGAATATGCCCAGGCTGTCCTGCACCCCTTGAGGTCGGGGCTTGGGGAGGCGGGGGCCCGAAGCCGATACTAGCCGGGCCTTTTTGGCATGGGGCGGGGGTTGTTTTGAGGAGCGGCCGTGGCAGCAGCTCCGGCGGAGGCTTTGGGAGCAATGCCGCCCTCCGGCCCCGCTCCCCCGGGCCCCCCCCGAGCCCGCCGCCCCCAGCCCCCCGGCCCGCCCCGCCGCCGCCGGGGTCACCTCCCCTGCCCGAGGCCGCTCTGGGACTCGGCTTTTTGTTATTTTCACGGAGCAGATATTAATTAAAAGAAATACATGATTAAAAAGTAATGAGTTGAATAAAAATTATCTCCCCTCATTTTCTGATTATGTTAATTGTTAAAAACCCTTCAATCACGCTGTTGCAGTCAATGGGTTTTAATGTGAAATTAGTGGGCTCTTGATAACTTACAGTCCAGAATAATCCTGGAGGTTTAGTCATCATTCCTAATAACGAGATGTTACTGAGAACGGAGATTTTACATGATTTTGCTGCATTCAGCCCTTCCCCCATGGAAAGGTCTGCCTTTGTGGCACAGAACTTCAATTTTCATGCTTACGACTACTTTGTTAGTCTTCCCCTGTGTACTGCTCCATTATACGCCAATTACATATTTTATGTGCCTGTGTGTCGTCTGAACATTTAGAAAATAACCCACCTTGTGTCCGATATATGGAAAGAAAAACAATTTTGTCCCTCATGGATTTCTAATTTTATTTTAGCAGTCCAACTCATCTTGGATATTGTGAGTCTTCCTTTGCTCTGATTAATTCTCTCCCTAAGAGGTAAGAACAGGTTTATACTGAAAATATTAAAGTAATTAAACTCTCAAGGAAAAAAAAATAAAAAAGAAAAAGCTGCAGGCGCTGGTATTCAACAGGCTTAAGGACTAGGGGTGGAAATAAATATGTAAAGTCTCTCCGATGGGTGACCGTAAAGAGCCGGGAATTTGAGAACTTCAGTCCCCCGTTCTGAAATGCCGTGAAATTCGCCTATCAGAGAACGACGAAATGATGGCCCTCAGACCACTGTTATTACAGTCAACGTGTTTCTGCCCTAGAAATTCGTTTTAGAGAGGTTTCCTTTTCGTACAGATAACTAAATGTATCCTTTTCTGTTCGATATACTTAAAAATTTTCACCTAAATCCACTCCTCGTATTCATCTAACAATTTAGCTAAAATCTCGAGCACTGACAGCAAACTGAATCCTCGCTGGAAGGAAGGAAAGGAGCGGGGCGGAACAGACGAGCGGCTGCGGAGCACCGATCCGTGCTGCCAGCCCGGGATGTGCCCAAATTCCTTCGCAGGGGTTGTTCCCGCCGCGGGTGAGAAGCCTCCCAGTCCGCCGGGGAGCGGGCGCTGGGAGCCCTCGGGACCCACGGGCAGCCGCCGGACCCGCTCAGTGCCACTCCTAGGGGCTAAAAAAAGGAGGGGGAAAGGAAAAAAAAAAAAAAAAAAAAGGAGGGAAAAAAAGGCAGCAGCAAAATCGGCGCTCTCTGTTTATGTGTGTGTGCGAGCATATCCACGTATTCCTTTCCCCCGAGACAAAGTGCTGGTGCCGTGCATCCCTCAGTCACCACAAGGATATCTAATTACTGCTGACAGATAAGAAAAGATGTTTTCGGGCGGACCGATGGGGCTGGCGAGGGGGCGGCAGAGTGCGGGGCGCATTCCCGGCCAGCCCTGCACCGATCAGTCTGGGGAAAGGTCTCCGCCACGGCGACTAGGGCTGCTGCTGGTTTAATGCTGAACCCCTGTTGCCGCCGACGAGGAGCGGGTGTTTGCTGGCCTTGCTGGAATCAGCGGGGTCGGGCTGGATCCTGCACTCCTGCTTCTGGCTCCTTTGGGGTGGGAGGAGGTCGCCCAGGATCGGGCCCTGCGTGTGCTGCCCCCACGGGAAGAGACCGGCCAGTGGCAGCATCCCCGTTTCCCACCCATGCCTGCTCCCCTCGCACCCCCCCGTGGGGCAGCTCCCGTGGGTGTCTGGCCTCGGGGAGCAGGGGAAACTTTACGTCCTAATTTGTTGTCAAGGGGAGCTCTTCGGGGGCTGTGGTTTGGTTTGTTATTGTTTTAGTTTAGGGGGTTTTGTAGGGTTGTTTTTTTTTTTTCCACTCGCGCTTCTGGTAAAAAAAAAGAGCCATTTGTTTACGAAGCCCTTCTGCTCTCATCTGAGCCCACCCGACGGGGCTACCTAAAGGAGTGGGAGGGGGATCCCTCCGTGCCAGGCCCCCTCGCCGGTTCATTTCTCTATTTGCATCCGCAGTTAGCTGAAGATCATTTTAATAAATAACAATGAAAGGGGAGCGCATCTAGAGGGCTTGTCGGCAACATTCAAAAGCCAATAGAGTTTATAATTTTACTCTATCATTTCTTATTGATTAGAGTAATCAAGATAAAAAGCTAGCCGGGCTCCGAGAAGTTCAGCGGCATATCATTAAAGATAAGAGTCAGTTAATTCTGGCGCAGTAGTAATGGTGACGGCGATGAAGAGTTCATTTGCATGAGATGCTGAGCCCCGTAACAAGAGGACAAAAATCACTAATTAGGACTGCAGAGTGTCTCGAGTTCTTCAAGCACCCTTTCGAGATGAGGGATGATGCAAAGAGACCGCACTTTTATGTAAATCCAGGCCAGGACACTGCGACCGGGGTGCTGCTCCCCGGCAGGGATTGCCGAACGGGGACGGGACGGATCCCCGGGGCCTCTCCGGGCTCCGGTGTGTACGGCCGCCTCCGCATGGAGCTTGCGGGACGCTGGCTGCCCAGAGCAGCCCGGGTAACACGGGGGAAAACACGGCTGCAGCGGGTACAGGGATTGCCCTGAAATCTGCGAGGTGGGGCAACAAGACAAGAAGAAGAAAAACAAAAACAAAAACAAAAAAACCAACCCGCCAAAAAATAAAACCCGTAGCTTTGCTTAAAAGTTTATTCGTAAGTTGTACTAAAAAAAAAAAAAAAAAAAAAAAAAAAAAAAAAAAAAAAAAAAAAAAAAAAAAAAAAAAAAAAAAAAAAAAAAAAAAAAAAAAAAAAAAAAAAAAAAAAAAAAAAAAAAAAAAAAAAAAAAAAAAAAAAAAAAAAAAGTGAAAACAAATAAGCCTCACACCAATGAAAAATAAAATCTGCACTAAGGTACCCGTGAGCCTGCGGGTTGCTAAAAACTAGGGAGAGCGCTTCGCCGCGACCTGCGAGCAGGGTCCGCGTCTCTGTGGAGAACGGGGAGCGCCCCCAGGATCCCACAATCCAGGGGGTCGCGCCGAGGCAAGATAAGCTTGGGATCCACCAGTCCCACCAGACCCACCGCTGCCTGCGGGGTCCCGGGCACCTCCTTCCCCACGGAGCACGAGTGGGGCTATCGCCCCCTCCTTTCATCGCGGTTACTGTCTTCTCCCTTTCCTCCTGTCTTGTCTCGCCCCCCCTCTCTGCTCGCACAGACAGACCCAAACCCGAGCAAAACTACCCAGCTTCAGTCAGCCCTCCGGGAAGGAAGGACACCCGTGGGGCTTTGGGGAAGCTCCCTTCAAAAACCGAGGGGCCAGCAGTGGGCTGATGGCTATCGACTTGTTTACTTGCTCGAAAGGTATCAGCCGCGGGAGGCTTGGCAGCTGGCTGTCAGCGCTAACTTTGCCCCTCGCTTGGCCGGGGAGTAAAGGATTCACGGCCTTCTTTGGGCTAATTGTAGGTGTCAGCGTGGAAAGCGGCAATGTTTGCCGCCTCTCAAAAGTCTCACTGTCTCTCTCGCCCCCCAGCAGCTCCCCGGCCAGCCCCGCCGCACACAGCCCTGCCTGAACACGCAGAACCAGGTGCCCCAGCTACACCCACCCCTCACAGCCTCCTCTCACTTTCACCCATGTTCACACCTTTCTCTCCGCACACGTGTCCCTCCTCACCCACCCCGCATCTCCCGCTCACGAACAGGATCTGTGCCCGTGTATCCACCCGCGAAGGTCCCTCTCCCCCTCCGTTCCTTGCACGCTAGCGAGCAAGAGTGCACACCGGCGCGTCGCTGTCTGGAGTATATGGATTCCTCACATTCCCAAAGCCCCTTCCCGCCCACGTGCATCTCCTGGCACCCCCCTGCACGCCTCAGCACACTCACACGCACATAAGCCCCACCTTCCCTGCAAGCTCACCTGCTCACACGCCCTCAGACAGACAGACAGACAGACAGACAGACAATTACCCCACTTCCCAAACCTCCTCCCAGCCCCGACACCCCCCGTACCCTCGCACACCCCCTGAGCCGGGGCCCGGGGCCGGTGCGGAGGAGGGTGGCCGCTATCCTCCCGCCTCGCCTCCCCGGTCCCCGGCTCTTTGGACTTTTGTCTGGCTATGTGGCTGAAGGCTCCTTTCCCCTTGTTCTTCCCATAGAGAATAAAGTCAGTCTGTATTTAATGGTTATGGCGGATGTGAGGAGGATTTGGCAAATGAAGAGGCCTTTTGCTCTAAAATATTGTTCCTTACGTCGTGTGAGTCTACCAACCCACCACGACCCCATATTCTTCTCCGGGTGTCTGACTCGAATGACAAACGAGCTGATTTTTTCAGTACATCGCTGGGAAATGTAGTGAGTGATAATAGAGATTTCTCTTTCATTTTTTACGCTTGACTTGGTTATTGTTGCTTTTCTTTTCCCGTGATTCCTTCTGAGGATTAGCTCTGACTTCCCCACTATTGGCGGTCAAAGTGGCCCAAACTCTGGATGACAATTGATGGGGATCAGGGGATTGCCCATTCTGTGCCTGTAAGAACTGATTTGTGCCAGAGAAACTCATCAAGTATAGGCAAAGAATAAAAAGCATTTGGGGGTAAATGTATTCATTGAGAAGGGTTCTTCCAAATTGCTTCTAAGTTTTCTTAATGAAAAGTAACGCTTGCAGCAATCAACGGCTTTTTGACGGATTACAAACCTGGGTAGGACTATGGGACTGCATTTAAAAGTGCCCCAGCCTTAGCATGGGGGCAACTTGCTCACAAAAGTGTAGGAACGAGGGTCAGGCCGCAAAATACAAAGCTGAGGTTTGATGCGTGTAGGAGTAATGAAAGGTGCATTAATTTATTAACATGGTGCGCGCAGGAGAAGTGAAAGAACAGCCCGGTGTAAGAAGAATCATTAACTCTCTACCCCAGGGACCCACCCAAGGCTCGCCATTTACATCAAAATAGTTATTGTATCTCTAGAGAGATTAAAAAAATCCCGCGGCAGCAACGGTCCGTGTAAGAGGTGGAGGAGAGGAGAAGGGGAAAGAAGAAGGAAAGGAGAAGGAGTCAGCAGAGATACAGGGCCAGAGAGAAGGTGCAGGGGGCGGTGGTCCTGCCCCGGCCCCATCCCGGCCCTCGCCGGGCCCTTTTGCCCCCGCTGGTCTCCCCGGGGAGTCGGGAAGCAGCGGTGGGGCCCCGGGGCCCGGCACCCTGAGCCCCCCCGCCTCCCCCTTAAGTGTGGCTTCGGGCGTTTAAACATCGATTTTGTTAATTAGTCTAATCATTAGGGGCCGGGGAGAGCGAGCCTGGGAGGGAACCTGGCGGGAGGCGGCGTTCTGCGGGGAGAGTGGGCTTTGTCCCGGGCTGGGTCAGCGCTCCGCCGGCCCGGCCCGGCCCGGCCTGGGCTGCGTTTCGCGTCTCATGGGGCTCTTTACTTTCTTTTTTTCTCTCGTATTTTTCTTAAGCAGTCGAAGGACACAGTGAGAACGGCCCCGAAGTGAAAAGGGTTAGGCCGGGAAGGAGAGCCGGGAGGAATCTCCAGTCCTTCCCTGCGTTCCCTTCAAACCCGAAAGGCCGGAATATTAACTTTTTTCCCCCTGCATCTTGTCAATGCTATCATGGCTTTGATGGGAGGGTCTTCAAGGTGGCACATTTCTGAACTTAACCCCTTTTCAAACTAACTCTCTACCTCCCTTGTTAGTGCCCAGCTCTGAACTTCTGAAGAGTATTTTTGTGTGAGTCAGGGTTCATTCACTCGGGGGCTTTTGTAGGACTTTCTTCCTTTCAGCCCTCAGTGTGTTACACCAATTAAAGGACGACGTGCTGTAAATGTAATGGGCCGAGCGGTGATTGTTTTTGACAAGCAACAAAACACATAGATCCACCCCTTAGATTAGGCCGTTGAAGGGAGGTTCAAGCCGGTCAGTTTACTGAATAGTTCATGAACTGTAATTCTGAGGGCTTGTGTGAAAGAAAATGTCTCTCTCCCTTTCTTTCTTTTTTTTTTTTTTTTCTTTCTTTCTTTTCCCCTCGAAGAGAAGAAACACCAAGCATCTAGGGGCAAGGGGATGGCTTGGGAGGGTGAGGGGAGTTGGAGGAGAGCAGAGGTGGCTTTGTCTTGTCATTTAGAAAGGGAAAAAAAAAAAAAAGAAGCTAACAGTCAAGCCACTTTATGTCACTAAACATGTCAGCTGCCTTTGCAGAGATGGTCCTCTCCACGCATCTTTATAGGCAGCCTCGAGCTAATAACCTGCTACCTGTTCTCATCCACACAGTATTTTTATGTGGTTCAGACCTTCCTCACAGCTGGACCACAAGACTTGATAATTCTGACTTCATTTCACAAGAGGAAGAATATGTGGATTAGAGTTGAATCTTTAAAGAGCATTTCTCTCACACACAAGAGAAATTGTATCATATCATGAGCCTGATCCTGTTCCTCTTCAGAGCTCAGCTGGGGGGAAAAAAAGTAGGGAAAATCCTCTATAATCTGAACAGGACCTGGGTCAAAGTGGTTTGGGAAATGGAAAATGATCCTTTATCAAATGTCCAAGGGCCAAGGGGGTGCTTGACTTATTGTTTATTTAAGTCAAAACAACATGGATCTTTCCCAGGGAAGGAGTAGACACAGTCACAGGCTGTGGAAAGAGTGGCAATAAAGTGATGGATGTTTCTTCTTTAAAAGAAGTGAGTTTCTTCAGCCTTTCCTATGAAAGATTACCCTGGGCACATCACATTCCCTTTAATCCCAGAGGCATCTGCGGTCCTGCAGCTGCACGAGCACCACGTGTGGGTTTCTGAAGGGAACCACAATAGTGTACTCTGTGGAGATGGGTTTGGAGCAGATACAGCACAGAAATGCCTTGAGAGCCCTCTGGGAGAGGGATATGCCTCTGCATGTGTCTCAAAAAGTCAGTCTCTGGGGCAACCTCTGAAAAGTAAACCACCTTGGAACTCCTCCTGAAGAAACCCAACATGATCTGCCCTCCACTTTTGCCTGGACATCATTTCACCGCTGAATTGATAAGTTAAATGAATAATCTGTCTTGTGTTCGGATGTGTTGCTTCTCTAGGCATTTTTTAGCAACCCCCGTGCTTTGCTAAATCCCTGTTAATTCCTGCAGGGCCTCCGCAAACCCCAAAGACACTTGTGGAAACCGTGGGGCCAGCTCTCATTCCAAGATCCAGAACTACTGCCATGCAATAACCAGATCACAGCCATTCTGGGCTAGGTAGCAGTGCATAGCATATTTTTCTAACCCTTCTTCCTTTCACTTTGATACAATGGGACCTAATTCCTGCAACTCTTTTTTTGGATGCAGCAATTTGTTTACACTGGTAATAAGCACACTGTACGTGCTGTAAAATTCGTACTTGTTACTGCAGGAGATTAATGAATATGTGAATCACAGCTGAGGAGTTTAACTCTCATTGACTTCATTATGCAGAAGGTATCAGGAAACAAAAAGACACGTGTGCTAACTCATAAACAGAAGTACATTTCTAATTCCAGTCTGCAGGCCCCATGAGAGCAGACTTTACATCTGCTCCCGCAAAAGGACTGTGTGTTGCTCATGCTGGCACACAGACCACAGCCATTTGAGGCCACAAATGCCATAGGAGATGAAGATGCTGTGTGGATGATGGGCACATATCAGTGGGGAGATTCCTGACTTGAGGTTGTGAGATCTGCTCCCAAATGCTGCAAAATGTTATGGTATACACAGAAATATGTGAAAAGGACCCCTCCCATATTTCCCACCCATTCTCATCAGCGGAGGAAGAAAACTCTGCCTGATATAATGAAGTGGAGGTATTTCTGCAGACAGAGAGTTCCTGAAGAACTTATTCCTCTTTTTCCTTTTCAGCTGGGTCTTTCAAAAGACTTAAATCAGGAAAGCCAAGGAAATTTTCTTTTTCAGTTTGGGAGAGAACATTCAAAGCAGACAAGTAAAACAAGTTATAAATTTGTAAACATTTCTGTCATGCAAATGACCTGTTCTGGTTGCAGTAGGGCGATTCTCATTTGGTAGAGAAAGCATAACCTGCACAGGGGTTGCAAGTTGTACGTAATGTAGCTGTCCTAAGCCTTTGCCAAACAACCTTTCTGCTATGCCAAACCATCCCAGATTTTGTGTAAATTTATTACACCAAGCACACAGCAGCTGTTTAATTGCAGAGAATTTAGGACAGGAAGTGAAGAATAAATCTGCATCCAATTGAATCCGCAGCATGTAATTATCTGGAGCACAAATGGGTAAATAACTAAAACTAATGTGTCTAGGAAAATAAAAGCACACATATAGACACATATTTGTGTGGGGAATGAAAGTGTGTTTCATTCAAGTAAAATGACTCACTTGCAGCGTTCCCTTGATCTGGCTCCAAGTGTTTGCAGTGTGCCTCGCGATTCTCTCCTGAAGAGTGCTACATGACTTCAAAGCACAGTAACTTTTTTCCAGGTGTTACAGAGTACTTTACAGCAGCAGATCTCATGATCTGATGGCCCAGAATAGTAGGCAGGAGGAAATAGCCTGTAAATTCATCACAGAAATTAACAGAGATTTGTGCCATATGAGGCTGGCTGTATTCTCTTCCAAGGAACGAAGAGGAATGAGAAAAAGCACCTACTTTCACTAGTGAAGAAATGACTGTGTTTGTACCTTCCACGGAACGGGACAAAATGAGAACTGGGAGGAATTGATTTTTATTTACTTCCTCTCAGGCAGAAGTACAGTATTTTTCACACTTTCCTCAATTCTGAACTTCTCCCAAGAAAAGCAAAGAAGAAGGAGTGTGGTGTTTTTTCAAGAACAGGTTTTAATTTCTTCTGATTGCTGTGAAAATTCATATCTGAAAAGGAACCAGTAGAAAAGTATACATTCAATGAAGACGGACAGGCTGCAGTAAGCTGCCCTGAAAAAAATTGTGGGGAAAGTTTCTGGCTTGTAGATAGATGATTGACAAGTAACGTAGTCTCCTGGGGAGATGGTTTTCAGATCTCCTCCTCGAATAGATGTCAAAAGCACTGTCCTGCTTATCCAAGGATATTATGGTGTGAATACAGTACTGGGTAGCTGCACACAGCAGAAAGGCTGTAATCTGAAAAATCTGTAACCCACATATACTTGTAAACGTGGTATCCAGAAAGAGTGCTTACTAGTCAGCTCCCTGCATTTTCTCTCTTCTCCTCTACGTAATTTTCCATGGCTTGCATAACCATTTGGACACCCATGTTAACACTGTATACACTTTCCCAAAGCTATGAGCCACTTTTGCAATCTTCTTAGCTCTCAGGGTTTCTCAAACAACCCATTGCAGGGGGAAAAAAAAAGACCCACCAAACTAATCATAGACATTCCTTTGGGTGGAAGGGTTTATTAAAGATTTTTAAATTTTTTTTTTTTTTAAATGGAGATATTTTTGTGAGAGGAAGCAAACAGAGAGGATCAAAGCAATTTTTCATTACTGGGTGGCTGAATGATGGTTAGTGAGACTAGAGGAGATTGACTGTTTTGTAGAGAGATTAGCAGAATTCACATTGCCATTGAATGAAAGGTGGAGGAGGCAGAAACCCTAAACAAGTGAATTCAATTACTTCTGAAAGGAATAGGGTAAATGAGGATTCTCTCTTTGGGTTTGCTCCAGGAAATATTTCTGAAAAGTTTGTTGAAGAATACCAGTCATCCAAACCCTAATTTTGTTATTATGTAAAAACTCGTTGCTCCGTGGCAGCTTGTGATTTGGAAACGCTTCCCTTGTTTTGTGTGTGCAGTTGGCGCGTCACCTCTTCATTTAATTTCACTCTCGGATTACACCACCCAGTGCAACTTGTTTGCACATGTGGCAAGGGTTTCAAAAGAAATATAAACCTGATCCCAAGCCCACCAGAGTTAAGGAACGGATCTTCCTCAGCTTCTCTGGATAACAGCCCTGGCGGAGGGCATAATGAGCCACCTTCTCGGGCTGTGGGTGCGATTGCTGATTCTGGGAGGTTTGCTGTGCTCTGAGCTTTAGCGTGCCCTGGCACAGCCCGCAACAGCCTAGAGTTCACGACCTAGGAAGTTTGGAATTTCAGTTTATTTGATATGTGGCAATATTGTAAGCAATATGGCATGGTAGGAAGTAGCATTTGTTCTGCAGGCTGTTAGAGCAAGTGCTATTGACTGAGAAGCATCATGTTGTCAGTGCAAACCTGTATCTCTCTTGGGTCTCCTTGGAGAAGGACAGCCCTCCCAGGCAGCAACACTCTCTCCTCTTCCCACTTAACATTTAAGGATGCTAAACACAGAGGTTCCCCCAGCTCCCCTAGGACCTCCAGGAACTGCCAGAGCAAGGACTAGGAGCTGAGGCAGCAACCCCTGCTGGGAGTAAAGAGGTTTCCCAGCAGCACTCCTGCCCTCATCCTGAAGTACCAGAAGACATTGCTGAACAGAGTCAGAGTGGAGAGACACTGAGTTGCAGATGTTCCTTCCAATCAGAGATTTCTCTTTTCCACATCAGCTGGGCCCCTGCCATCCCCAGAACTGTCTCTTAGTGCTGCAAAATGGACATACTCTCACTTCTTTCCTACTTGCCATTCTGCCTCAATCTGTACCTACCAACTTCTGTTCCCTCCCCTATGGGTGCCTCTGCCCCTTCCAGATCCCCCCAGCTCAAGGGACATGGTTCCATATCTTTAGTCCTGCCAAAACTCCCTCAACAGTTTTGGATGCCATAGAAAAGCTTCACACTCTCTTGGCTGTCAGAGTTATTGGGTGAAGTGGTCTACAGGATGTCAGAGACAAACTGGTCTCTGCCCTTCACTGTCTTCTCCTCATGTTCTCAGTTTATTCTATCCCCTCCCAGTCTTCCCTCTCATCCATTCCCACAGCAGCAGGTGGGGTTACATTTTATTCACTCTATTCATAACTTTATTTTGGCTGTGTGCTCTGGAGGGATAAATAGGGACTTGGATTGATCAGAACAAGGTAACTTTAGAGAATCCGTCTCAATTTTTTTTTTCGCTCCCTAAAAAAGTAAACAAAATTTCTTCTTCCTGAGACTGAGATTAAGGTCTTAAACACACTGCAAAGCTGACAGGAGTCAGAAAGGTATCTCCCTCTCTGCAGCAGAGTGTAAGAGAACTGCTCTAACCAAGCACACTGTGTTGACCTCAGGTGAAGGAGAAGGAGGCAAAAGGGTGGCTGCGTAAGGAGTTATCTTCTTGTTTTCAAAGTCTGCTCTTGGAAGATGCATCTTGCTCTCCTCCCAGTGCCCACAGCAAAAAGCAACAGCCAAAAAACCAAGTTGCTGGGAAAACCTACTCACTTATTGGAGCAGAAGAACACAGAGGAATCAAATCTGCAGCAGGGGGGAGTGGGTGCTGTTTCACTAAAGAAAATGAAGCTGTGCTGCTCTCTCCCAGCTGATGACATGACCTTAGCTGTATAACACATGCCATGTACAGCCATGTGGCAGACTCTCTCCCTCATTGGGGATGTTCCTGTTTGTAAGGGGAGTCCAGGAGACTGAAAGAAATTCTTGAGCTCCCTTTCTAAATCCCTTCTCTGATAAACTCTTAGCCAGCTTCTTCCTCAATCCATACATCTATTCCATTCCAACAGCCTAGTTATTGCAAAGACCTTATTTATTGCCAAATTTTTTATGCTTTTTGCTGGTATTTTACTGAGCACAAATCCTCTAATATTTGTCTAAGGTTTTTTGCGTTCTCCAAATATCTGGAAATTTCAAAACTCACGAGTGACTCAGGACTGGGCTATGAGGTATTTAGGATCACCAGTTTGTACCAGAACCATTTCTAGATAAGTTTTCCCACCTTTTTCGTAATTTTCTCTTTAATGTCTCCCACAATGACAGTGTACTCAGGGATAAGAACATTTGCCAACAGACTTTCTAGTTACTCAACATGTTACATCCAAGGCAGAGACTTTGGGAAGTATTTACATTTCTCCAGCATATAGTAGTAGTTTTCAGGACAGGCATCAGAAAACTTTGAACCTGAGCGTGTTATGGAAGTGGAGGGACTATCTTCTTTTCTAGAGTGCCTCTCTTGATCAAACTCTGTCAGGGCAACATTTGAAACTGACTTCCACTAGGAAGCTGGGACAAGTTGTTTGTAACACTTTTCCTATTCCAGGGCATGGGTGTGACTATATATTCCACTAGTTCTCCCATTTGTAGGCAACGTACCTCTTGGAATGACTCTGGATTACTTAGATCATTGTTGATGTTAGATCTTCAACTTTATAAATTAAATATTAAATCTTCACATTTACATAGCCTATGTATTCTTTCTTCAGAGCAGCCTCCCATTTGCAGGGACCTGCAAATGGGCCCACAGGGGCTACAAACCCCTAAGGGGTTTTCAAATTGAATCTGCCAAGACAAAAGAAAAACCCTAATTCTGAAATGGTTAAATCTCACATGCCTCTGCAGTTGGTGTTTCTTTCTTACCCAGTTTAGGTAGTAAGTCTGCAATATTGGCAAATCCACAAACAAGGTCTTCGTAGTAAAGGCAGAGCCCCACAAAACTCTGCACATCTGTGACCGCCTGGGAAACTGCCCAGTCCTGTGCACGGCCATATTTTTCTTTTTGTGAGAGAAAACTCTCTCTGGCTGAGCTATGTGTCCATGAGAAGTAGTCCCTTTTCAAAGCAACTCTCATTTCAGGAAGCTCAAGTTCAGTGGTAGCCTTGATCTGATCCCAGGCTAGTTGTAAATGCCGTCTTTCTTACCAGCAGTTTCTGAGTGTGCCCTGAGCCATCTCAGCAGAGCAGACAGGCTGAGAGGGACCTATTTTGCAGCGACCGTTTCCAAGACCGCTCGGTGTCAGCCAGAAGCCGGCACTTTCAAGTGCTGCTTACTGACGCAGTAGAAATGCTGTCTCCTGCCCTTCACCCCTGCTCTTTGCTTCCACTGCCACTTGCCAATTCTTCTTAAAACCGAGTATGGAAACCAGACCACAATATCCAAGGTGTTGTCCTCTCATGACAGTGTCTGCACCTGCCACGGTGTTATTTCTTTCAGCCTGTTCTACTTTGTACTGAGGCATGCACCACTGCCTCCCTTCACCAGACCTGTGGACGACATCCAAGTTACTGCTGAAGGCACCTTTAGGTCTTCAGTGGTCTGTACAATGCCTTCTCCCCAGACAGTGTGGGGCAGTTTAATGGGTCAATGCCTCTAAAGATGAGCCTTGAGTCTTCATTATGAAGTAGAACAAGTGACTTCAGGACTCAGAGGAACTATCCTTGATCCCTTACCAGAGGCACAGTTTCATAGCCTTTTTCATTAACTAGAGTCATTAAAAGACGTCCTGACCCAGCACTGACCCTCTCTCTGTTTGCTGCCCATAATTCACAAATGCACAGTTACCATATGTCCTGGCTGTGTTGGTGTTAGCAAGAATTTTGGCTCAACAGGGGACTGAAACAATTACTGGCTTCCAAATCTACACTGCCTGCAGCCTGGGGAGGCTGGGTCCAGCTTCTCTGGACCAAACACCCCACCACACAAGTGGTACTGCCCGAGTAGTGTTCTCTGACAGGAGGCAAGCTCATACGCACTAGGGCAGCTCTGTCACTGAGCCAGCCTGCAGTGAATGGAGGTCATAGTGGGATCAGCTTCAAACCTGCACTGCTGCCCCAAAGCAACCTGCTTATGCAGGTGCCACCCCTGATGCACAGCAGCATTAACTGCCAAGATTTCCCAGCTCTCAAAGCACATCTTGGATACTCCTCAGCTTCCTTTTACTAGTAGAGTGCAGATGGTGTTGTGACACCTTCTTCTCCTATTAAGCAAGGTCATTCACGCCCTACAGATCAGATCTTTTAGCTCATCTACTTCATCCACACAGTCTAGACCCCACTGTTGAGACACTGGCCTTTCACAACAAGCTGCGGAGTGGGCTGCATGGTGCCCACTGTGGTCTCTCCTCAATTCAGCCCATGCCCACCCAAGGACCTGTATGCTCAGCTGGTACCCACTGTCCTCACAAGTGGTGAACCCTCGCTCATTTGGCCACAGCCAACACACCTTCCTGAGATGTTTAGGTCAACAGCTCTGACCCCTGTAGTTCCTCATACTTTCAGTCAAGAAGTTGCACCTCTTCCTCTTCAAAGGTGGGCGAGGGCTTTCACTGGGTGCCACCAATTACTCCATTTTGGCCACACGCCAGGCTATGGTTATTGTGGTATTTCTCTACCTGCCCCCCCTTAAGTGAACAGGTAACAGGTCTTAGCAACCATTTTCCCAGTCCCACAAACCAATTGTACCGTTCCTTCTAATCACTCAGAAGTGCCATCAGGAGGATTCCTATCCTGTGTGTCCAGCTCTTGCCCATACTCACCGAGTCTGCAGCACTGAGCATCTCTCTCTCTCTCCCACAGCAATGTCCCCTTTCAGTGTACAGCTGCAGCTGAGCCCCGTGACAAATTCCTGCACCTCTCAGAACGGCTCTGGCCTCCTTTCACTGGTCTTTGCAGGCCACGCCAAGTCCAGCTGAGTCCCTCTTAACTGGTCCATGGCCAAGGCATCTTGGCAGTCTTTGCTGGAGATGTGCCAGGAGAGAAGGCTCCTCAGGTTCTCCTCAGCTTAGGTAGATTCTCCCCTT